>NC_041385.1:294087557-294171385 GCF_002162155.2 Triticum dicoccoides
CGGGAGCGGCGCCGGGCGGAGGGGCGGGGCGGCGGAGGGGGGCGGGGCGGCGCCATGCGGCGAGTGGCGGAGGGGTGGTGGGGCGACAGGGCGTCGTCGGGTGGGGTGGGGGCGGAGGGGTGGTGGGGCGACAAGCAGTTGCATTGAGAGTAGAGTAGTGAGTGGGACCAAACAAGTCCATGTGGAGCAACTCAAAAGGTCGAGATGTAGTCATGATTGTCTGCGAGGGATGCTTGGCCCTTGTCATCTTCCCAGCTTCACAGGCACCACATAGATAATCTTTCTTGAACTTGACGCCTTCGATGCCTATGACGTGCTTCTTCTTGGCGAGAGTGTGTAGGTTCCTCATGCCAGCATTACCTAGCCTCCGATGCCAGAGCCAGCACTCTGAAGACTTGGCTAGAAGACATACGGCTATCTATGGTCCTGCTGAGAAGTCTACCATGTACAGATCATATTTCATGTACCCTTCGAAGACTAGAGACTTGTCAGATTCCATTAGTACAAGGCAACAATATTTTCCAAATAGCACAATCATGTTTAAGTCACAAAGCATTGAGACAGACATTAAGTAGAAACCAAGGGATTCAACAAGCATCACTTTGTCCATGTGTTGACCCCTTGAGATTCAACTCTACCTAGGCCCAATACCTTGCTTTTACCAGTGTCAGCAAATGTTATGTGACTTTTATCACATGGACGTAAGGTTGAGTCCATGAGAAGACTTCGATCACTAGTCATGTGGTTAGTGCATCCGCTGTCCATAATCCATTCTGAAGCATGAGGTGTCATACCCTACAGTGCAGTTAGGAGGATAGGCTTCACAAAGAGTATTGTGAAGCATAAACATTTGACGCACAAGAGGATTATCAAAGCTTAGATCAAGGTTAGGACAGATAGTATGACTGGCAAGCGATTCAGATATGAAATACATAGTAAGACCATTTGGGCATTTTATCTTGCGTCCCATAATGTGTTTTAGGTCCCCAACAATAGCATCAGACGCCTTTGATTTCCGGCTGGAGACCTTTCCCTGCAAAAGAAAATTAATTCTTCTTAACCACCCACATCTTCAGGGGTGGCTTAGAAGCAATGAGTCTAGGTGCAGCATCTGAGAATTTCGGCTTTGGAGCCCTAGCAAATAGCCTTGCAAGAGAAGAATGATACTCATATGAATAAGAAGAAAAGTTCTTACTTCTATGAACATAGCGGTTTGAAGATACACGCTCATATTCATAAGTCTGAGTATGGTTTCCCTGCAAAACATTGGTGCTAGGGTGACTCCGGTGAGTCCTGTATCTGTATGAAGCCTTTGGGCCATATGAAGCCATAGGTCTGGGGTTTGTCTTCTTCCTTGGTGGTTTCATCATGACATTCACAGGAAGATTCTCAATTCAATGTTTAGGTACCCATATCTTCTTCATAGGTGGTCCATTCTTGTAGTTAGTACCAATATACCTGGCAAACACTTCCCCATTCTGATTCTTAAACAGTTCATAGTTTGCATCAAAGGATTCATCAATAACAATTGGATTAGCACAAGTAAATCCAGATAAGGTGGATGGATCCATTGAAGGTTCCTTTGCAGCAACCCATGTGGTTTTGTGGTACTACTCAGGCTGCCAGTAAGAACCATCAACATTCATTTTCCTCTCGAACCCAACACCCTCTTTCCCAAGGTTTCGGTTCAAGATCTGCTTTTTGAGGACATCACATAGTGTCTGATGCCCCTTGAGGATTTTGTGCATTCCTGTTTCAAGCAATGTTTTCAATCTGGCATTTTCATCAGCAACAGCAGTGGCATCCTCCGCAGAGGTGTTAGTTACCACATCGATGGTTGAAGATATTGAAGCAGTAGCAGTACTAGAACACTCATCAACAGAATTAGCGTTATCACGCTCAAGACATTTTAGACATGGTGGTTTAAACCCGTCCTGAGCGGGACTGATCTGTTGAGCGCGAAGTGACTCGTTTTCCTTTTGAAGATCTTCATGAGCCGCTCTCAACTTCTCAAGTTCTTGCTTCCTCTAAAGATAATCATACGAAAGCTTTTCATGGGTTGTTGAGAGTGACTCATGACGACCTTCAAGCTCTTGGTACTTAGCATGAAGATTTTTCATATCTTCAATTAAGGACTGAGATCGGGTCATTTCAGCGTCCAACAGATCATCACTTTTTGTCTAACAGTTTTTGAATATGTTCCATAGCTTTTTGTTGTTCAGTTGCAACTTTAGCAAGTGTTTTGTAGCTGGGTTTGGATTCACAATCAGAGTCATCTTCACTTTATGTTTCAAAGTAAGCATCACGTGAGTTTACCTTGGCACCGCGTGCCATGAAGCAGTAAGTGGGAGCGGAGTCGTCCTTGTCACGGGCATCAATGTTGGTGATGGATACATTGTCTTCAGTGTTGAAGATGGACTTGGCAACGTAGGCTGAAGCTAAAGCCAGACTTGCAACGCCAGAGTCAGACTCCTCCTCAGACTCCACCACTTCTACTTCCACAGAAGGAGGCTCCTCCTCTCAATCCATTTCCTTGCCAACAAAAGCAAAAGCCTTGCCAGAGGAACTTTTCTTGTGTGATGAAGACTTGGAAGTTGACTTGGAAGAAGATTTTGAGTATTTCTTCTTGCTCTTATCATCAGAATCATATTCCTTGCTCTTCTTCTTCTTCTTCTCATTGTCCCACTGTGGACACTCAGAGATGTAGTGACCAGGTTTCTTGCACTTGTGACAGGTTCACTTCTTGTGGTCATGGGAAGAAGCTTCATCATTTCTTGAGCTGTATCGTGAAGACTTTCTGAAGCCTTTCTTCTTAGTGAACTTCTGGACCTTCTTCTCAAGCATAGCGAGCTCCTTTCCAAGGTCTTCAGCTCCACCAGAACTGCAGTCAGATTCTTCTTCAGATGAGGAAACAACCTTTGCCTTCAAAGCGCGAGGGCGACCATAGTTAGGACCATAGATATCTCTTTTCTCAGATAGCTGGAACTCATGTGTGTTAAGCCTCTCAAGTATATCAGATGTATCGAGTGTCTTGAAATCACGACGTTCTTTAATTATAAGAGCTAGTGTCAAATAGCTTTCAAGAGATTTCAGAAGCGTCTTGACTATTTCAGGCTTGGTAATCTCAGTGGCGCCGAGAGCCTGAAGCTCGTTTGTGATGTCAGTGAGACGATCAAATGTGAGCTGGACATTTTCATTGTCATTTCTCTTGAATCGTTTGAAGAGGTTGTGTAGGACACTGATTCCTTGATCTCTCTGAGTTGAAACGCCTTCATTGACCTTGGAGAGCCAGTCCCGGACTAGCTTCGACGTTTCCAATGCACTCACACGACCATACAACCCTTTGGTCAGATGACCACAGATGATGTTCTTTGCAGTAGAATCGAGTTGAATGAACTTCTTGACATCAGTAGGGGTGACACCTTCACCAGTCTTGGGAACACCGTTCTTGACGACATACCACAGATCGACATCAATGGCTTCAAGATGCATACGTATCTTATTCTTCCAGTAGGGATATTCAGTGCCATCGAAGACAGGGCACGCAGCGGATACTTTGATTATCCCTGTAGTCGACATAGCTAAAACTCCAGGCAGTTAAACCAAAATCACACAGAACAAGGGAGTACCTTGCTCTGATACCAATTGAAAGTGCTAGTTATCGACTAGAGGGGGGGTGAGTAGGCGATTTTTATGAAAGTCTTCAAAACATGAAAGTTTCCAAGACAAACACGAAAACTAGACCTATAAACATGCAGCGAAAGATGAACTACACTAGACAAGCGATAGTCAAACAAGTATGA
This sequence comes from Triticum dicoccoides, assembly GCF_002162155.2. Lineage (NCBI taxonomy): Eukaryota > Viridiplantae > Streptophyta > Magnoliopsida > Poales > Poaceae > Triticum > Triticum dicoccoides. Next base: position 294,091,361 of record NC_041385.1, read on the forward strand.
AGCTAAAGCATGATGACTGATAGCAGCTAGGTAGTAGGATCAGGATGGAAGATAGTATGAAGCCAATCAGAACAAGTAGTCACATAGTGAAGTCAAACATGCAGAGCAATCAGGCAATGACTTCACATAGACAAACTGTAAGTAAGGGGAGTAAGAGATAGAACCAGTGTGTTGTGAAGACAAGGATTTGTTCGAACAGTTCCAGTTGCTGTGACAACTGTACATCTGGTTAGGGAGGCTGAGATTGAACTTAGAAGACTGTGTCTTCACCTTATTCCCCTTTATCTAAGGACACATAGTCCCCGCCCAATCACTCTGGTATGTCTTCAAGGTAGACTTCCAAACCTTCACAGACTTCGTTCACCGGCGATCCACAATTACTCTTGGATGCTCAGAACACGATGCCTAACCGGCTGGAGGATTCACAGTCCTCAAGTGTAACAAGTCTTCAGATCACGCGGACAGAAAGACTTCAGTGATGCCAAACACTCTTTGGGCTCTGGGTGTTTTGGGCTTTGTCCTCACAAGGATTTCTCTCTCAAACTCCTCGGAGGTGGGTTGCTCTCAACGAAAAAAGCCGTGTACTAACTCTGAGCAGCGACCAATTTATGGTGTAGGGGGTGGGCTATTTATAGCCACTGGGCAACCCGACCTGATTTGTCCAAAATGACCCTGGGTCACTAAGGAACTGACACATGTCACAACGGTCAGATTTCAAACACACGCGATAGCTTCACTTGGGCTACAAGTAAAGCTGACTTATCCGACTCTGGATAAGATTTGCTCTCATTGCCTTCGCTCGAAGACATAGGATTTTGGTTGAGCATCACTTCAGTCACTCTAACTTTGTTCAATTGTACCCCACTTAACAGTGCAGTGGTTCCTATGACTCAACAAAGAAGAAAAGAAACAACAAAACTACTAAGTCTTCACGCTCCATAGTCTTCACTCAATGTCTTCTTCTGTCATCATCTTCAGTGTGAATATCTTTACGTACCGCCATTATCTTAAATGTCTTCATACATTTTTAGGGGTCATCTCTAGTAGGTAAACCGAATCAAGGAAGGACTACTACCTGTGTTATCCTGCAATTCTCACAAACAGATTAGTCCCTCAACCACGTTTGTCGTCAATATTCCAAAACCAAACTAGGGGTGGCACTAGGTGCACTTACAGGGGGCAAACCAACACAAAAACTTTTTAAGTAAACTTCAATTTGATATTGTGGCACATAGCTAGCCCGAACTCTTAATAAACTATCCCAAGCATCTTTTAAAGACTCATCAAGTAAATAGCGGAAAAGTCTAGAGTCATCCTCATCAAAATTATTCAAGCTCTCATTGGTGACCCCAGTGGGTATTTCTATAGCATCATTATTTATGAGCTTCGAGAGGATAGAGGGGTTATCCAATTTAACAGAACCTAGGAAAGAGCCCTTAGTTCTTTTTGATTCGGCCATGGCAACGGGAAGGCAAACGGAAGAGAGGAGGAGATTGGGAAAGAGAAGGCAAATAAAATGGCAAGGGTGAAGTGGGGGAGAGGAAAACGAGCGGCAAATGGCAGATAATGTAAATGCGAGGGAGATGGGTTTGTGATGGGTACTTGGTATGTCTTGACTTGAGCGAAGACCTCTCCGGCAATGGCGCCAGAAATCCTTCTTGCTACGTCTTGAGCTTGCGTTGGTTTTCCTTGAAGAGGAAAGGGTGATGCAGCAATAATAGCGTAAGTATTTCCCTAAGTTTTTGAGAACCAAGGTATCAATCCAGTAGGAGGCTCCTCAAAAGTCCCACGCACCTACACAAACAAACAAAGAACTCTCAACCAACACAATAAAGGGGTTGTCCATACCTTCACGGCCACTTGCGAAAGTGAGATCTAATAGAGATAGTATGATAAGATAAGTATATTTTTGGTATTTTATAATATAGATGCAAAAAGTAAAGATGCAAATAAAAGTAGATTGGAAGCAAATATGATAAGAGATAGACCCAGGGGCCAAAGGTTTCACTAGTGGCTTCTCTCAAGATAGCATAAGTATTACGGTGGGTGAACAAATTACTGTCGACCAATTGATAGAAAAGCGAATAATTATGAGATTATCTAGGCATGATCATGTATATAGGCATCACGTCCGCAACAAGTAGACCTACTCCTGCCTACATCTACTAATATTACTCCACACATCGACCGACTCCTGCCTGCATCTAGAGTATTAAGTTCATAAGAACAGAGTAACGCATTAAGCAATATGACATGATGTAGAGGGATAAACTCAAGCAATATGATATAAACCCCATATTATCCTCGATGGCAACAATACAATACGTGCCTTGTTGCCCCTGCTGTCACTGGGAAAGGACACCGCAAGATTGAACCCAAAGCTAAGCACTTCTCCCATGGCAAGAAAGATCAATCTAGTAGGCCAAACCAAACTGATAATTCGAAGATACTTGCAAAGATAACTCAATCATACATAAAAGAATTCAGAGAAGATTCAAATATTTTTCATAGATAAACTTGACCATAAACCCACAATTCATCGAATCTCAACAAACACACCGCAAAAAGAGTTTACATCGAATAGATCTCCACAAGAGAGGGGGAGAACATTGTATTGAGATCCAAAAAGAGAGAAGAAGCCATCTAGCTAATAACTATGGACCCGTAGGTCTGTGGTAAACTACTCACAACTCATCGGAGGGGCAAGGATGTTGATGTAGAAGCCCTCCATGGTCGATTCCCCCTCCGACAGAGTGTCGGCGAAAGCTCCAAGATGAGATCTCGCAGATACAAAAGGTTACAACGGTGGAAATTGTGTTTCGTTGGCTCCCTGGATGTTTTCGGGGTACGTAGGCTTATATAGGAGGAAGAAGTACATCGGTGGTCGCCCGAGGGGCCCACAAGACAGGGGGCGCCCTCTATAGGGGGCCCCCTCCTATCTCGTGGAGGCCTCGGCTGCTTCTTGACTTGCACTCCAAGTCATCTGGATCATGTTCGTTCCAAAAATCACGCTCCCGAAGGATTCATTCCATTTGGACTCCGTTTGATATTCCTTTTCTTCGAAATACTGAAATAGGCAAAAAAAACAGCAATACGGGCTGGGCCTCCGGTTAGTAGGTTAGTCCCAAAAATGATATAAATGTATAAAATAAAGCCCATAAACATCCAAAAGGGGTAATATAATAGCATGGAACTATCAAAAATTATAGATACGTTGGAGACGTATCATGATGCCACGGCAAGACCCTTACCGGGCCCCGGCAAGACCCTTGCCGAGGACATCAGCGGGGCCGCGGCCAGGCCCGCACCCACCAAGAGTCCACCGCAGTTCCCATGCAGCTACCAGCCCAGCCAGCCAGGCGAGCACCTGCATGGCGACGTGCGGCCTCTGCACCAGCTCAGCAAGCACCTGCGTGGGGGCATCCAGATCTTCGTGAAGACCCTGCCACCGTGCCAGCTCAGCAGCCTGCCAGCCTACATGGCGCCACACGCCTCATTGGCCAGGGCGCGTGTCGAAGCAAGGTGAGGCAGCGACGGACGGGACGGGCCTCGTTCCCGTCCCCAATAAAGCAAGGGGACACCTAAGGGGGAGCATTTAATGCATCTTGTCCCGTAATGACAGGCGATAAGCTTGTACTCTATACACTTTCCACCACCTGTGTGCCACTGTGGCATCCCCTTTTTCCTATAAAAGGAGGCCCGAGGCGTACTAGAGAGGTATTCATCTCTTTTGAGCAAGTCACGCACCATAACTAGCTCAAGAACACTCAAATATACACCAAAGAGGACTAGGGTATTACGCATCCTCGCGGCCCAATCCTCGGTAAACAGTCTTTGTGCTGGCTCTTAGACCCACTCTTTCCACAACCTCGCGCCCGCTGACCGTAGTAGGGATTCAAGTGATCCCAGAGGTGTCGTTCCCACCGACATCTTTGGCGCGCCAGGCAGGGAGCGCAGTTGTGAGAATCCGGTCTAGTAGCTAGTCTAGCAGTTCTTCATCGCCATGGCTTCCAAGGAAAAAGCCGACCGAACGGGCGGCATCATTGGCGGATGTAGTGGACGCTCGCGCAGCGACATAAAAGCTAAGTCATGCAAAACATTGAGTAATTCTTTTTATATGAGATTATTCACCTTGGAGATCTTTCCCTCTGTATGACAAACCTGCACGTGATGGGGCCCTTCCAATATTGGCAACCCCCTAGTTCTGTTTCGAGTTGTCTCAACAGTTCGAGCGGTTGCGCTGAGAACAGTAGGGTGGCCTCCCGCTATTGGAAATGTTCTCGTTCTGTCTCAAGTCCGCCCGACAGTTCGAGCGGCCGCGCTGAGAATGATAAGGTGGTTCACTTGGCAGCAAGCACACCCGGCAGGCTATTGGGGATCCGTCCTGGCAACGAGGTCTTCTTGGTGATCTTGTTGGCGACGTTGGCGAGGCGGCTAATCCAGAGGTTTTCGCCCTTCGCGAAATCCTTGTGGTTGGCGGCGTCATTCTTCCGCAAGTGCCTCTCCTGCTCCAGATTTTTGGTCATGGTTTCCTCCTCGGCCCTAACCTCCGAAAGCATCTCCTCAAGGCCCTTCAACTTCAGCTTCAGGTATTTGATGGAGCTTTTGGCTTGGGAGAGTAGCTTGGCCTTGCCGAGGACTTCGGCCTGCGCCTCCATATAGGCGCAGCTGATCGTGTCCTCTGCCTTCGCCAGCTCCTGGGCCTCGTTCTTCAGGCCGTCCCGCTCCACCTCCAGCTCCTTCACCTTGTTGCCATGGGCCAGGGCTTGAGCATCGAGTGCCTCCTTGTGCCTCTGCTTCAGCTCCTGGGTTCGCTACGCGACAAGCTTCTCGACCTCCTCATCCTTGCCGTGGAGTGTGGGAGCGAGTGCCGCCTCATGAGTGGCGGGGTCCTCCTCCTCGGAGTTTAACTCAGCCTGGTGCTGGTGCCGGGAGGCCTCGATCCTGGCGGCATGTTCCCTCGCCGCCTCCTGGGCCTTCTCGACGTCAGCTTGCTTCAAGATGAGATCTTGCTTGTGCTCGGCCAAATGGTCCTGGGCAGCCTTCAGCTCTTCATGGGCCTGGCGGAACCAGGCGTGCATCTCGGCGACGCGCTCCTCGAGATCCTCCTCCGCCTTGTCTGCCGCCACCACTCTGGACATTGCCTTGTCCAGACGAGCGTGGTGGAGAGCCTGGAGCTTCCAGAAGCTGGCGCACATGGCCTGAAGAAGCTGCTCCTCTTGGGAACCGCCGCCACCGGCACTCTGTTCATCGACAACCTCGAGCCCGGCGGCGGCGAGCACGTCGTCGTCAAAAACCTCCCCCTCGGCCGGCGCCCTGGTGACCGCCGTCCCGGTAAGGTGGACGAAAAGGTCGTCGCCCATCTTCAAGTACCTGCCGGAGCCAGAGGCAGCGGAGGAGGAGGGTTGATCATCGACCACCCCCTCCTCGGCAGCGGCCTTGCCGCCTTCCCTGCATGCCCCTTGCCGGCCTCCTTGGCAGCGGCCTCGCCGGTCCCTCCGGCAGGCCCCTTGGCGGCGTCCTCAGCAATGGTTTCGGCGGTGTCCTTGGCGGCGATCTTGTCGGCCTGGGCCTCGGCATCCTTGGCAACATCCTCGCTGATGGCGTCGATGTCCTCTCGGTCCGCCAAGGGAGGATCTGGATACCGAGGAGGGGAAATGAGGCGAAGCCAAGACCAAGGTTCAAAAAAAAGAAACAAAAAAACACGAGGACATAAAGTAAATGAATTACCCGTGGCAGGCTGGGAAGATGTGGCCCCCTCACCGCCAACATCTGTTGCCGAGACGGAGCCACCCGCGCCCAAGTTCGCCTCCTCCTCCTCCTCCGTACGCATGGGCTCGGTGCTTGGCGCCCTTGCCGGGGATGCCCCTCGGGGCGGCGTGGTTGATGGGGGCGGCATGTTGCGAGTGGCCCTCGGTGGCTCCTCCACCAGCAACGGCGAGGTCAGTGCCAAGAGGTCATACCCCATCACACGTTGATGAGAAGTGAATGGTGAATGCACGCTGGGGGCTGCGCACGCTGGGGGCTGTTGTTTGGGATGATCTCCACCACTGGCGTGCGTGACGCGCCCGCCGGGGGCTGGTCGCCTGCCGACGCCCTGGCCCTCTTCGCCCCCCTCTGGGCCAGCATCTCCCTGTCCTTGCGAAGACGAAAACAAATCAAGAAAGGAAGCGTGGTCTGAAAGAACGGAGGTGACGAAGGGAAGACACTTACTCGTCCTCTTCCTCCTCTCCCGTTGCCTTCCTTTTTCTCCTTGGGCTGAGAGACCCGAAGACGAAGACGACCTCCATGTCGACATCTGCGGGAGGAGGGGAAGGGGATGGAGTCCGGACACGCTTGGATGAAGAAGAGGCGGTCGCTTTCTTCTTCGCCACCACGGTCTTCGCCGCCTTCTTCGCTGTCGCGGCCCATGTCTGGCGCACGGACTCCCCCTGGGCCCCTTGCCGCAGCTTGGTCCTGCCGTGCCAGAACGGCTCGCTTGAGATGACCTGCCGCAGGACACGCTTTTTTCCCATGGCCGGAGGGTTGTCGGCCTCGGCCTCTTCCTCGGTCGTCTCCTCGACCACGTCCTCAACAAGGAGGGCCTCGGTGTTGACGCCGCTAGCCTCCCCGGCAGACCCCGCCCACTGGGCGAGCTCACTCTCCTCCGCAGCCGTGTCGGCCTCATCCTCCATGGCACCAGCACTGCCGGCCTCCCTGGCGAGCTCCGCCTCCGCCACCCTGGCAGCGATGTAGTCCAGCTCCGCATGGGTGGTGTCCTCGATGAGCAGCGGCTTGTTGTGGTCGTATTCCTCCGACAAGTTGTCGAAGAACTCCTGCACCTCGCATGCCGGGGGCTTGGCCCAGGACGGATGGAGGCCATGCGTGTTGAAGACCGGCATCATGTCGAGGATGGCAGACTGGAAAGAGTTGTTGCTCAGCGGGAATACACCCGGCGACAACCCAAACAGGGGCCCCTTGATGACCTTGCCGGCCTTCGCGGCCCTGCCGGTCCTCTCCACCCTGCCGTCGCTGAACAGGTCAAGCTGAAAAGCCTCTGACAGAAATGGGTGAGTCCCATCACCGTGAAATTATGCTTCAGGCCGGGGTGGAGCCTCATGATGTCGGCCGCGTTCCTGAAGTCCCAGGCCGGCCTCCCCTTGTTATGCAGCGGGGCGATTCGGTGGCAGATGAAGTACGCCCCTATCGGATATCGGGTTCCGGAAAAACCCTTAAGGTTCGAACTCTGGGGTGGACACGAAGATCTTATCCCTACCAATCCACACCCCTAAACCTCGTCGTGAATCTAGCTAGCACGATGAACAACACAAGGGACACGAGGTTTATACTGGTTCGGGCCACCGTTGTGGTGTAATACCCTAATCCAGTGTGTGGTGTGGTGGATTGCCTCTGGGGATGATGATGAATAGTACAGAGGAAGAATACCCTCGTGAGGGGTGTTCTTGAGCTGGTGCGGTGTTCTACCAGGGAAGGATTTGATGCTATCTCCTGGCTCTGGGTGATATCTCTCTACCTTCTACTGTGGTGGCTATCACTATTTATAGAGGCCCTGGTCCTCTTCCTAAATATTGAGCAGGGAGGGAGCTAACAACGGCCATTTTGAAGGGGGATAACTAGTACAAGATATCCTGACTAAAGTTGGTCTTCGACTGCCAAAGGCACTAGCGATGACACTGTCTTTGGATCCACGGTCATCTCCGTCCTGCCGTTCTGCTTGTCTTGGTCTCGTTGCACTGATATGGAAACCTTTGCCAGATAGCTCAGTACTCCACGCCTGCGCTTGCCCCCTTTGCACCAAAGAGGAAACAAGGACACTGCGCTGGCTGGCTCCCGCCTGGTCTCAATCGTCATGGCTTGCGTCATGAGCACGTCGCGAGGTACTCCTTTCCTTGATCTCTCCGCCTCCTCGCGATCCTGCCTAATGAGGCCGCCCCTGAGGAAGCCTTGTGTCATCCGCCCCGCGAGGCTTGGCCCCTCGCGAGGGTCTTGAACTTGTGTTGGTGAAGACGGGCCGTACTGGGCCACTGCTTGAGCCACGCCGCAGGCCGCATGCATGCAAGTCTGGGGACCCCCGTTCCCATAACGCCGACAGTAGCCCCCGGGCCCAAGGCGCGCTCGGACTTGGCTTAGTAGCGAAGCCAAAGGGCAAGTGCGGAGCGCCGCGGGCCCCAACAGCCTGTGGGCTTGGTCGGCGCGTGGCGGTTGATTGGACGTGGGCATCTCCGCTTTCCCACACTGCCTCGGCTTCAGCCATCACTGGTATGCCAGGTCGCGATGCCGTGGTCCAGGCCAAGAGGTGAGCGGCCCGAGGTCTAGTAAGAGCCTCTGAGGAGCGATGCTTAGGAGGTCCCCTTTAGTGCTCAAGCAGTCGTCGAAAGGTGAGAAAGGAAGGCAACATCGTCGTCATAGAGCCACACTAAGTGGAGGTTTTGTGTTGCATCAATTAGCTATTCCAGGGGCGAGACTTATCTCGAAAGCAGGGAGTCGTTCCTTCGCGTTGCGTCGGACTTGGGTGTTTGCGGCTGGGATGTAGCTGGGTTAGGCCTTCGTGAGCTTCCCCTCTCTTACTTGCACTTGCATTCGTGCTCTACATCCTCAGGTCCCGGCCCTCGAGAAAGCTCAGCCGCCGCTATTATGCCAGGTCGCGATGCCATGGACAAGGCCAGGGGGTGAGGGCTAGATAGCCAGTAAGAGCTCCTGAGTCATGATGCTCAGGAGCCCCCCTTTTAACGCGCAAGCGGATCGCGCGGGCAAGAGAGAGAGAGAGAGAGCTCGCGATGCCTCCCATTTTAAGCCCCAAGAAGCTCCTGTAAACCAACACGAGAAAGCATGGGTTGCCATTACGATTGTCGGCCGGCCATTGGTTGCTTTGAGAGTGTGGTGAAGGCACTAAGGGCCTAGTGAGGTGACACTTGCGGGGCTGCCGCGTGCCAGAGCTCGGCTGCTCAGATTTAGCGACGTAGCTGGCACGGACCCATGCACAAGCGTCGTGCCAGTGCGAGTGGCTCCAAAGGTAGGTGTCAATCGAGCAGCTGATTATCATAGGCAGGTTAAGCATGAAAGGCAAATCAGCTTAGGTAAAAGCAGGAGAGATACACGCCACAGGGTCAGGCCCAAGCAGCTTGGGGATGATGCAGCCCGAGGGGCGCCCCTAGCAAGGTAAACTGAAGACATGAGCAAAACAGATACATGCCACAGGGACAGACCCACGCGACCTGGGAATGATGCAGCCCTAAGGGCGCTCCCAGCTAAAATGAACTCGAAAGATGTCACCTGATACCATTGTAGAGGGGGTGTTGGAGTAGCTGAAGGTGCGCGGTGAAGAGACCGACCCTCATGAGCCACCGGAGCCCTGAGCCTCGGGAGGCTCTGGGGGTCTAGGAGGTTCCTCAAGGACCATCTCTATCTGTGCCAGGACCGCATGGTGCCTGGCCTCCTGAGCTGCCAGAATGCTCCGCAGATGACGCTGGTGAGTGGCAGCCGCATTCAGCAGACCGAAATGCATGCGAACGTAGCTATGCGGCAGACCCTCGCAGCGTCCCACGCACGAAGGCCAGAGGCGCTCCTGAGACGCGACTCGGCTGAGCCCTGGGTAGTCGATGCAGACGCGCAGTCCGCCATCCTCGCCTGGATGGGAGCTACACCGGGCAGATGGCGATCGCCGCGTATGACTCTTGATTCCTGCAGCTCCTAACTGGCCTTGGAGATGAACTCCTGGGGGTTGGGCCTTCCTTGCACCATGCCTTCCTGAGGGAACCGTGATGCGAAGTACGCCTCCAAATTGTGCCCGAGCGCCTCCCTCATGATGTTGGCAAAGTCTGAGGCCCTCCAGAAGAGAGCCCCCGAGCGCTGCCCGAGGAGGGCGCCGGGTGCGCCTTCCTATGCGATGGAGGGAGACGCCCCTAGCACGGGCGCGGATCCTGATGCGACACCTCCTGAGGTGCCAACCTCCTGAGGCCTTGAGCTGGGCAATGTCTTCTTCTTCTTGGGAGCTGCCTCGGGAGGGTTCTCGCTCCTGTTGTCTGGGTCCTTGATTGATGCTGCTTGGAAGGCGTGCTCGAGGGAGCACACCGCATCCTTCTCTTCGCAGGGGACCATGATGATTCCACCGACAGGGAGACGAACCTGCCCTATCGAAGTGGTGGAGCCATCAGTGACTCCCGAGAAAGGCTTGGTTGGCTGAAGCTGATCATATGGCACTTGAAGGTTGTTGAACGTTTCGACGGACAGAAAGTTGAGTCCTGCGCCGCCATCAATGAGGGTCCTGGCAACTTGCACATTGCTAATGACTGGGGAACAAAGCATTGGGAGGATGCCAGCTGTGGCCGTGCACTTGAGTTGATTTGCTGAGCTGAAGGTGATAGCGCACGTGGACCACCTGAGAGGGCGCGTGGCCTCGAGCCTAGGAAGGACTGCATTCACCTCGCTAGCAAACTGGTTGAAGATCCGCTGAGAGGCTGGGGCTTGGGCACCGCCCAGGATGCAAGCGATAGCATGTGGCTCCTGGAAGCACCTAGCCCCCTTGTCCTGGTGGTGGTCGTCATTCCTTCTTGGCCGTGGCGGTAGAGGAGGAAGGCCTGCAGTGCCCTGCTGGCGATCCTCGCGAGGCTGATCCCTCCAAGACCCCTCGCGAGGCTTGTCCTGCCAGCGATCATCGCGAGGGCGGTCATGCCACTCCTGGCGAGGGCCTCGGTCGTCCCATCATCCTCCACCTCTTCCTCCTCCTCGGTCGTAGCCCCCGTCGTTGCGCTCGGGGCGTCGACCGATGCGTCGTTCTCGAACGGCTCTGAGCTCCTGGCATTCGCTAGTGTTGTGGGTGTAGATGTTGTCGTAGGCATAGATTCGGTTACCCTTGGACGACACTGGCTGGTCCCTGCCGTGCTTCGTGTCTGGTTCTGCTGCGAGCACAGCTGCCCCCTTGCGCTTCACGTCCTTGGCCATGGCTTTCTTCTCTTCTGGGTCAGCAGTTGGAAGCTCAAGGAGGGAGAGGCGCCCCTCCTCAGCTCTTGCGCACTTGGTCGCCAGGTTGAACAGCTCCAGGGATGTGCACAGATCCTCGTGGATGGCAAGCCCCTCCTTCATCTTGACGTCGCGGACGCCATCATAGAATGCTGAGATGATGGCCTCCTCAGTCACCTTGGGAATCTTGAGGCGAGCGCTGTTGAAGTGTTGGATGTACTTCTGCAGGGTCTCTCCAGGCTGCTGCTTGATGCGGCGCAGGTCACCCATGACCAGAGGACGGTCGCGAGTACCCTGGAAGTTGGCGATGAAATGGGTGCGCATCTCGTCCCAAGAGGAGGTCGAGCCGGGAGGCAGGTTTAGGAGCTAGGTGCGGGCACCATCCTTGAGCGCCATGGGAAACCAATTCACCATGACATTTTCGTCTCCGTTGGCCGCCTCGATGCCCAGCTCGTAGAGCTGCAGGAACTCCGCGGATCGGCAGTGCCGTCGTAGCGAGGTGGAAGATCTGGCTTGAACTTGCTTGGCCAGGCGACGCTGCGTAGCTCGACGGTGAAGGAGCGGCAGCCTACCGTGGCCACCAGAGCCCTTTGCAACCGCGGAGCTTGCTCTTGGAGATTCCCGCGTGCCGCCGCAAGGGGCGGCACGGGGTCTTGCAGTGCTGGAGCAGGGAGCATGCGAGCGCCTCCTTGGGGTCGAGGGATTTCTTGGCAGCTCCTTTCTTGTTGCACGGGCGCTGGACATGGCGGGTCTCGTCCAGGGGCCGCGTGCCTTGGGGATGGGGTGCCTTCTTGGGGAGGAGGTGGAGGAGGCACCCCCTGAGCCGCATCGCCCATGTAGGATGGAGGGCGAGGTAGCGAGAGGGATGGTGCAGGAGAGCCCCCTGTGGCGCTGACGAGCTCGGTGATGCGAGCGAGCCACTCCTCGTAGAGGTCGTCGATTGGGCAGTAGTGCAGGAGCTCACGTGCCAGGAGCAATGCGGCCTGCGCATCCATGGGGGAGCGACGAGCGGGAGACGACGAACCAGCTGGAGTCAGCGACAAAGTGGCGGTGTGGCCTTCCCGCTGCACCGATGGATGCAACAATGATGCTTGCTGCTCGTTCCCTGCCGGGCCGGTGGTGGCGTTGGCGGCAGGCGACAGATAAAGGTGAGGAGGCCCACCCATGGGAGCCGTCTGGGCGACACGGGCGGCGAGAGCACCCCGGCGCTCGGCGCAAGCTCGGCGAGCATTTTCCATGGTTGCGACGAAGCGATGGAACGCAGAACAACAGAAAAAATATTCCGGCGCACCCCTACCTGGCGCACCAAATGTCGGATATCGGGTTCTAGCAACACCCTTAAGGTTCAAACTCTGGGGTGCGCACGAAGATCTTCTCCCTACCGATCCACACCCCTAAACCTTGCCGCGAATCTAGCTAGCCCGATGTACAACACAAGGGACACAACGTTTATACTGGTTCGGGCCACCGTTGTGGTGTAATACCCTAATCTAGTGTGTGGTGTGGTGGATTGCCTCTGGGGTTGTTGATGAACAGTACAGAGGAAGAACAGCCTCACGAGGGGTGTTCTTGAGCTGGTGCGGTGTTCTACCAGGGAAGGATTTGATGCTCTCTGCTGGCTCTGTGTGAGATCTCTCTGCCTTCTACTGTGGTGGCCATCTATATTTATACAGGCCTTGGTCCTCTTCCCAAATATTGAGCGGGAAGGGAGCCAACAGCGGCCATTTTGACGGGGGACAGCTAGTACAAGCCGTCCTGACTAAAGTTAGTCTTTGACTGCCAAAGGCACTGCTGATGATGCCATCTTAGGCTCCATGGTGATCTCCGTCCTGCCGCTCTGGTGGTCTTGGTCTCGTTGCACTGATATGGAAACCTTTCCCTGATGCCTCGGTACACTGTGCCTGCGCTTGCCCCCTTTGCACCAAAGAGGCAACGAGGACGCTGCGCTGGCTGGCGCTGTGACACTCCAAAAATTTTGTGGTTTTGTTTTCAGAAAGAGCCTTGCTTGGTTTGAAGAAGGTCATTTAAACCCTTCTTAAAAACCCTCTCCTAAGTTTGCTCACTAAAAATCTTTTCTTGAATTTAGTTTCTTCTAAAAAGAAAACATTTTTGGTTTTGGGCTTTTATTTGGTTTTGATCCATTCTTGTTTTACCATGCCTCTTATGGTAAAACTCCCCAAAACCCCTCCTTCCACTTTGGGGCAATCCATATTTTCTGTCCCAATAAGTCCAACTCATTTTTGGATTTTATTCCATTTATTTCTTTTCCCAAAACAATTATGTCCTTTATTTTGAGCCTAGGTGATTTGCAAACCAAGTACCTTAATGCCTTTGAGATTTGATCTCAAATCAACTCCTCTGGATGGTCCTTGTTACCCACAACCTAGAACCATCAAGATCTACTCTTCTTCTTTTCAAAATTTTCAAATTTCACCCTCTGCAAGTTTGGACCAGATTTGCCAAATTTGGTGAAATTCATATCTCCACTCCTCCAAAAATTCTACCAAAATTCAGGCAACCCCCAGTTGCAATGAGAGACCCTTCCACCAAAAACCAGCTCAAGGAAAAATCCCCACATGCCAAAATCATTCTGTCGAACACCTGGCATGCACTGTTACTGTTCATATTCAGTAAATTCAGAATTCAGTGTCGTTTCTTCGTCAGAGTTTCAGTCACAGGTAAACTGTGCACTTGGCACGTTGCTCACAGCCCCTCCTCCTTGTCCGGAGCACCACACGTGTGCTTGGCTCGTTCCTGGCATCGGTGGCACCCTTGCTCGCCTGCGCCGGCGTGTCTTACGGCGGCAAAACCACTGTAACGGCCGACAACGGGGCACCCTGCGGCATAACGCCGTTCGGCACCGCCCAAACCTCCTGAGAGCTCTGTGTGGCCATCTCCTTGCCAGCGCACGCATGGAGCACCGTCGTCGTGGCCTGGCACGCGCAGAGCATGTTCTCCCGCCGCCGATGTGCCGTGCGGCCGTTCCGTCGAGGACAGGCCGTAACCACCCTTCCTTGCTGAGTTGGACACTGGAATGGCACCAGTGCTTCGTCTAGTCGATGCTCAAGCCTCTAGTCGATGCTCGCCGGACTTATCCGTTCACGGCAACCGCCTCGGGCCGGCTATAAATAGCACCCCCGAGCTTGCTCTCGCCCCCGCACAACTCCACCACCTCACCAGACCCCGCCTAGCCACTAGAAGAGCCTCGAGGGGCCCTTCTTCCTCAACTCCGGCCACCTCCGTCCGCCTCGGGCTCCGGCAACGTTCTCTTCAGTGAGAACTCCTCCACCGCCCTACTCTTGCCGGTAGCCTCGTACCACCTCTAGGAGGCTAACCCCCACTCCAATTTGACCCCCGCAACCCTCTCCGGCGAGATCCACGATGACCCGAACCACCGTCCGTCGGAGAAAGGGCTGCCGTCGACACAGTGCTCGCCAGCGACCACCATCACCACACACGGACGCGGAAGGACGTACTGATCACGGAGGTACCACCCGATCCCCCTGCCCCGCCGTGGATCGCCGTCGGCGACCACCGCATCTCTCGGGCGCCGTCGCGCCCTGTTTCCCACGTTTGAATATTCAAACCTGACGGGTGGAGCCCGCCTGTCAGCCTCTCGGTCTTTTCTTTTAAACGGACTGTTTTCTGGACTTTTCTGCAAAACCCCCTGGGAGTTTTCTGTTTCATTACAGAAAGGTCCCTGGATCATAACCCTTATATCTTTTAAATAGAAAAGTAGTTTTGTTTGATTCCTTTTCTGTTCTCTTTAAAATGTTGTCTAGTTTTTTATCAGATTTATTTGAAAATTATTTGGAGTACTTTTTGTGCACCTCACGGTATTTACGTTACGTACATATTTTCTTATACCATAGATACCGGAGGAGGTGACGGAGCCACAAAATTCACCCAGTTAGACTTCGAATACTCCGAACCAGGCAAGCATGTTTGAACTCTTGATATGATGAAGTGTTTGTTGCATGTTTGCATTTAGAAGTTTCATTGGCATGGTTATGATCATTTCTTGAATGTTATATTTCATGCACAGAAGTGGAAAGTAAGTTTAGGAAAGCCATATGTTGTTGGATACATATTGGCATGGCCATGAGATGGCATGAGGATGGGTAAGATGGCAGTGTTGTGGCATGCCAGTCTTATGCCAGTCCATTTGACTTCAGTGTCATCGTGAATCAAATCACATTCCCATTCATTTCCTTCCTGTACTGCCACTTGTTTTCCGCAAGGAATATGGCTTACAAAGTTGCAACCGTTTTCCTGGTACACACCAAGTAGAGAGGCCGGGATGAGGGTTCCATGGCCCTGGATTAAAGCCCGTCATCCGGTCAGGGGGCATGGGTGTTTCCGGTTGGGACCGAGAGGGGGGCACCCCTTAGAGCGCGCGTATAGAAATTTGATCCCATGCTATTCGAGGTTGTGACCTCCCCGTCTCAAAGTTTTTCTTTGACGTTGTCTAGGGTGATTCCTGGCATCGTGAGGTGGAATGGGTGTGTACTAGTTAAATGTGTTTCTACCGAAATACCGTAAACGGAACTAGTCCTTCGTGACTACGGAAATCCGTTGGCTGTGGTCAGTTAGTACAAACTCTGCATAGTCACAAATCTTTTAAATCATCTTGTACTTGTCCAAGTACTGTGTTTATCTTATCTTGTCAGATATCAGTCTCGATGACAAAACCCGGTGGACTACATGTGTGTTAAACCCGGTTAAAAGTTTATTCTTGTGGATGGACTAATCTTGTTATTTACATTTGTTATAAGCCTTGTCTGTGATGTCGCTCAGACTTCCGATGGTGGCATACTTGTTATTTACATTTGTTATAAGCCCTTTTTGTGATGTCGCCCAGACATCCGACGGTGGCATACTTGTTATTTACATTTGTTATAAGCCCTTTCTGTGATGTCGCTCAGACGTCCGACTGTGGCATTTCTTTTACAAGCCCTTTCTGTGACGTCGCTCAGATGTCCGACTGTGGCATTTCTTTTACAAGCCCTTTCTGTGACGTTGCTCAGATGTCTGACTGTGGCATTTCTTTTACAAGCCCTTTCTGTGACGTCGCTCAGATGTCCGACTGTGGCATTTCTTTTACAAGCCCTTTCTGTGACGTCGCTCAGATGTCTGACTGTGGCATTTCTTTTATAAGCCCTTTATGTGGTGTCGCTAATACGTCCGACTGTGGCATTTCTTTTATAAGCCCTTTATGTGGTGTCGCTTAGACGCCCGACTGTGGCATGAGTTTTATTTGTTTACCATTCGAGGCGTCGCTCCAGACACCCGATCGGGTTTCAGTTATTTGTTTTATTTATCAAGTCATTCAAAATATTATTATTGGGATGAGCATCATTATTTTTGTTCATGACGCATTCATGCATACATTTGTTATATCCTTTGTCCGAACTGTCTTGCGAGTACTTTCAAAGTACTCACCTGGCTTGTTGATTTGGCCAGATGTTGATGAAGGCGATCTCATGGATGAAGAGTTCGATAACGAGTCCGACGCCTAGAGGAGTCCCAGTCAGTCCCGTGCGATCCTGCATTTGGTCACTGTATCATATCCGCTTCCGCCACCCCAGAAATAAATTCATCGAGCCTCACCTCGACGCTCGATGAGCTGCCAGTTAGGAGTCAAGTTATCCCACACCACTTTTTATCTCGAGCTAGTAGCATGTCACCACACCCCTGTGCCATAACCGCCCTTATGTACGATATTGGCGAGTTTGTAATAAATTGTTGAGCATCCTCAGCTCAACCCTGTAATATATTTATGCTACTGGTCTTCTGTTTATCAAGTATTTGTCTACCAATGAGGATAACTTTTCCTATACTGGGAACTAAAGATCGATTTTCTCAATAAGCATTTTATTGAAAAACCGGTCATGACAGACTTGGTACCAGAGCCAGGCTGACTGTAGGAAGCCAATAGGTGCGATTGCTAATTGGTTATTAGCATGATAGAGTTTATTCATGTTTTTACAAATGTAGTCATTTTTCTGACAGTTAGCATAAAATTTATGATCTGATCGTTCAGAATTTTTGCCTACTTTTGTAGATGGCTGGCGACGAATGTGAGTCACAGATGTTTGCCAACATGACTGAGGGGTTCCTCAAACTCCTCTCCTTCATCGTTCAGGTCGCGATGGGGCCATCCGTGCGCCCAGTCTTCACACTTTATCCACACAATATCAACGAAAGTCTGACCATGCACAAGGCCGCGGTGCAATTCAGGGGAGGGCGTGCTGAGATACGCCGCTTCTGATTCTTGGGGAGAGCGATGCCTACAGAGAGGCATGCTATGCAGATGGCTGCCCGCGAGGCGATAGCTCGTCTTCGGGATGTCCTTCCTGCAATGAAGACCCGTCGCTACCGCTACCTTCCATGCCACGTGCCTTACACCTGTCACTACTCATTTTCTTTCCCCAGAGGAGAGCGAGACAAGGCCTTTGAGATGCTTGTCGAGTATCTCCGATCCCTGGAGGCAGCCTTCGACAGCATGGTGGACGACCTCGTAGCTGCCCGCATGGACTTAGTTCATGGCTGTGCTGCCAACAGGAGAGAACTCCTGCACACCGCTCCACCGCTGACTTTTATCTCGTCCTCAGCTTCTCATTCGCCTACCATTCTCGCCACTGCACATCGTCTGCCTACCACTGAGGAATTTAACCGGGCTATTGCACCCACTCCCGTTCGCGCTGCACCACTCATTGCACCCACTCCCATTCGCGGTGCACCACTCATTGCACCCACTCCCATACGTGCTACCCCACCTATTTCGCCCATTCATATTCAGGTTACTCCGCCTATGGCACCTGCTCCAACAGCTCAGCGCAGCGTTCCTCGTCTGGAACCTATTAGCAAGGAGGAAGTTGATTCCCCAGCGTCACTGCGTCTCACCCTCGGCAGGCCAAGGGAGATCCTCACCATCTCCGACTGAGTACGTGTAGACGCCATGCGATGTGCCGACTTGTGTGATGTGTTTATATGTACATGGTTGTGAGAAGTAGCCTGTTTGCGCATCATGTAGGATCTGGAGAAGTGCACTAGTCTCAATAACATGTCAGGATTATGTACGCATATCCTGAGTGATGTAATGTATAATTATGCCTGCGTGTAAGATATGTAATAGTCCTTCTCCGCGCGCAATCGTGTATTTTCGAAAAAAAATCCTGGAGTTTTATGTATCTTTTATTGACCTTTGCAAACTCTCTTTCTTGTCTTATGAGTTTCACAAAATATATCCCCAGAGTGAAAGATGTCTCGTCCGTGGACGCGCTCTATGCCAAATCAGCCCAAAGAAAATTATGGCACACCACCAAACCACAATTTCACTCAGGGACAGACAAGTCAACACGACAGTGAAACAACATTTACCCAAGTGTGTCGTCTATATGAACAGAGTCAGCAACAACACCAGGAAATAATGAACCAATTCATCAATATGGGAAATAACCGTGGTCAGTATCAGCAGCAATCCAAGTTATCTGAGTTACAGAAAACGCGTCCCCAAACATTTTCTCACACTAACAAGCCTCTTAAGGCCGAAGACTGGCTTCGAGACATGGAGAGAAAATTAATTATTGCACAGTGTCCAGACCGTGAAAAAGTATTGTATGCACCACATTATCTCACCGGAGCAGCTGCATCGTGGTGGGAAAACTTCCTGCACATGCACCCCAACAAAAACGAAATAACCTGGGAGGATTTCGAGGAAGGTTTTCATGGGGCACACATTCCTAAGAGTGTTATGAAAATCAAGAAGAGAGAATTTGATGACCTCAAGAAAAGGACCATGATAGTGTCAGAATACAACAGCCAATTCACTCTGCTGTCTCGCTACGCCAATGAAGAGCGCATGACCGAGAGCAAGAACATGGAAAAATTCTTGGAAGGCTTGGCACCCGCACTTAAATGCCAGCTGGTTGTACATACCTTCCCAGATTTTAAAACACTAGTGGATAAGGCCATTACTCTGGAAAAAGAGCGACGCAGCTTAGAAGATTTCCGCAAAACGCAAAAGGGACCAGTCTACTTTTGCTCGCAACCACAGAATCAAGACGGAAATTCAGAAGGGTGGTACACACAAAACCCCGACGAATAATTCACGCCCAATCAACAATTTCCATGCAAGAGACAAGGAGTTCACATATCGCCCAGGCATTACTTGTTACGCTTGTGGAGAAGAAGGGCACTATGCCAAACAGTGCCCCAAGCCAAGGAACTCAACCCCGAAGCCTAACAATGGTGGCAATAATTCAGCGCCAAAGCGAAACAATTTCAACCCCAATAACAACCACCGGAAGGGTCACCTGAACCACGTGACCAAAGAGGAAGCACAGAACGCCCCAGATATCGTACTCGGTACGTACCCTGTCAACACAATACCTGCCATGGTTTTGTTTGATTCTGGAGCTTCTCACTCATTCATTTCGAAGAGTTTTGCTTTGCAAAATAATTTTTCGATGCTTCCCTTGGAAAAATCAATGATCATCAAGTCCACTGGAATTAAGCAAGTGACCCAGAGTTACTGTCAAGGTGGGGTTATTGAATTTGAAGGATTGTAGTTTTACGCCAACCTTATTGTATTGGAAAGCAAAGGATTGGATGTCATCCTAGGGATGGATTGGTTAACCACCAACAAAGGTTTTATTGACTGCTTCAACCGGACCGTGATTCTCACACACCATCACGGGAAGACAATAAAAGTTTCAGCCAAAGAGAGACAAATACCCCGGCAACCAAGATTAAACAAGGTGGACGTTTCTGAGCTAAACAAGGTTCCAGTAGTGTGTGAATTTCCAGACGTATTCCCAGAAGAATTACCAGGCATGCCACCGGACCGAGAGATAGAATTCAGCATTGAACTAGCACCCGGAACCTCTCCTATTTACAAGAAACCATACAGAATGGCACCATCCAAATTGGTAGAACTGAAGAAGCAAATAAAAGAATTATTGGAGAAAGGATATATATGAGCCAATTCCTGACCTTGGGGTTCTCCAATTTTATTTGCCAAGAAAAAGGATGGAACACTGAGATTGTGTATTGATTATCGAGCTCTTAACATGGTCATAATCAAGAACAAATACCCAATGCCCCGAATAAATGATTTATTTGATCAGCTCGCAGAGGCCAAAGTCTTCTCAAAAATTGACTTGAGATTAGGATACCACCAATTAAAAGCGCGAACAGAAGATATTCCCAAGACAGCCTTCACTTCTAGATATGGACTTTATGAGTTCATAGTAATGCCATTTGGGCTAACCAACGCCCCCGCATACTTTGTTCACCTCATGAACAAAGTATTTATGAAGTATATGGACAAGTTTGTTGTGGTATTCATCGATGATATTCTGATATACTCCAAAACACCAGAAGAACACGCCGAGCATCTCAGGATTGTACTAGCAGAACTCAGGAAGCATCAATTGTATGGCAAATTCAGCAAATGTGAATTTTGGCTAAGACAGGTGGGTTTTCTGGGCCACGTACTCACCCAAGAAGGTATTGCAGTAGACCCGGAAAAGCTCAAGGCCGTACTTGGCTGGAAACCACCAGCTAGCGTAACGGACGTACGGAGTTTCTTGGGAATGGCAGGCTATTATCGGAGATTTATTGAAGGATTCTCCACCATAGCAAAGCCAATGACGCAGTTACTCAAGAAAGGCAAGAAGTTTGAATGGACGGAAGCATGTGAGAAAGCTTCCAAGAGCTAAAAAGCAAATTAACAACGGCACCAGTATTAATTGTGCCAGACATACACAAGAATTTTGAGGTGTATTGTGACGCATCCCGGAAGGGCCTTGGATGCGTATTGATGCAAGAAGGCAAGGTAGTTGCGTATGTCTCCAGACAACTTCGCAAGCATGAGGAGAATTATCCCACTCATGACATAGAATTGGCAGCGGTCATCCATGCACTCAAGGAATGGAGACACTTCCTACTTGGAAATTGTTGTGAAATATACATAGACCATAAGAGTCTTAAGTATATTTTCACATAGCCGGAACTTAATTTAAGGCAATGACGCTGGTTGGAGTTGGTGAAGGATTATGATGTTGGGATTCACTACCATACCGGAAAAGCAAATGTTGCGGCAGATGCCCTTAGTCGGAATCCGAGCCCAGACAACGACAGTATACCAAATTTGAGGCCAGAATTTCAACAGGAATTTGCCAAACTCAATTTAATAATGGTCACCGAAGGCAGTGTGTCGAACTTGGAAATACAGCCTGCCCTGATGGAAAAGATCAAGGAGGCTCAGCATGGACACCCCAGCATTGATGGCATAAAAAGGAAAGTGAGTTTGGGCAAGGCCTCAGAATTCAATGTAGATGAGCAAGGAGTATTGTGGTACGGAGAGAGACTTTGCGTACCAAATATCAAGGACCTCAAGCAGCAGATTTTGGCTGAAAGCCACACCGCTCCGTATTCAATCCATCCTGGAGGAACAAAGATGTACAAAGACCTTCAAGAAAATTTTTGGTGGCATGGTATGACGTTCATTGCATGCTGTGACTCCTATCAAGGCATCAAGGCCGAGCACCAGAAACCAGCTGGGCTGTTACAGCCAAACAAGATACCCAAGTGGAAATGGGACGAGATTGGAATGGATTTCATTGTTGGACTACCACGGTCGCAACACGGAAATAATGCCATATGGGTCATAACCGACAGATTAACCAAAGTGGCACATTTTTTCCGGTGAAGACAACTCACACCACTCAGAGGCTGGCCAGACTTTATCTTGCCCGTATCGTCTACCTGCATGGACTCCCAAAGACTATCATATCTGACAGAGGCACACAGTTCGTCTCTAGATTTTGGGATCACCTGCAACAGGCACTGGGAACCCAACTATCATTCAGTACCGCATACCACCCCCAAACTGATGGGCAAACTGAACGCGTAAACCAAATTCTATAAGACATGCTGAGAGCCTGGGTCCTCACCTACGGAACCAGTTGGGAAGAAAGTTTGCCATATGCAGAGTTCGCATACAACAACAGTTATCAAGCCAACTTGCAAATGGCACCCTTTGAAGCTCTATATGGGAGAAGATGTCGTACCCCACTAAACTGGTCAGAAACCGGGGACAGCCACATCTTCGGCCCAGATATGCTCAAGGAGTCTAAGGAGAAACTTAAGACGATTAGAGATCGACTCAAAACTGCTCAAAGTCGGCAAAAGAGTTATTACGATAGAAAGCATCGGGAAATCAGTTTTGAACCCGGAGAGTTTGTATACCTAAGAGTTTCTCCTATGAGGGGTCTGCAGCGATTCAGGATTAAGGGAAAGCTAGCACCAAGATTCATCGGACCATTCCGTATAGTGGCCCGAAGAGGCACGGTAGCCTACCATCTAGACCTACCCGAAGATTTATCCGGTATCCACAACGTGTTTCACATCTCGCTGTTGAGAAGGTACATGAGCAACCCAGAGAAGCAAGTATCACATGAAAATATTGACGTGCAACCAGACCTCACTTACCGGGAGCACCCGATAAAAATATTAGAAGAGTCTGAGAGGAGGACCCGACAGAAAACCATCAAGTTTTTCAGAGTTCAGTGGAGCAATCACACCGAGAATGAAGCAACTTGGGAGAGCGAGGATTTTCTTCAGACAGAGCACCCACACCTGTTTAAGGATCAGCTGAAATCTCAGGGACGAGATTTTTCCTAAGGGGGTAGGTGCTGTGACACTCCAAAAATTTTGTGGTTTTTGTTTTCAGAAAGAGCCTTGCTTGGTTTGAAGAAGGTCATTTAAACCCTTCTTAAAAACCCTCTTCTAAGTTTGCTCTCAAAAAATATTTTCTCGAATTTAGTTTCTTCTAAAAAGAAAACCTTTTTGGTTTTGGTCTTTTATTTGGTTTTGATCCATTCTTGTTTTACCATGCCTCTTATGGTAAAACTCCCCAAAACCCCTCCTTCCACTTTGGGGAAATCCATATTTTCTGTCCCAACAAGTCCAACTCATTTTTGGATTTTATTCCATTTATTTCTTTTCCCAAAACAATTTTGTCCTTTATTTTGAGCCTAGGTGATTTGCAAAGCAAGTACCTTAATGCCTTTGAGATTTGATCTCAAATCAACTCTTCTGGATGGTCCTTGGTACCCACAACCTAGAACCATCAAGATCTACTCTTCTTCTTTTCAAAATTTTCAAATTTCACCCTCTGCAAGTTTGGACCAGATTTGCCAAATTTGGTGAAATTCATATCTCCACTCCTCCAAAAATTCCACCAAAATTCAGGCAACCCCCAGTTGCAATGAGAGACCCTTCCACCAAAAACCAGCTCAAGGAAAAATCCCCACATGCCAAAATCATTCTGTCGAACACCTGGCATGCACTGTTACTGTTCATATTCAGTAAAATTCAGAATTCAGTGTCGTTTCTTCGTCAGAGTTTCAGTCACAGGTGAACTGTGCACTTGGCACGTTGCTCACAGCCCCTCCTCCTTGTCCGGAGCACCACATGCGCGCTTGGCTCGTTCCTGGCGTCGGTGGCACCCTGGCCCGCCTGTGCCGGCGTGTCTTGCGGCGGCAGAACCACCGTAACGGCCGACAAGGGGGCACCCTGCGGCATAACGCCGTTTGGCACCGCCCAAACCTCCTGAGAGCTCCGCATGGCCATCTCCTTGCCAGCGCACGCATGCAGCACCGTCGCCGTGGCCTGGCACGCGCAGAGCGCGTTCTCCGCCGCCGATGTGCCGTGCGGCCGTTCCGTCGAGGATAGGCCGTAACCACCCCTTCCTTGCTGAGTTGGATACTGGAATGGCACCAGTGCTTCATCTAGTCGATGCTCAAGCCTCTAATCCAACCGTCTAGCCACAACGCCGCCGTAATCGCTCATCGGACTTATCCGTTCACGGCAACCGCCTCGGGCCGGCTATAAATAGCACCCCCGAGCGTGCTCTCGCCCCCGCACAACTCCACCACCTCACTAGACCCCGCCTAGCCACTAGAAGAGCCTCGAGGGGCCCTTCTTCCTCAACTCTGGCCACCTTCGTCCGCCTCGGGCTCCGGCAACGTTCTCCTCGATGAGAACTCCTCCACCGCCCTACTCTTGCCCTTAGCCTCGTACCACCTCTAGGAGGCTAACCCCCACTCCAATTTGACCCCCGCAGCCCTCTCCGGTGAGATCCACGACGACCCGAACCACCGTTTGCGGAAGAAAGGGCCTCAGTCGACACAATGCTCGCCGGCGACCACCACCACCACCCACAGACGCGGAAGGACGTACTGATCACGGAGGTACCACCCGATCCCCCTGCCCCGCCGTGGATCACCGTCGGCGACCACCGCATCTCTCGGGCGCCGTCGCGCCCTGTTTCCCTCGTTTGAATATTCAAACCTGAAGGGTGGAGCCCACCTGTCAGCCTCTCTGTCTTTTCTTTTAAACGAACCGTTTTTTGGACTTTTCTGCAAAACCCCCTGGGAGTTTTCTGTTTCATTACAAAAAGGTCCCTGGATCAAAACCCTTATATCTTTTAAACAGAAAAGTATTTTTGTTTCATTCCTTTTCTGTTCTCTTTAAAATTTTGTCTAGTTTTTTATCAGTTTTATTTGAAAATTATTTGGAGTACTTTTTGTGCACCTCGCGGTATTTACGTTACGTACATATTTTCTAATACCATAGATACCAGAGGAGGTGACGGAGCCGCAAACTTCACCCAGTTAGACTCCGACTACTCCGAACCAGGCAAGCATGTTTGAACTCTTGATATGATGAAGTGTTTGTTGCATGTTTGCATTTAGGAGTTTCATTGGCATGGTTATGATCATTTCTTGAATGTTATATTTCATGCATAGAAGTGGAAAGTAAGTTTCGGAAAGCCATATGTTGTTGGATACATATTGGCATGGCCATGAGATGGCATGAGGATGGGTAAGATGGCAGTGTTGTGGCATGCCAGTCTTATGCCAGTCTATTTGACTTCAGTGTCATCGTGACTCAAATCACATTCCCATTCATTTCCTTCCTGTACTGCCACTTGTTTTCCGGAAGGAATATGGCTTAGTAAGTTGCAACCATTTTCCTGGTACACACCAAGTAGAGAGGCCGGGATGAGGGTTCCATGGCCCTAGATTAAAGCCCGTCATCCGGTCAGGGGGCATGGGTGTTTCCGGTTGGGACCAAGAGGGGGGCACCCCTTAGAGGTGGAATGGGTGTGTACTAGTTAAATGTGTTTCTACCGAAATACCGTAAACGGAACTAGTCCTTCGTGACTACAGAAATCCGTTGGCTGTGGTCAGTTAGTACAAACTCTGCAGAGTCACAAATCCTTTAAATCATCTTCTACTTGTCCAAGTACTATGTTCATCTTATCTTGTCAGATATCAGTCTCGGTGACAAAACCAGGTGGACTACATGTGTGTTAAACCCGGTTAAAAGTTTATTCTTGTGGATGGACTAATCTTCTTATTTACATTTGTTATAAGCCCTGTCTGTGATGTCACTCAGACATCCGACGGTGGCATACTTGTTATTTACATTTGTTATAAGTCCTGTCTGTGATGTCGCTCAGACATCCGACGGTGGCATACTTGTTATTTACATTTGTTATAAGCCCTTTCTGTGATGTCACTCAGACGTCCGACTGTGGCATTCCTTTTACAAGCCCTTTCTGTGACGTCGCTCAGATGTCCGACTGTGGCATTTCTTTTACAAGCCCTTTCTGTGACGTCGCTCAGATGTCCGACTGTGGCATTTCATTTACAAGCCCTTTCTGTGACGTCGCTCCGATGTCCGACTGTGGCATTTCTATTACAAGCCCTTTCTGTGACGTCGCTCAGATGTCCGACTGTGGCATTTCTTTTATAAGCCCTTTATGTGGTGTCGCTAAGACGCCTGACTGTGGCATTTCTTTTATAAGCCCTTTATGTGGTGTCGCTTAGATGCCCGACTGCGGCATGAGTTTTATTTGTTTACCTTTCGAGGCGTCGCTCCAGACACCCAATCGGTTTTCAGTTATTTGTTTTATTTATCAAGTCATGCAAAATATTATTATTGGGATGAGCATCATTATTTTTGTTCATGACGCATTCATGCATACATTTGTTATATCCTTTGTCCGAACTGTCTTGCGAGTACTTTCAAAGTACTCACCTGGCTTGTTGATTTGGCCAGATGTTGATGAAGGCGATCTCATGGATGAAGAGTTCGATAACGAGTCCGACGCCTAGAGGAGTCCCAGTCAGTCCCGTGCGATCCTGCATTTGGTCACTGTATCATATCCGCTTCCGCCACCCCAGAAATAAATTCATCGAGCCTCACCTCGACGCTCGATGAGCTGCAAGTTAGGAGTCAAGTTATCCCCCACCACTTTTTATCTCGAGCTAGTAGCATGTCACCACACCCCTGTGCCATAACCGCCCTTATGTAAGATATTGGCGAGTTTGTAATAAATTGTTGAGCAGCCTCAGCTCAACCCTGTAATATATTTATGCTACTGGTCTTCTGTTTATCAAGTATTTGTGTACCAGTGAGGATAACTTTTCCTATACTCGGAACTAAAGATCGATTTTCTCAATAAGCATTTTATTGAAAAACCGGTCGTGACAGGCGCCCGCCTGGTCTCGATCGTCATGGCTTGCGTCATGAGCACCTCGTGAGGTACTTCTTGCCTTTATCTCTCCGCCTCCTCGCGAGCCTCCCTGATGAGGCCTCCCCTGAGGAAGCCTTGTTTCATCCGCCCCGCGAGGCTTGGCCCCTCGCGAGGGTCTTGAACTTGGGTTGGTGAAGACGGGTCGTACTGGGCCATTGCTTGAGCCATGCTGCAGGCTGCAAGCAGGCAAGTCTGGAATGCCGACAGCCCCAATCATCTCAAGGGTGAGCCCGGCCATGGTGAGGTGATGGATCCTGGTGGTGGTGATCAAAAGCTTCCCGTTGTTGGCGTCGATGTCGCTCCAGTCCTCGCCACGGGTCAACGGGCTCTGACGAACCCGGCAGAACTCTGGCGGGTTCTTCTCCTCGATCCAGCACCACCGATCCCGCCACTCCCCCCACCTCTCCTTGTTGGCACCATCCAGATAGGTGCCCTTCTATTGGACCCTTGGGATCCAGGAGATGCTCCCGGAGAGGGTGCCCCCTGGTTGGAGGTGAGGGTAGAAGCAGTGGCGAAAGAGCGCCGTGCGAGGAAGCACCCCGGCGAAGCCGTCACAGAGGTGGGCAAAGAAGGTTATGCATGCCACGATGTTCGGCGTCAGATCCAAAAGGCGGAAGCCGAAGGTACGCATGATGTCGTTGAAGAAATCAGAGAAAGGGGGGCAGAGCCCGCAGGAGAAGAAATCAACAAAAAAGGGGTACCAATTTTGGCCGGCCTTGGCGCAATCTGCAGGGATGACGCACGTGGTAGGATGCCCCGTCGTCTCCTACCCCCAGAGAGGGCTGAAGAAGTCGTTGAGGTGAAATACATCGACCGTCGACGGGGAAAAGTAGGCGAACTGCGCCCGCCGCACCACCGCCTCTTTCTTCGGCATCTCCCTCTCCCCAGCATCCCTGGCCACCCCCTTGCCCCTGCTGGTTTTGGGCGCCATAGTGGCTGGAAGGAGGCGAGGGATCAAGAGCAATGAGGGCACAGCAGTGACTAGCGAGAGTCAGATCTTGAGGAGGAAGACGATAGGGATGCCGGTTCCGAGATTGGAGAAGGCGCAGAGGGTAAATGAGCAGCGCGCCTGCGGTAATTCCTTTTTATGGGGAAGGTGCGGGCCGCCTCTTTACCATTTAATGCAACGTGACGCCTGCGTGCCGAAGGCTCCCCACGCATGAGCCCCACTTCACGCACGACCCTCCACGTCGCGCGTTCAACGTAGGTCACGGGGAAGCGCAGCGGACGAAGGAGTTACCGCGGTAAAAATCTGCCCCGCCTGCCCGCGCACAGTTTTGGGCCTAGCCTAACAATGCGTCGCGCTTATGTGTGGACCAGTCCCGGGGGCTGTTGTCAGTGTACAAAAGTAGGGGCTCTCCTTTGTACCCCTTTACTTGTGCACGGGCAGTCAAAGCCATGCCCACGGCCACACTAAGCAGGGCAGAGAAGGGAAGCCGAAAGCCACAAGAAAATCAAGGCAAGGCCAAGACCGAAGACACAGAGAGCAAGAGGGCGAGGTGAACTCCCCCGGCAAGACCCTTGCTTGGTCAGCCCCCGTGGCCCCCGCAAGAACCTTGCCAGGGCAACTTGCCCAACGCCAGCAGAGGGCGCCACCCTTGAGCCCAAGGGTTCCAACGTCATCAACCACATTGGAACCAAAGCTCGGGAGGCACCTCCATGGTGGCATGCAGATCTTCGTGAAGATCATTGATACGCAAGATCAGATGATGACTAGAAGACGACGAAACTCGGCAAGATCCTTCCCGAGGAAATCCATGAGACCTCTGGCCAGATCCTTGCCGGGACGACCGCGATGCCACGGCAAGACCCTTGCCGAGGACATCAGCGGGGCCGCGGCTAGGCCCACACCCGCCAAGACTCCACCACCGTTCCCATGCAGCTGCCAGCCCAGCCAGCCAGGCGAGCACCTGCGTGGCGACATTCGGCCTCTGCACCAGCTCAGCAAGCACCTGTGTAGTGGCATGCAGATTTTTGTGAAGATCCTACCACCGCGCCAGCTCTGCAGCTTGCCATCCTACATGGCGCTGCACGCCTTGTTAGCCAGGGCGCGTGCCGAAGCAAGGCGAGGCGGCGACGGACGGGACGGGCCTTGTTCCCATCCCCAATAAAGCAAGGGGACACCTAAGGGGGCACATTTAATGCGTCTTGTCCCATAATGGCAGGCGATAAGCTTGTACTATGTACACTTTCCACCTCCTGTGTGCCATTGTGGTGTCCCCTTTTTCCTATAAAAGGAGGCCCGAGGCGTACTGGAGAGGCATTTGGCTCTTTTGAGCAAGTAACGCACCATAGCTAGCTCAAGAACACTCAAATATACACCAAAGAAGGACTGGGGTATGACGCATCCTCGCGGCCCGAACCTGGGTAACCGATCTTTGTGCTAGCTCTTAGACCCGCTCTTTCCACAACCCCGCGCCCGCTGACCGTAGTAGGGATTCTAGTGATCCCATAGGTGTCGTTCCAACCGACAGTCATGTTCATCGGGAGTCAACGGAACGCGTGGGAGCCAACTGGCTTGGACGGAACAACCAATGGAAACGAGGCCTGGCATACCGCACAATGGAGGAAATGGCCTTGTGTTCGACCGGCCACGTTCGAAACGAGATCCTGTTCATCGGGAGGCATCTGGCGTACCGCAAAACGGAGGAAACGGACTTGTGTTGGACCTCTTACGGTCGAAATAGGGTCCTGTTGATCGAGAGGGGGGTGGCGTACCGCAAAACGGAGGAAATGGACTTGTGTTGGAGCACTATGGTCGAAACGGGGGTCCTGTTCATCGGGAGAGGTGTGGCGTACCGCAAAACGGGACTCCACGGGATACTGTTCATCTCCAGCGTCCACCTCCTCCAGCCTCAACGGGCTATTGTTCATCCACCATGGACCTCCTCCGGCCTCCACCTGTGACTGTTCATCCACGGGCTCCTGTTCATCCAGCCTCCACCGCGCGCTACTCCACCGGCTACTGTTCAACCACCCCTCTCCACGTGATCCTTTTCAACCACCCCTCTACGGGCTACTGTTCATCCACCCCTCCACTATCTAATGTTCGTCCAGCCCTCCACGGGGTCGTCCTGTTCATCCAGCCTTCCACGGGGTCCAGTTCATCCAGCCCCAACTGTCTCAATCGATCGGGGTCCTATTCATCCAGAGGCAACACCACGGGGTCATGTTCATCAACCCCCACCAGGAAATGTTCATCCAAAACCCCCAGCAACACTCACTGTTCATCCAGAGGCAGCATCGATCGGCTTCAGTTAGCAACAGTAGCGAAGGAATCGCTCGATCGGGTTTAGTTAACAGCCATCGATCGATCGCTCGGGTTCAGTAACACGTAGCCTGCAGTGCAATCGCTCGGGTTCAGTAGGAAAATGCCTCTCTCGGGTTCATTTAGAGCACAACTCCTCGCACCCACGCACGTGCGTGTACGAGAGAAACACGCAAACCTCCGTGCATCGCTCGACTCCGACCACCCATCGTAACTGGGAACACCCAGATATTTTCCTCGCCCTCGCTTGTACCACGGTTGTTTCCGTCATGGACGGCCCAAAGAATGTCATGCAGCTGCGTCTCCGGCCTGCCCAGGACGAAAAGCCCATTTTCTGTCATGATTTTTTGCCATAGAAGTAGGAGCCCACCACATCTATGATGATATCAGGTTATGTTACAACTATCGTCATAGAAGTGTCACAAGTATGACCGGAAAAAAATTCGTTCGGCCCAAAATGTCACGGATGTGTGTTTTTTTGTAGTGATGCAAGGTGCACCTCACGAGGCTCAGCTGACGTGAGCCATGACGACCAAGCACTACTAGAGAAAAGCTTATAGGCGGACACTTACTAGTAGCGCGGGTTTATACCCCTCGCTACTGCAACTTACTAGTAGCGCGGGTTTTTACCCCTCACTACTACTAAGTTGATAGTAGTAGCGCGGGTTTTTAACCCTCGCTACTACTAAGCGGTCTCTACCGTGCCCCCAGAGACATGCCATAGTAGTAGCGAGGGGTATAAACCCGTGCTACTACTAAGTTTGAGGTAGGTGAAGTCCCCATATCCTCGGCCGAATCTCCATCTCCTCCCACAAATCCCTCCTCTCTTCCGCCACTCTCCTCTCTCCGTACGCTCTCACATGGACCTCTTGCCCATGCGCCCCTCCTCCTCCATGGCGCCAAAAGATGTCGTCGCCTCGCGCCACTAGCGTCTAGGAGCTCGTCGGTCTTCCACTGACGTCTAGGAGGTCGCCGCCCCGCAGCACCACACAGGAGCACCTCACCACCGGTGACTAGCTCTGTTGGTCCCTCCATCACTTTCCTCTCTCCCTCGGTTGTCCTTTTCTCTCTCTCCCTCTGGTTTGACTCACCCTCCCATGTCCATGCCCGTGCAGGTCATCGCCGTGGACGACCAGGAGCTGTTCAGAATGGTCGGGAAGAGGAGCCCCACGCCGCTGCCTGGCTCTTCCATAGAAACGGGCCCCCTCCAACACCCACTGCCGGATCTGGTCTGCCGCTCTTCGTTCAGGCCTCCGGCGACCCCAACTATCGCTAGATTGAACCACTGTTGCCATTGACAACATGCACGGGATCCAAATTTTTTTGTGTTTTTGAAAGTAATAGCAGTAGCGCGGGGTATAGGACGCGGTACAGATATTTAGCAGTAGCGCGGTCTGCAACGCACGCTAGAGCTAACCATGTATAGCAGTAGCGCGTGTTAACACGCGCTACTTTAGTTGTGGCGCCGTATCAGTAGCGCGGGCACCCGCGCTACTGATACACCCAAAATCCGCGCTACTGCTAGGCTTTTCCGTAGTAGTGAAGGCCAGGCAGGTGCCAGCGGGCGGAGAGTTCTAGTTTCCTCTTTGGTGCAAAGGAGGCAAGCAGCAATCGCGGGGTCCCGAGGAATCAGCCAAAGGTTTCCATTCTGGTACAACAAGACCAAGACCGCCAGGACGTTAGGACGGAGGTCATCACCGAGCCCACCGCAGCGTCACGACCAGAGGCTTTTCGCAGGAGAAGACCACTTTAGTCGAGATAGGATGTACTTCCTGTCCCCCTTCAAATCTGGCCGTTGTGGAATCCCTCCAACATTTTGGAAGAGGACCAAGGACACTATAAATAGGACTTAGCCACCACCATAGAAGGGGGTCGATGGTCTAATCGAGAGAAAAAGAGTAGAATAGGGATCAGACCCATTCTCATCCGACCACCTCACCAGCTCTCTTCAGCTCAAGAACACCTCACCTCCCGTGGCTTGTTCATCCACTGTACTAGTTCTTCCTCAGCCCCTCGAGGCAATCCACCAAAACACTGGAGTAGGGTATTACACCGCAAGGTGGCCCGAACCAGGATAAACTACTGTTTCTCTCTGTCCCTTTGCGCTTGACGCGCTAGCCTTAGAGGATCGCGAGTAGGCAGGCTTAGTAGGTTGAGATCTCCACACGCACCCTAGAGTTCAAACCTATCAAGGGTTTGTGGAACCCGAAATCCGACACCAAGTGATCGCCAAAAAGCAAGCAACCACACATCATGAAGAGAATAGTAAGAGAGTGAGCCACCAAAAATGGGGTGAGAGCCACAAGCCCAAAATGAGTACCTCCATGATGAGCGACAAGAAAAACTTAGTGTTATTCGCTACCAAAGTGAGATGAGAGAAGTGTGTGAGAACCCATCAAGTGTTATGGACTATGTCCTTTTGTGTAAAGACGAGGCAACAAAAACTAACACCTCTCACAATCTACCTTTAGTGTTGTCTTATCTATTGCAGGAATTCCAAGACGTCTTCCCGGATGAGCTACCTCCGAGACTACCTCCAATACGAGGCATTGAACACCGCATCGACCTCATACCCGGAGCCCCTCTTTCTAACAATGCACCATACCGCGTCAATCCCGATGAAACCAAGGAGATCCAATGGAAAGTACAACAACTCATCAACATTGGGCACGTACGAGAAAGCTTGAGCCCATGTGCCGGCCTAGTAATACATGTATTTCGATTGTCGTCCTATTAATGCTATCACTGTTCTCTATCGCTATCCCATTCCACACCTTGATGATATGTTAGATGATCGTAGCGGAGCCACTATTTTCTCTAAGATTTATGTTAAGAGTGGCTATTACCAAATTCGCATCCAAGACGATGATGAACAAAAAACCGCTTTCAAAACCAAATTTGGCTTGTATGAATGATTGGCCATGCCTATGGGTTTATCCGAAGCACCCGGCACCTTTGTGGGTGTGATGCATTTTGTTCTCTGCCCCTACATTGCCGTATTTGTTGTGGTTTACTTTAATGATATTATTTTGTTTAGCAAATCTCTCAAAGATCATGTCACCCATCATAGAGCAGTTTTGCAAACTCTTAGAAAAGAGCGCCTTTATGCTAGTATGGACAAATGCCTTTTCGGTGTTGATAAGCTTGTTTTCTTGGGTTTCATTGTGTCTTCTAAGGGTGTCCATGTAGATGAATCTATGATCAATGCTATTAAAACATTGCCCCAACCAACCAACTTGCAACAAGTGTGTAGTTTTCTTGGTTTAGCTGCTTTCTATCGTAGATTTGTGAAGGATTTTAGCACTATCGCTTTACCTTCACATGCCTTGAGTTAGAAAAATGCACCATTTGTGGGACCATGTCAAGATACCGCATTCAATGAGCTTAGGAATTTTATTACACATGCCCATTTGCTTGCATTACCTAACTTTGATAAACCATTTGAGATACATTGCGATGCTAGCAGTTGCAGCATAGGAGGTGTTGATGCAAGAGAAGCGCCTCATAGCTATATTAGTGAAAAACATTCTGGAGCGCAACTTAACTACCCCATCTATGAAAAAGAGCTATATGCTTTAGTGAGAGTCTTGCATGTTTGGGAGCATTATCTCCACCGTCGTGAGTTCATTCTTCATACGAATCATGACACTCTTAAGTACCTTAAGGGTCAAACTAAGTTAAACAAGTGTCATGCTAAGTGGAGTGAATTCATTGAGTCTTTTCCTTATGTCATCATGTATATCAAAGGCAAAGAAAATGTTGTGGCGGATGCGCTTTCCCAAAGATGCATGCTTGTTACCCAACTACAATTGAATGTCATTGGCTTTCAACACATAAAAGACTTGTATGTGCATGATCGTACTTTTTCTATTCCTTTCGCCAAATGTTTGATCCATACATCTTGGGAATGCTATTACATCAAAGATGATTATCTTATGAGAGCTAACAAACTATGTATCCCCAAGTCTTCTCTTAGTTTGTTAATTTTGCATGAGGCTCATGGAGGAGGACTCATGGGACACTTTGGACGAGACAAGACATTTTCTATGCTCTCAAAGAACTACTTTTGGCCCAAGATGTTCCATGACATCTCATGCTTCCCCAACCGATGTTCTACATGTCGCAAAGCTAAGTCTAAAGCTCAATCCCATGGTCTCTATATGCCACTTCCTATTCTATATCACCCATGGGAAGATATTAGTATGGACTTTGTGCTTGATTTGCCTCGAACTCGAAATGCCAAAGATTCCATGTTGGTTGTTGTGGACCTATTCTCTAAAATGGCTCATTTCTTCCCATGCAACAAGATAGACGACGCTTCACATGTTGCAAACCTTTTTTGTAGGGAAATCTTGCGCCTATATGGAGTGCCAAATACTATTGTCTCGGACCGCGACGTCAAGTTTCTAAGCTACTTTTGGAAGACCTTATGCACTAAGCTCGGAATCAAGCTCTTGTTCTCTTCGGCATACCATCCCCAAACCGACGGCCAAACGGAGGTCACGAACCGGACGCTATGTACTCTCCTACGCATGTTGATCATAAAGAACATCAAGCAGTGGGTAGAGTGTCAACTAATACGTATCCAACGTATCTATAATTTTTGATTGTTCCATGCTATTATATTACCCGTTTTGGATTTATGGGCTTTACTTTACACTTTTATATCATTTTTGGGACTAACCTACTAACCGGAGGCCCAACCTGAATTGCTGTTTTTTTGCCTATTTCAATGTTTCAAAGAAAAGGAATATCGAACGGATTCCAAACGGGATGAAACCTTCAGGAGCGATCTTTTTGGAACAAATGCAAACCAGGAGACTTGGAGTGGACGTCAAGCAGCAAATGAGGCGGCCACGAGGGTGCCCGGCGCGCCCTAGGGGGGTGGGCGCGCCCCCACCCTTGTGGGCCCCTCGTGGCTCAATCGACATACTTCTTTCTCCTATATATATCCACGTACTCTGAGAACATCTAGGGGCACCACAAAAACCTAATTCCACCACCGCAACCTTCTGTATCCACGAGATCCCATCTTGGAGCCTTCGTCGGTGCTCCGCCGGAGGGGGAACCGACCATGGAGGGCCTCTACATCATCTCCAAGGCCTCTCCGATGAATTGTGAGTAGTTTACCAAAGACCTTCAGGTCCATAGTTATTAGCTAGATGGCTTCTTATCTCTCTTTGAATCTCAATACAAAGTTCTCCTTGATCTTCTTGGAGATCTATTCGATGTAACTCCTTTTGCGGTGTGTTTGTCGAGATGCGATGAATTGTGGGTTTATGATCAAGATTATCTATGAGAAATAATTGAATCTTCTCTGAATTATTTTATGTGTGATTTGTTATCTTTGAAAGTATCTTCGAATTATCATTTTGGTTTAGCCTACTAGATTGATCTTTCTTGCAATGGGAGAAGTGCTTACCTTTGGGTTCAATCTTGCGGTGTCCTTTCCCAGTGACAGCAGGGGCAGCAAGGCACGTATTGTATTGTTGCCATCGAGGATAAAAAGATGGGGTTTATATCGTATTGCATGAGTTTATCCCTCTACATCATGTGATCTTTCTTAATGCATTACTCTGTTCTTCATGAACTTAATACTCTAGATGGAGGCAGGAGTCGGTCGATGTGTGGAGTAGTAGTAGTAGATGTAGAATCGTTTCGATCTACTTATCACGGACGTGATGCCTATATACATGATCATGCCTAGGTAATCTCATAACTATGCAATTTTCCATCAATTGCTCGACAGTAATTTTTTCACCCACCGTAATACTTATGCTATCTTGAGAGAAGCCACTAGTGAAACCTATGGCCCCGGGTCTATCTTTTATCGTATAAGTTTCCCATCTACTTTTATTTGCATCTTTTACTTTTCAATCTATATCATAAAAATACCAAAAATATTTATCTTATCTTATTATCTCTATCAGATCTCACTTTTGCAAGTTTCCATGAAGGGATTGACAACCCCTTTATCGCGTTGGTTGCGAGGTTCTTGTTTGTTTCTGTAGGTATGAGGGTCTTTTGAGGAGCCTCCTATTGGATTGATACCTTGGTTCTCAAAAACTGAGGGAAATACTTACGCTACTTTGTTGCATCACCCTTTCCTCTTCAAGGGAAAACCAATGCAGTGCTCAAGAGGTAGCAAGAAGGATTTCTGGCGCCGTTGTCGGGGAGGTCTTCGCTCAAGTTAAGACATACCAAGTACCCATCACAAACTTATCTCCCTCGCATTACATTATTTGCCATTTCCCTCTCATTTCCTCGCCCCCACTTCATCCTTGCCATTTTATTCGCCCTTCTTCTGTTCATATTTTTGTTTGCTTTGATGTCTTACTTCGCTTGTTTGCTCGTTTGGTTGGAATAGTTGTCTATTTATTGCTAAACAGAGAAACTAAGATCTATGGATCCTCATCCGCTGGCTAATCTTTTTAAGAGATCCAATTATGATGAACCAATTGCTAGTGATTTTTGTGCACTAGATTATCTTTATGAAGCTTTGCTCGAAATTCGTGAATCTGAAAATTATGATGAAGAAATTTATGAAGAGATTCACGATAACTCCTTGAATAAAAAGCATGATTGCAATGATTTTACTATAAATTCTCTTGATGTCAATTGTGCTAATAATATTCAAAACCCGAAGCTTGGGGATGCTAGTTTTGCTATGTCTACTCTTATTGCAATGCTCATGATTGGGGTGATTCTTCTTATAATCTTGAAAATTTATTTAAGCCCCATGATGAATATGAGATGGATAATAGTGTTTGCAATAATATTGAAAGTGGATTTGGAGGAGTGTCAACTTTATATCCCACATATTTGGAGTATATTCAATATTATGATATTTTTGATAAAAGTGGGTTTGGGAGGTCATGACTTTAGTTAATGATAATCCCACTATCCGGGAAGAGTGTCAACTTTGCATGAGTATGGATCGTGTTGAGAATATGATAATTGATAGCTATTTGTTTTGTATTTTCTTATGATCCTACATGTAATTGTTATGAGAGAAGAAAATATGGTTGTAGAAATCTTCATGTTACTAAATTACCTCTCTTCATGCTGATATTGCTATCGTCTTCTTCCTTGCATATGCCAGTTTTGCTTGCCTTGATAATTTGTTTGCTTATAAAAAACCTATGCATCGGAAGTATGTTAGAGTTAAGTTTCTTTGTCACATGTTTTATGATGCTCTCTTTATGCTTCAATTCTTGTCTTTCATGTGAGCATCATTGAAATCTCAATGCCTAGCTAAAAAGGCTTTAAAGAAAAGTGCTTGTTGGGAGACCACCTAATATTTTTCCTTGCTGTTACTCAAAAAATATTTCAACTAGCTTATTTTTAGATGTGGTTCTATGTTTAATTAGTGTTTGTGGCAAGTAGAACCTATAGGATAACCTACGGTGATAGTTAATTTGATCCTGCTGAAAAACAGAAACTTTTGCGCGCACGAGAATAATTTTAATAAATTACAGAAACATGATTTTGCGTTGATTAGTTTTGCAGTAGATCAATAGACAAATTGCCCAGGACTTCAAATTTTGGTAGGATTTGTAGAGTTCCAAAAGTATTCGAAAGTTACAGATTGCTACAGACTCTTCTGTTTTTGACAGATTCTGTTTTTGTGTGTTGTTTGCTTATTGTGATACATCTATGGCTAGTATCGGGGGGTATGAACCATAGATAAGTTGGAATACAGTAGGTTTAAAACAAAAATAAGTAAATAATGAGTTCATTACAGTAACTTATGTGGTGGTTTTTCTTTCTTGCACTAACCGAGCTTATGAGATTTCCTGTTGAGTTTTGTGTTGTGAAGTTTTCAAGTTTTGGGTAAAGATTTGATGGACTATGGAATAAGGAGAGGCAAGAGCCTAAGATTGGGGATGACCATGGCACCCCAAGATACTCAAGGACAACCAAACGCCTAAGCTTGGGGATTCCCCGGAAGGCATAGTCTCTTTCGTCTTTGTTTATCGGTAACTTTACCTGGAGCTATATTTTTATTCACCACATGATATGTGTTTTGCTTGGAGCATCTTGTATGATATGATTCTTTGCTTTTTAGTTTACCACAATCATCCTTGCTATACACACCTTTTGGGACAGACACACTTGATTTGGAATTTATTAGAATACTC
The DNA here is from genome assembly GCF_002162155.2 of Triticum dicoccoides. NCBI lineage: Eukaryota > Viridiplantae > Streptophyta > Magnoliopsida > Poales > Poaceae > Triticum > Triticum dicoccoides. The sequence goes on from NC_041385.1 coordinate 294,129,345, forward strand.
TATGTGCTTCACTTATATCTTTTGAGCTAGATAATTTTTGCTCTACTGCTTCACTTATATCTTTTAGAACACGGCGGTGGATTTATTTTGTAGAAATTGTTGATCTCTCATGCTTCACTTATATTATTTTTAGAGTCTTATAGAACAGAATGGTATTTGCTATGGTTATAAAAATTGGTCCTAGAATGATGGGCATCCAAGTTGGGTATAATAAAAACTATCATAGAAAGTGAATTGGATGCTATAATCAATTTGATGTGTGATAATTGTTTTGAGATATGAGGATGGTGATATTAGAGTCGTGCTAGTGGAGTAATTATGAATTTGAGGAATACTTGTGTTGAAGTTTGTGATTCCCGTAGCATGCACGTATGTTGAACCGCTTTGTGATGAAGTTGGAGCATAATTTATTTATTGATTGTCTTCCTTATGAGTGGCGGTCGGGGACGATCGATGGTCTTTTCCTACCAATATATCCCCCTAGGAGCATGCGCATAGTACTTTGTTTTCAATGACTTGTAGATTTTTGCAATAAGTATATGAGTTCTTTATGACTAATGTTGAGTCCATGGATTATACGCACTCTCACCCTTCCACCATTGCTAGCCTCTCTTGTGCCGTGCAACTTTCGCCGGTACCATACACCCACCATATACCTACCTCAAAACATCCACCATACCTACCTATTATGGCATTTCCATATCCATTCCGAGATATATTGCCATGCAACTATCCACCATTCTATTTATTATGACACACATCATCATTGTCATATTGCTTTTCCATGATCTTGTAGTTGACATCATATTTGTGGCAAGGCCATGTTCATAATTCTTCCATACATGTCACTCTTGATTCATTGCATATCCCGGTACACCGCCAGAGGCATTCATATAGAGTCATATTTTGTTCTAAGTATCGAGTTATAATCTTGAGTTGTAAGTAAATAGAAGTGTGATGATCTTCATTATTAGAGCATTGTCCCAAGTGAGGAAAGGATGATGGTGAGTATGATTCCCCCACAATCGGGATGAGACTTTGGACTTTATAAAAAGTCCAAATAAGAAGAAAAAAAGGCCAACTAAAAAAAGAAAAAAGAAAAAAATGAGAGGAAAAGAGAGAAGGGACAATGCTACTATCCTTTTACCACACTTGTGCTTCAAAGTAGCACCATGATCTTCATGATAGAGAGTCTCCTATGTTGTCACTTTCATAAACTAGTGGGAATTTTTCGTTATAGAACTTGGCTTGTATATTCCAATGATGGGCTTCCTCAAAACGCCCTAGGTCTTCGTGAGCAAGCAAGTTGGATGCACACCCACTTAGTTTCTTTTGTTGAGCTTTCATACATTTATAGCTCTAGTGCATCCGTTGCATGGCAATCCATACTCACTCACATTGATATCTATTAATGGGCATCTCCATAGCCCGTTGATACGCCTAGTTGATGTGAGACTATCTTCTCCTTTTTTGTCTTCTCCACAACCACCATTATATTCCACATATAGTGTTATGTACATGGCTCATGCTCATGTATTGCATGAAAGTTGAAAAACTTTGAGAATATTAAAGTATGAAACAATTGCTTGGCTTGTCATCGGGGTTGTGCATGATTAAATACTTTTTGTGATGAAGATAGAGCATATCCACACTATATGATTTTGTAGGGATAGCTTTCTTTAGCCATGTTATTTTGAGAAGACATGATTTCTTTGTTAGTATGCTTGAAGTATTATTATTTTTATGTCAATATGAACTTTTATTTTGAATCATTTGGATCTGAACATTCATGCCACAGTAAATAAAATTACATTGAGAATTATGCTAGGTAGCATTCCACATCAAAAGTTCTGTTTTTATCATTTACCTACTCGAGGACGAGCAGGAATTAAGCTCGGGGCTGCTTGATACGTCTCCAACGTATCTATAATTTTTGATTGTTCCATGCTATTATATTACCCATTTTGGATGTTTATGGGCTTTACTTTACACTTTTATATCATTTTTGGGACTAACCTACTAACCGGAGGCCCGGCCCGAATTGCTTATTTTTTGCCTATTTCAGTGTTTCGAAGGAAAGAATATCAAACAGAGTCCAAATGGGATGAAACCTTTGGGAGCGATCTTTTTGGAACAAATGCAAACTAGGAGACTTGGAGTGGACGTCATTTAGCAAACGAGGCGACCATGAGGGTGCCCGGCGTGCCCTAGGGGGGTGGGCGCGCCCCCCACCCTCGTGGCCCCCTCATGGCTCTACCGACCTACTTCTTTCTCCTATATATATCCTCGTACACCGAGAACATCTAGGGGCACCACGAAAACCTAATTCCACCGCCGCAACCTTCTGTATCCGCGAGATCTCATCTTGGAGCCTTCATCGACCATGGAGGGCCTCTACATCATCTTCAAGGCCTCTCCGATGAGTTGTGAGTAGTTTACAACAGACCTTCGGGTCCATAGTTGTTAGCTAGATGGCTTCTTCTCTGTCTTTGAATCTAAATACAAAGTTCTCCTCGATCTTCTTGGAGATCTATTCGATGTAACTCTTTTTGGGGTGTATTTGTCGAGATCCGATGAATTGTGGGTTTATGATCAAGTTTATCTATGAAAAATAATTGAATCTTCTCTGAATTCTTTTATGTCTGATTGGTTATCTTTGCAAGTCTCTTTGAATTATCAGTTTGGTTTGGCCTAATAGATTGATCTTTCTTGCAATGGGAGAAGTGCTTAGCTTTGGGTTCAATCTTGTGGTGTCCTTTCCAAGTGACAGGAGGGGCAGCAAGGCCCGTATTGTATTGTTGCCATCGAGGATAAAAAGATGGGGTTTATATCATATTGCATGAGTTAATCCCTCTACATCATGTCATCTTTTTTAATGCATTACAGATTATCCCTCTATTTATGGGGTTTAGATGCAGGCAGGAGTCGGTCAATGTGTGGAGTAATAGTAGTAGATGCATAATTGTTTCGATCTACTTGTCACGAACGTGATGCCTATATACACGTGATCAACACATTTCATATACATCTTTTGGCACTGAAATATGCTGTTTATTGAGTTATATCCATTCATTTCTTGCTATGAATTGTTGAATTTGTGAATGATAAGCATATAAAGGGGTCATTTACGACTCAGTGGTTTGTTTTGTAGAAAGGTGTGAGAAGGCACTATAAACTTCAAGAGAGCAAAGAAGAGGAGGAAGAATGGACTTGTGCGAGAAGAAACAAAGTAACCAGGGGGGAAACTTGAGAACAGAGGGATGTTCTTGCGAAGGAAGAAGGAAGCGGGAGGGCCATTGTGCAAATGGAAGATCAGATCGAGGGGTCAAAATCCCTAGTCCATCTGCAATTCCCCTCGGGCCTGGACATATCTCCATCTTCTTCTCCCCCAACACTTCTTCCACCTCAGGCCGCTGCCATGGCCAGGCCTGCGTGGTGGTGCACCTCCGCAGCCCAGCCACCACCATCTCCATCCATCTGCACAACCTCCACATCAGCACCGCTACGCCATCCATTCACCAGCACCACCATCGCCTCCTGCCACCACTCCATCCACACCGCCGCCACCAGCACCACAACGCTTCCCTGCACCTCGCGCCCCTGCTGCTGCTCCCTCTCCCAGCGACCCCTTGTTGTTCCTCACACGCTGAAGCTCTGCTCTGAACCCCTCTAGCTGTTGTATTATTCTTCTATCCCCAAAACTGCTGCTGCTCCCTCTCTCCATGTCCCTGCTGCTTCTCTTTCCTCAATCTTGATGTTGCTTATCTCTCTCTCTCTCTCTGAATTTTCTATAAGCTGAGATGTCTAGTACTTGAAACTTGCTATTTGTTCAGACTCATAACGGTATAATGCTATGATATGTTTAGTTTCAGACTCAAGCTTGTGCATTTTGAAATTGTTGATCTGCGAACTGAATTGTGGCATATGACTCTCTGTTCTTATGTGTGGTAATTAGTTAAACCTGTCACTTGTGTTCTGTACTTCTTGAATAAAGGATTTCAACTTGTAGTACTTGAGTTAACTACGCTCATGTGAAAATATATATGTTTGTGTTGCGATATATTTCTGCCCCTTTCACAGTATTGTTCCTTCCCTTTTGTTACATGTATGATAGTAATATATGTGTTCATGTCTTGTTGATTTCCTCTATGTTAGTGTTTTAGCGTCTCAAGTAAAACAAAAATACCAAAAATAAGTGAAGTGAAATCTGAACCTCCCTCTGCTATTTTGCATTTTCTTTTGTCAACGATCTTCGAGAACAACCTTGTTAGTTTAGATTTTATTTTCTTGCGATCATCTTCTGAATTGTCACCTAGCTTTAGTCGAGTGCCGTCGCTGTTTGCCTAGTCCCTGTGGAGAACACGACATCTGTAGTTCGGGCGAAATATCCCGCTGTGCTTTCAATAGATCATTTCGGCACCGTTGCCGGGGAATTGTGTCGTGTGACTGTGTTAGGCTATAGACTAGGTTTTTCTTCTTTTTCTAGTTTGTGATATATCTCTAACCACTAACCCCTGTTCTAGTTAGTATCTTTTTTTGTTTTCTTTTTCTTTTTGCAGGTTAGAACTATCTTCTCGGTTATGGCTTACTATTCAGATCATCAGGCTTATGCGAGCAACACTACAAACAGCACGGAAAGTATTCAAGAACTGATAAGTAAGATTTCCCATCAATTAGATGATTTAGCTCAGCAGCGAGGAGTAGTTTTTGGGGATAGGCCTAGTTCTTATTATCCTTATTCCGGAGGCAATCCTTATGTTGCTCCTACATGCCATATTTGTGGATTTCAGGGCCATTCGCCTGCTAAATGTCAGCGTGGTTACTCTCACACTCCAGATTGTTTTGGCATGAGCCTCGCTCAAGAGCATAGCTCATACCAAAACAATTACTCACATGGGTGGCCTGAAAACCCGAATATGTCATATAGGAGCAACAACCCTTAGATCTCATCGTTTGCTTGTAGTAATCATATGCAGGGATTTAGGTATGAAGAGGAGAGCAACAACTATGCACCACAACAATTTTATTCACATTCTACTCACGTACCTCAGCACCAGGAGATATGTCCAATGGAATTAAATGGTCCTCCATTTGGTCAACCAACACCTTCAACACAAGTGCATACTCAAGATGAGTTCGATGACATAGACAAGCTCACACTTTTGAGTCTCTAGTTCACTTGGAGTGCCGAGGATGATCCTATTAGGAAGGTCATACTAGATGAAATGAAGAAGACAAGAGTGGGAATGATCTAGTGGAAGAAGTAAAGAAGATTGAGAAGAACATCAACGCTGGCAGTACTATTTCTTCACAGCTTGAGCTAAGTAATTCTGGCATTCCCCTTGATACATGTGAGGTTCCAATACCGTCACATCTAGCTGAGCAAGATAGCAAGTGCTTTGAGCAAGAGATACCTCAGATTGAAGAAGATGAACTAGAAGACAAGGAACAAGATGATCAAGATCTGCAATTTCCAAGTGATCAAGTTGAAGACTCATCATCTACTACTCCAGAAGAAGTACAAGAAGCTACTGTAGATGAAGATGAATAACCTGAGATTCATTGGCCTATTGTCATACATGAGCGTGATGTGTCTGGTTTATTGAATCCTCTTGATGACATGCTCCCTTGTGATTTCTTTGCTTCTAACTTGCATTGCATCATGCCATCACTTAAGTTAGATTTGAAAAACTATTTGCTTGGACATGATCATACACACCCTGTTAGTGGCATTACTCTCATTTGTGATGATCACAGTTACTTTCCTCGTGCTAGTTCTATGCTTAAGAAACATATCATTCCCATGCTAGTCTTGAGCTTAATGATAAATATCATCCTCATGTTAGCATTGAGCTTACTGATTTCTACCATCCTAAGCATGTGATTTATAGCTATGCTTATGTAATTGGATATTCGATTGATGACTTGGAGGGTATTATCCCTACCAGTTGCATTGTCCCTTTCGTTGAGTGCTCTTTCAGGTTCTTGCTTGTGCACGATCCACTACATGCTGACCAAGTTCGAGATGACATTCCCTGGGACCCCGGTAGACCTATGGCATGGGGATGAGGAGAAGCAAGGAGCACAGATGAAGAGAGAAGTTGGAGCAGGCATGAGGATAGAGAAGCAAGAAGAGAAGAGTTGCAGTTCAGAGAGTGATTGTGCGAGACCTACATCATATAAGCCCGGTGAGCTGTTTCATGACCCATTCTGAGTATATCATCCATTGATACATGCTGAAATCAAATGTTATTTGGGTTGCTTAAGCCATGTATTAAATGTTGCCCCACTGAATTTTATTTGACATATGGTGCTTGACGAGAATATGCGAACTGATTGTTGAATGCCATGTGAACTAGTGATCTACATATTGCTTGCTTTGCTGAAATTAGTGAAAGTTATTAGTTTTGAGTGCTCAAATCCCTAGTACACTAGAAATCTTAATCATTTTCTACTTTTACCTCGATACACCTAGATCACCATGTTTAGATGTTGTATTTGTCCCAAGTGTCTTCCCATTGAGAGCAATCACCTAACCACTATGGATTAGCATGCTATGTTCCCTGGATCGGTAGAATGTGAACCAGACATGGAAAAGTGATGATTCTTGTTTTTGTTCTTATGCATTGTTCATTTAATATAAGTAATAATGAATAAATAAGTCTGGCTACCTACAGTAGCATGTCATGTTCCCGGGAATGGTGGCATGTGAAATCGGGTTAGCTTGGGCAGTAATTAATAATAATAATAATGTAATTGTCGAACCAGGTGTATACCATGTTCTCGAGATCTGTGGTATGTTCCTTTGGGGAGACAAACAAAAAAATTAATAAAAATTGGTTGAGCCAGGTGTATACCATGTTCTCAGGATTGGTGGTATGTTCCTTCGGTGAGACTAATAAAATAATATGTGTATTTCTTTCAAGTTCAATAAATGGTTCAACCACAAAGTCATATTCCTGCAAATACGAGATTTAATTCTAGTACTTTTTGTTCTCGAGATCATGCTCTCTTTAGGAACCATTTGGCGCAGTCATCATTTAAACTTGTTGATCCTCTTTTATCACTGTAAAAGTTTAAAATGGTCATGCTTACTAGTATCCTACTGCTTTGTAGCACTCCTAACCATTAATTTTCACTACCTCAGTCTGAAGCATGCCTTGTTTGGAGATCTATTTACCAAGGCATCCCGGAAATGGTGTTTGATAAAGTACATAACAGCTCTTCCTCATTATGTTTATGTACATGAAAAATTAGAGGCCATCCCGGATGGTGGATGATGGCTCGTCGGCGCGATCAACTTACCCTGAAAGTTGAATTCACGGGCTGTCCCCCGATGTTGCATCCACAAAGGGACCACAATTTGGCATATCCTAGTGGTAGCAAGGGGTTGATGCCTTCCCACCCACCCAGTTGCAAGGCACGGTACTTAAGTTTGGGTTTGTTGCACCAATTATACTGTAGGGGGTTCCCTTACAGTCTTTCTGTAAAAAAAACAATTTGGCCATACGAACTCCATTTGAGCTCCATCAGCAGCCCAAACGGTCACAACTAAACATGTATGTGGTCATCGCCCTATTCTTCGGCATGGACAACATTTCGGGGGATGGATCCAGGTTGAAAAACCGAATGTCGGATGATTTTATCTTCGCCGTGTACTCTACCACCCTTCTGTGAGCTCACCCACAGACAGATATATGGACAATAACATGTAGAGAAATGCACCATCCTTCCATTTTAAAATAAGAAAGACTACAGGTTTAGTCAGGACAAAAGGAGGAGGTTCTTCGTTGCATCTAAACCCAGTAATTCATGCTTTACATGGTCTATCGCCCGCCTCGATACTACCCTCACTTTTTCACCAGCAGATGCATTATTCTTAACTGATAAAGTACATTACAACTCTTGCTTGTTATTTTTATGCACATAAAAAATTATAGGGCATTCCAAATGGTGCAAGATGGCTCGTCGGCACAATCAAGTTACCATAAAAGTTGTATTCACGGTCCGTCCCCTGGTGCTGTATCCAAAAAAGGACCACATTTTGGCGTACAAACTCCATTTGAGCTCCATCACCCGCCAAAACAATCACAACCAAACGTGGTACGCATCCATCACCCTTTTCATCAGCGTCGACAACATCTTGGGGGCCGCCGCATCCAGTTGAAAAACCGAGTTTTGGGTGATTTTATCTTTGACGTGTACTCTACCACCCTTATGTGAGCCCACCCACACACATGACAATAACATATAAAGCAATGCATCATCCTTCCATTTTCAAACCAGAAAGACTATAGGTTCACTCAGGAAACAAGGAGGAGGCTCTTTGTTGCATCGAAACCCAAGAATTCATGCTTTAAATGTTCTATCGCCTGCCTCGCTACCACCCTGACTTTTTCACCAGCAGATGCATTATACTTAAATGATAAAGTACATAGCAGATCTTCCTCATTATATTTATGTACACGAAAACTTATACAGCATCCTGAATGGTGCAAGATGGCTCGTCGGCGTGATCAACTTACCCTGAAAGTTCAATTCACGGGTCGTCCCCTGATGTTGTGCCCACAAAAGGACCACAATTTTGCCATACGAACTCCAATTGAGATCCATCACCTGCTCAAATGGTAACAACTAAACATGGTACACATCCACTACCCTCTTCATCGGCGTGGACAACATTTTGGGGGCCGGATCCAGGTTGAAAACCAGAGTTTTGAATTATTTTATCTTTGACGTGTACACTATCACCCTTCTGTGAGCTCACCCACGGATAGATATATGGACTATAACATATAGAGCAATGCACCATGCTTCCATTTTGAAACCATAAAGACTACAGGTTCAATCAGGACGGAAGAAGGAGGCTCTTCGCTGCCTCAAAACCCAAGGATTCATGCTTTACATGGTCTATCGCCCCGCCCCTCTAGCACCCTCATTTTTTACCAGCAGATGCATTATTCTTAAATGATAAAGTACTTACCAGCTCATCCTCATTAGGTTTATGCACACGAAACATTATAGGGCATCCCGAAAGGTGCAAGATGGCTCGTCGGCGCAATCAACTTACCCTGAAAGTTGATTTAACGGACCATCCCCTGATGTTGTATCCACAAAAGGACCACTATTTGTCCCATACGAACGCCATTTGAGCTCCACCACCCGCCAAAACGATCACAACTAAACGTGGTATGTGTCCATCAACCTCTTCATCGGTGTCGACAAAATTTAGGGGGCTGGATCTAGGTTGAAAAACCTAGTTTCGGATGATTTTATCTTTGATGTGTAATCGAACACCCTTCTGTGAGCTCACCCACGGATAGATATATGGCCAATAACATATACAGCAATGCACCATCCTTCCATTTTCAATCCAGAAAGACTACGGGTTCAGTCAGGACAAAAGACGGAGGCTCTTTCTTGCATCGAAACCCAAGAATTCATGCTTTACATGTTTTGTCGCCCGCCCCGCTACCACCCTCACTTTTTCACCAGCATATGCATTATTCCTAAATGATAAATTACATAACATCTCTTCCTCATTATGTTTATGCACAAAAAAAATTCTAGAGCATTCCGAATGGTGCAAGATGGCTCATCGGCGCGATCAACTTACCCTAATAGTTGAATTGACGGGCCGTCCCCTGATGTTGTATCCACAAAAGACCACAATTTGGCCATACGAACTCAATTTGAGCTCAGTCACCCGCCAAAACAGTCACAACTTAACATGGCACGCGTCTATCACCCCCTTCGTTAGCGTCGACATCATTTTGGGGGCCGGATCCAGGTTGAAAAACTGATTTCAGATGATTTTTTCATGTGTACTCTACCACCCTTCCGTGAGCTCACCCACAGACAGATATATGGACAATAACATATAGAGCAATCCAGCATCCTTCCGTTTTCAAAATAGGAAGACTACATGTTCAGTCAGGATAGAAGGGGGAGACCCTTCGTTGCATCGAAACCCTGGAATTCATGTTATACATGGTCTATCGCCCGCCCCGTTACCACCCTCATTTTTCACTATCAGATGCATTATTCTTGAATGATGAATTACCTAATAGCTCTTCCTCATGATGTTTAATTATAGGGCATCCCGAATGGTGCAAGATGGCTCATCCGCGTGATCAACTTACTGTGAAAGTGGAATTCACGGGTCGTTCCCCAATGTTGTATCCATAAAAGGACCACAGTTTGGCCATACGAACTCCATTTGAGCTCCATCACCCGCCAAAATGGTCACAACTAAACATGGTACGCCTCCACCACCCTCTTCGTAGGCATTGAAAACATTTCAGGGGCTGGGTCCAGGTTGAAAAACCGTGTTTCGGATGATTTTATCTTTGACGTGTACTCTAGCACCCTTCTATGAGCTCACCCACAGACAGATATATGGACAATAACATTGTCACATCCCTAGTTCTGGCCTAACCTATGCCAGCTTCCATGTGAGCATCATGTTTAAATTCAAATGAAACTTGAATTGAGGATTGTTGAAACCTCAGAAATCTAATTAAAAGAAGGGCAAGCACCCTTTAAATTGCATTATGTGAATCCAAAATGGCCTAAAAATAGTTTTGTGAATTTTGGCAAGAGTTATATATCAAACCAAAATTTTGGAACATTTTTAAGGAATTATTTGGTCTCTGAATTTAAATCAATAATCTATTTGAATTATGGGATATATTCATAATATATAATGAATATATTTTCAAATGCTTTGAAATGTTTTATGTACTTTTGCAATAGTCCAGAGAGGTAACATAAAATATTTCAGAATGTTTTTGGCACTGTTAGAAATTATTTTGAATTTAAAACAGTGGCAAAATAAAGTAAAAAGGGTAACAAAACAGAAAAATTAAAAAGAATAGTACTGACCTGGTCCACTTACCTGGTGTCCCAACAGGACTGGCCCAGCGCGGCCCAGCCCACCCCGTCGCGCGTCGTCTTCCTCGCGCCTACTGGCGTTGCGCGTGGCGCGCGCACAGCCGAGCCGCGGCCACCTCCTGCTTCCTCCCCGCCCCATTCAAGCGCCTGGAGACGCCCCGTGGCTCCTCTATCCTCTCCCTCACTCTCTGCTCTCTCCCTCGCTCTCTGCTCCCTCTCCCAAGCACACCCGAGCGGAGCCCGTCGTCGCCGACGCAATTTACCGCGGCCACCGTCCATCCCGTGCCTCTCCGATGAGTCCAGAGGAACCGCCATCGCCTTCTACGTCTTCTACACCAACCCATTCGACCGCGGGAGCCCTGTAGCGTCTTCCCGGAGCTCGTCCCCAACCTCCGGCCGCCAGCGAACTTTCGGGGATTCGCAAGCTCCAACCCCTCCCCGGCCTCGCCGTTGCCTCTACCGGATCCGCTGTGAGCTCCTCTTCCTCTCCCCCTTCTCCCCTGGTTGCGCCCGCCCTCTAGGCCGTAGCCCTACCGTGGCCGAGCTTCCCCTGCCGCCGGCCATGTCGCCGCCGCCCCTGCAGCCGCTTGAGCTCGATTAGGAGCGCGTCACCGCGCTCAGGAAGCCACCAGGAGCATAACACACACGCTAACTTGCCCTCCCGTGCACCACAGCGCCAACCCCGCACTCACCCGACCACCGGTGCTGCCGCGAGCTCACTTCCGGCGAGCTCCGACCACCCCGCGCCTCCCGCGTGCCTCCTTTGGATGCGCGCGAGCAAGGGCAACCCTCTGGTGCCCTTGGCTTGGCCCAAAACTGCCCGCAGCGCCACTCCGGCGAGCTTCCGCCACAGTTTTGGTCGTCGCCGGCCGAACTCCGGTGAGGTGACGTGGCGTCATTAGCCTGAGGCTAATTACCGTGTTAACCTCGCCCTGTGTCACTGACAGACCGGCCCCAGCACTCTAATTAACCACGGGTAACGCCTGTTTAATTTTAACCTAACCACCATGGGCCCACGCGTCAGCTTTGACCAAGCTGACGTGGCTGTTGACTGGGCCCACATGTCTGTGACCCAGAGAGCACTGTATCACTGACACGCGGGACCCACTGGTCAGGTTTGACCTGGACCGCACCCCGTTGACTTGCTTACGTCATGCTGAAGTAGTACTGATGCAGTAATGCATTTTCTTATTTAGGAAATTCCAGAAAATGTTTAAAACTTGTAAAATTCATATAAAATCAACCGTAACTCCAAATGAAATAAGTTATATATGAAAAATGATCAGAAAAATCCAATCTATCCATTTGTACTAGTTTCATGCATGTTAGAGCAACCTAACCTTGCTGTTTAGATGAAACAAGATAATGCACTTATATGAGTTCATATTTTGGGTTTGCATTTGAATCCTTGATTCAAATGAACTCAAACCACCCTGCTTGTAGTTGCATTAGCCCAACACACTCATTTTGCCATGTCATGATCATGCATCATATTATGCATTGCATTGATTGTGTTTCCTTCTTTGTTGCCGGTATTTGTCCCCTCTCGATAGACGTGATACCGATGATGAGGTCGATGACACCGATGAAGAACTATACTATCTTCATAAGTGCCAGGCAAGCAAAACCCCCTTGTTCATTCCGATACAATCCCACTCTTTCGCTCTGCTCTCTTTTACTGCATTAGGACAACAACGATTCAACTGTTACTTGATGCGGTAGCTGAACCCCTTTATCCTTTGCGTGACCTGTCATTGCCACAGTAAATAGATGAAACCCACTAGCATGAGTAGGAGTTGTTTGATCCCTGTTGTGCCTACTCATTCATGCTTGTTTGTCATGCCTGCTATTGCATAGAGTTGTGTCAGGACTGATTCATCCGGGATGAATCAGAGGTATGTGAACATGTCCTACGGTGTGTGAGCTAAGCGTGTGAACACGATTTGGTAAAGGTAGCGGTGAGAGGCCATGTAGGAGTACATGGTGGGTTGTCTCATTGCAGCCGTCCTCAGGAACTGAGTTCTGTTTTTGTGATCCATGATTCAGCTACTACCACGCATTGGGACCGAAACCAATGGACCCTCTCGGCTTCTTGATCACCCTTGTTCTCTGTCCAGGAGTTGCAAGTAGTTTCTGGTGTTTGTAGTATGCTGGAGGCCATGGGCAGCGCTGACCGGAGGGGTGGGCTGTGATGCGGTAGGCACGTGGCCGGGTATACCGGGCGCCCGTTTGGTGTCTCGGAACCCTGTTCACATCGTTTGGGGCTGTGAGTGAAACCACGTCCGGATCTCCTCATGGATGGAACCCGAATAGGCGATAAACCTGGACTAGAGACTTGAGTGTTTAGGTAGGCCGTGGATGACACCCACATTGGGCTTCCGCTTGAAGGTTGCCGAGTACATGTCGTGTAAACGACGGTAAGTGGTGAGAGCGTGTGTGAAGAAGTACACCCCTGCAGGCCTAACATCATCTATTCGAATAGCCGTGTCCGCGGAAAAGGACTTCTGGGTTGCCCATACAGTTCATAGACAAGTGAAAGTGGATACTTTAAAATGTGCAAGATAAGCGTGAGTGCTATGGATGGCGTTCTCGTAGGGAGACGGGAGCGGATCCATAGTGGTGTATTGATATCGTGAATATGTGGACTCGTGTGCGCCACCTCAAAAGAGTTACTTGCAGTCGTAGTTCAGGATAGCCACCGAGTCAAAGTTGGCTTGCTGCAGTTAAACCCCACCATCCCCTTTGTTGAAAATGATGCATACGTAGTTAGTTCTGATGTAAGTCTTGCTGGGTACATTTGTCCTCACGTTTGCCTATTTTATGTTTTTCCAGACAGACGTCAGTCTCGCTAGTAGTTCCGCGTGGTCTTCGACGTTTAGCTTGATACCTCAGCTACGATCTTGTGCCCTCGGCAGGATCTGGTAGATAGTCAGGCTTCTCAGCCTTTTTCATTTGTAGATGTCTGTACTCAGACATGTTAGCATCCGCTTGTGCTTTGACTTGTATTCTCTGAATGTTGGGTCGTGAGACCCATGTTTGTAATATCTTGCTCCTCGGAGCCTATTGAATAGATACTTGAGTCGTAGAGTCATGTTGTGATGCCATGTTGTATTTGCACATATCGAGCATATTGTGTGTATGTTATTGAAATGCTTGGTATGTGTGGGATCTGACTATCTAGTTGTTTATCCTTAGTAGCCCCTCTTACCGGGAAATGTCTCCTAGTGTTTCCACCGAGCCATGGTAGCTTGCTACTGCTCCGGAACACTTAGGCTGGCCGGCATGTGTCCTTCTTCGTTCCTGTGTCTGTCCTTCGGGGAAATGTCACGCGATGAATACCGGAGTCCTGTTAGCCCGCTACAGCCCGGTTCACCGGAGTCCTGCTAGCCCAGTGCTACAGCCTGGATTCACTCGCTGATGACCGACACATTCGATGCTGGGTCATGGATGCCTGTCCCTGTAAGTTTGTGCCACTTTGGGTTTACGACTAGCCATGTCAGCCCGGGCTCCTTATCATATGGATGCTAGCGACACTATCATATACGTGTGCCAAAAGGCGCAAACGGTCCCGGGAAAAGGTAAGGTGACACCCGTGGGAATACCGTGCGTGAGGCCGCAAAGTGATATGAGGTGTTACATGATAGATCGATGTGGCATTGAGTCGGGGTCCTGACAAACATATAGAGCAACGCACGATCCTTCCATTTTAAAACAAGAAAGACGATAGGTTTAGTCAGGACAGAAGCAGGAGGCCATTTGTTGCATCGAAACCCAAGAATTCATGCTTTATATGGTCTATAGCCCGCACCGCTACCACCCTCACTTTGTCACCAGCAGGTGCATTATTCTTGATGGGGACATCAATACCATTATTACACCCACAGCCCCTGCTGCTATACATACTGGAACAATACTAGAGCTCAGGCACGCGAAATGAATTACCATGTACTTGGCTTTCTTGGTGACAATACTAATGCTTATGAGAATACGATGCTACCTAAATTGGTTACATTTGTGTTGATTACTGTTGAAGGTCCTAGCACGAACAATAGGGATGAACACTGGAGCAGGGTCAAGCATGGAGATGAAGGCGCGCATGAATGGATCCAAAATGGCGTTTCTATTGCATAGTTGAGCACTTTGATGCCTCTGTGATGACCTACAAGGACATGGAAAAAATATACAACATGCCCTGATGCGGAGCATTCCAAAGTCATCCCCATGGACCTACTTATGTCTCCCATGACACCACATGGATGAATGACAAGAGCTGGAGCAAACACTATCGAAGATAAGGTGAACTCGCTCCTCTCCGAACTACCATTTTCTGCATATGAGACATGGCTACTACCTAAAGCGGAGACCCTATGTGCGATCAGGTACATGGAGGAAGGCCACTTATCAGCTACGCCTAATGGACAAGACGATGAGGACACCAAGTACAAGGAATAAGAAGAAGAGCATCAGCCTGCCCAACAAGTCCCAACCTGTGGACGCTATAGCGGTCGGACGTCCTATGCGGACCGGATGACTGACACCCTCCAGCCCATGGATGATCGAGCCACTCCGGACAACTGACACCACCTGTCCAGTATGAAAACATCAGAAGGATGGAGATCATCGGACAAACGATGTCGCGGACGTCTGACCCTGATCGGACGTCCGACAGAAGCCCACAAGAGACAAAATGTTGAAAGTCCAACGCGTACTAGATGTCTGATCCCCCTCGAGACATCAGACGAATGGTAGCTGTCGGACATCCGACACCTGTGAGTTCACAGGGAGTTGGGCCGAGGCCCATGTACCCATTCGTCCACTTAGGCTATATATACACCTCCTCCTCCCTCTTTTTAGGGTTAACAAAGGATGAGCTCATTTAAGAGATAGAGCTTTGCTCATCCACTTGATACCTTCTCCATCGAAGACCACGATCCTTACGGAGAAGTTCCCCAAAGTTAACTCAAGACCCCTCATGGAAAGACCCCTTAAGACCTCCTCACGGAGAAGAACTACCACATCTTGTATCATCCTTTGTTGCGTTTGGATCTTGTATCTCCCATGTGTTCATGGATCTAGCACATGTGTGATCATTTCTCGTTGATTTGAGTGTTTCACCTTGTGATTTCCCTCGTGTTACCACTCGTGTTCTTCGCAGGATCAACCTACATCTTCTGAAAGATCGGCCTTAGGATATCCACCCTACATCATCTTGGTATCCTGAGCCTAGGTTGATGACAAATTTGGAGCCCCTTCCCATGTTTTCTAGCCTTGATTTGTTATGGTCTTCCCGAAATTCAAAATTTCTCACCAAAAATAGCCCCCAAAAAATTTGTAATTTGTTGGTTTTGATGAAGTTTTGTTGGATTTGATCCATGAATTTGCTTTGCCACAAGTGGATCTAGCTTTCCCCCATCAGCTCCCCCATTTCCATCCACAAATTCGCCCTATTTTGACAAAAGTTTGCCCCTCTGCCACGAACCCTCGAAGTTCATCCCGTGCCCGAAATCGCCCAGGCACCGGACGTATGACAAAGTCCGGATGTCTGACGATCACTGGTTGTCCGACCACCATCGGACGTCCGATTAACCCTGACGAAACTGAACTTTTGTGCAGTCCCACCGCTCCACTTCCACTTCCGCGTACGCTCTCCCATACCACTACACCTTCCGCGACCACCACTGCTTTCCGCTACCACCATCGATTGTCCAATACCAACTCCAACAATATCGCAAGTTTTGGTCTTTGAGAATTTGAATTGTGATTCTCGTTTCATAACTTATTTCGGCTACTTAGGGACGATTCGACATCGACATCACCGCTGCTCATCTTCGTCATCGACATTGGCTGCTTCACCATTTTGACACCTTCAACTGTAAGCATGGATGGTAACATCGAAAACACCTTTGTGTACTCCCTACCATTGCTTTGAATACAACGTAGCCCAATTTTTGTCACTTTCTGTCGGTGTTCTGGATACATGGGTACCCAGACTTGCCTGCCTGCGGCCCATGGCGTGGATCCATCGACGGCCTCGTATGGCCCAGTTTCAACATCGACAACCCAAGACCCTCGCGAGGGGCCAAGCCGCCCCGGCAAGGGTCTTGCCGGGGGAGTCCACCTCGCCCTCTTGATCTTCGTGTCTCCGTCTTGGCATTGCTTTGATCACCTTGTGGCATAAGCTTCCCTCACCTGCCCTTCTTAGTGTGGCCGTGGCGTGGCTCTGACTGCCCGTGCACAGGTAAAGGGGTACAAGTAGAACCCCTACTTCTGTACACCGGCAGGAGCCCCCGGGTCTTGGCCGCACATAAGCGTGACGCGTTATTGGGCTAGGCCCATAATGTTGCGCGGCCAGGCGGGGCTGACTTTTACTGCGGTAGTTTTTCCGCCTGCTGCACTTCCCCACGACCCATGTTGAATGCGGGAAGTGGAGGGTCGTGCGTGACATGGGGATCGCGCGTGGGGTGACCGAAGCACACTTGCATCATCCTGCAATGAATAGTAAAGAGGCGACTTGCATGTCTCTTCAAGACTGCAGGGCCGCTACTCATTTACGTTTTCTTCTTTGGAACCGTCGTTCCACGCGTCCCACTACACCCGCCCCTCGTGCCATGTATGCCGCATGCATGCTGTAGGGTGGGTGACAGGCGCGCGGAATATGGGAAGACGTGCGCTTATGGGTTGATACGCACGCGCCTTCAATTGGGCGAGGAGGGAGGTCGACGGCCTCGCCCGCTGTCACCTTAAAGAGCTGGATTGGCTGAGAGGGGCAGTTCATCCTTTACCCCGCCCCTATATAAGGAGGGGAGCAGGAGGGACGGCACCCCTCAGCCCTTCGCCATCCACCTCTTCCTATCCTTGCTTCTTCCTCCAATCTGCCATGGCGAGAGGGCGTGCTGATGCTTCGACGCTGGCGGCGAGGGTCTCCGCTCGACAACGCACCCCTCCTCCCCAAGAGCCCGTGGCAGCGGAGCCGGCCACGAGGGGAAGGGGGAGGGGGCATGGACGAGGCCGTCGTGGCACTCGGGGAAGAGGAGGACGGGCGGCACGTCGGCCTCGCCTTCGCAGGCGGTCCCTCCCCCAATGGAGGGCCACGTCGGGGACCAGCCCCGCGAGTTCTTCATCAGGCTGCACCGGCCGGCGTGTCGTCACCTTCGCCTCCCTACCCCATTCGCTCGGGAGATGGAGCTCGATCCTCCACAGGTGCTGAGATTGCATACGTGGTGCTGTGGAAATAGCGGCACATGGGCCGATGTTGATTTCCCAGCTCCTCATGTCATCTATCTCCGTCGCGGATGGAAAACCTTCGCTCGTATCCACAGCCTGACGGCGGGGCTCATTCTCTATTTCAAATTAATGGAGAATGGCCTCCTCTCCGTCAATGTGTTTGGAGACTTTGGGACTCTCCTAAAGTGCTGCGCGGAGAGCTCCTCTGATGACGAAGACTCTTCCTCGAGCGAGAGTGATGAGGAGCACAGCGGCAACGACGACGAGGGTAGCAGGCGAGAGGATGACGGGTACGACTAGGTGTCGGACCCACCGTCCCAGGGCGGTGTGGGCAGTAGCAGCAGCATCTGCACCGGGACCCTTTTGAAGTGGGGCCGGCTTCTTGAACTTCTCGGGATCGCCTCCTTGGGCGGCTGGTGTGGGAAGGCCGGAGAAGGCAAAGAAGGCGAGTGGTGGACCGTCAAGTCGGAGTACGATGGCACCGACGGCTTCGTAGCGTATTGACGGACCGCTACCTCATCTTCCAGCTCTTCTCCCGGCACGACCATCACCAACCCTCCCCTAGGCAGCCGCCGAGAAGTTCTCTTGGCGCCTTCTGCTGCTCGTACCTCGCCTAGGCGCTCCTTCTCCCTTTTGCCTTCTTGTTCCATTTCCTGAGGAGAGGGACAAGAAAGGGATTATGGGCACCTTATCTCTTTTTAGATTGTAAGCCCACGGGCCTTAGTTAGATCTAAAACCTGTAATCCCCTTGCTCATGTTTACATTCCTATGAACTGTACCTGTATGGAACGTATTAATGAAAAAATGGTGCTTGCCGGATCTTGTGTGTGTGAGCAAAGCCCATACCAAGGAACGAATCCTTGTTATTTTTACACAAACATCGTTGCCCGGCAGCAGGCCTGGCCACTCCCCCACTTTATTCGACCATACTCACGCCTTTGGCAGAGGCAGGGGCGAAGTAGGGGTGGGCCCTACGATTGCTTCCTTGCCGCAGCGGCTACGACAAAATTCCGAACCAAGAAGAGGTTCTCGGGTGGCAGGAACAAAGGGGGCACGGCAGACTTGGAATAAAACGAGGCTTCATACGTCCCAATCTTATGCGGAAATGCATAACAGGGGATAAGAAAACTTATCTGAATCTGCAGCCCTGGCAACCCTAGCTTGCAATGGGTGGACCTTCGTGTCTTTAGCCCCCGGCAAGCTTGGCTTGCGGGGGCCGGAGCGCCGTCTTGTCCTGTTTCTCCCACATAGCTCAGCAGAAACATTCATGTACCCTGCGAACCAAAGAGGACAGAAAGGAACAGAGAGACGCAAACTCGACCTCAATGCTAGGGGTTAGTCGCCGCTAAGCACTATCAACCCTAACCGAGGGAGAGACTCAACCTAGCATGCATGCTATGACTTAGGGCGCCAGTGCTTCATTTATTTACGCTCAGGATCTGTGCCTGGCTTTGTACAAAGGGTTACATGCCTTGCCGGCAAGCCTTGTACAAAAGGTGGCATGCCGGGGGGCCCGGCAGCCGTGCCGCATGGGTAAAACTTACGAAGATGCTCGATGTTATAGGAGTTGCTCACTGCAATGGCATCCTCGGTCTCTAGGTGGACTACGCCGGGCCTGGTGACTCGTGTTAGCCGATAAGGGCCTTCCCACTTCGGCGACAAATTGTTGGAATTCTTGGCCGACTGAACGCACCGAAGAACAAGGTCGCCTTCCTCAAATCTTCGAGCATGAACCTTGCGGCTATGGTAGCGGCGCAAAGCTTGCTGGTAGCATCCTGATCTCACAGCCGCCCGAAGACGATCTTCCTCGAGGAGCGTCGTGTCATCTTGCCGCAATCGCTCTTGCTCAAACTCTTCATAAGCGAGCACTCGAGGTGACTCAAATATAAGTTCCATGGGGAGAACTGCTTCTGCCCTGTAAAGGGCATCTGGCCGGTGGCTCAATTTGGCGTCGTTCCGATCGACCAAAGAACCGCCGACATCTCATCAATCCAGCGTCTTCCGCTCTTGTGCAGCCTGTCAAAAGTCTTTGTCCTCAGGCCTCGCAGTACTTCAGCATTTTCCCTCTCCGCTTGGCCGTTGCTCCATGGGTGTGCCATGGAGGCGAAACAAACGCTGCTACCGAGGTCTTCAATGTATTGCATGAAGGTATGGCTTGTGAACTGTGTGTCGTTGTCGGTGATGACTCTGTTTGGCACACCAAAGCGGCAAACTAGCCCCTTGAAGAATTTGACGGCTGACAGCACTGTCACCTTCCTTACTACCTCCACCGCAGGCCACTTTGTGAACTTGTTGATTGCAACGTACAATTACTCAAAGCCCCCGACAGCGCGGGGGAAAGGGACCAGTCTGTCGAGCCCCCAGACTGAGAATGGCCAGGAGAGAGGGATTGTTTGAAGGGCATGTGCTGTCTGATGAAGTTTCTTTGAATGGAACTGGCACACTTCGCACTTGGTTACTAGTGCCGTTGCATCCTGGAGGGCAGTGGGCCAGAAGAATCCTTGTCGGAAAGCCTTGCCGGTAAGGGCCCTTGACCTTATGTGGGAGCCACATATGCCTCCATGTATCTCCACCAACATCTCTAGTCCTTCCTCCTAGGGAACACACTTCAATTCACTCCGTTTGGTCTTTTTCTGTACAGGGTGTTGTCAACAAACTGGTACAGGGCAGACCGATGGGCTACTTTCTCCGCTTCTTCCTGCTCCTCAGGAAGCTCCCCAGTTTGGAGGAATCAAACGGTATGTTGTGCCCATGCTGGAGCCTGAGGCTCGACGGCAAGGATCAAAGGCATCTCCTCTGCTGTGGGGACGGCAGCCTCTACGGCCAGGGCTTGTCGCTCTATCGGAGTCGGTTGCCCCATGACAGGCTCAGCGTCCACGGCAACATCTTCACTAGTAGCTCCAGGGAGCTCGGTGGGGAAGTATTTGCCGATGTCTGATTTCCTTCCCTTGTTCTGCTCTGGTGATGGTTCAACGGATGGTTGAGTTAATCGAAGTACAAAAGTACCTGGTTCCACAGGTAGCTTGAGGGCAGCGCCCTTCGACAGGTAGTCAGTGATGTCGTTCTCCATTCGGGGGACATGCTCTGCCTGTATACCGTCAAAGCACTCCTCCAATTTCCTCACCTCATCCACATAGGCTTCCGTCAACGGGCTCTGATAATTCTTGTTGACCTGCCTGACGACAAGCTATGAATCACCCCTAACGATGAGCTTCTTGACCCCGAAGTCTGCCGTGATCCTGAGACCGGCAAGCAATCCCTCGTATTCAGCAGTGTTGTTCGTTGAGATCTCCTTGGGAAAGTGCATCTGCATCACGTACTTGAGGTGCTCTCCGGTGGGTGCGACGAGAAGCACACCAGCATCGGCGCCTTGTAGCGAAAAAGCTCCGTCAAAGTACATAACCCAGTTGCAACTTGTTTCCTTTCCAGGGAGAGTGGTCTCCTGGACCTCTTTCTTGGGCGTCGAGGTCCATTCTGCAACAAACTCCGCCAAGACGCCGCTCTGAATCGTTGAGGTGCTTTCCAACCTCAACCTAAAGCTCGACAGCTCCAAGGCCCATTCCACAATCCTCCCCGTTGCATCTGAGTTATGCAGTATCTGTTTCAACGGGAGGCGGGTAACAACGGTGATCTCGTTCGCTTGGAAGTAATGACGCAGCTTCCTCGAGGCCATAAGGAGGCCGAAGAGAAATTCTGCACACTGGGGTACCTCGACCTAGCCCCCTGCAAAATAGAGCTGACGAAGTAAACCGGGTGCTCCATCATTTTCTTCCTCTGCACCACTTCACCTGGCTGCGTGGGCCCTGTCACACTGGTGTCAGACCTTGCCGGGCCCAGGTCCTTCCTAGCGGATTTCTGGCTCGCCATCCGCCGACTCTGCCATTGCCGCTGCCCCTTCGTCGACCTCCCTCTATGCCACCAGTGCGGCGCTAACCACTTGATTCGTTGCCGCTAGATACAGCAGTAGCGACTCTTGCGGCTTAGGCGCAACCAGTATTGGCATGGAGGATAGGCACTTCTTTAAATACTGCAACGCTGCCTCGGCCTCTGGTGTCCACTCCATTGGGCCCGCCTTTTTCAGGATCTTGAAAAAAGGCAGGGCACGCTCAGCGGATTTGGAGACGAATATGCTCATGGCGGTGATGCAGCCAGTGAGCCGACGCACATCCTTGATCTGCCTAGGTGCCTCAATCTGCTCAATGGCCTTGATCTTGTCCGGGTTCGCCTCAATCCCACGCTGCGACACAAAGAACCCGAGAAGCTTGCCGGATGGGACACCGAAGACACACTTCTCAGGGTTCAACTTGAGGTTGATCTTGCGCAGGTTTGCAAATGTTTCCTCCAGATCTTGCACAAGTATTGCCTTGTCCTTGGTTTTGACCACTGTGTCATCCATATAAGCTTCCATATTTCTTCAACCCGAAGGCCATCCATAAAAAGCAATACGTACCACATGGGGTGATGAATGTTACCCTGAGTAGGCGTTGAGGAATGATAGCAGGTCACACCCGGCCATGGAGTCAACAATCTGGTCAATGCGCGGCAACGGGAATGTATCTTTTGGACAAGCTTTATTGATATCTGTGTAATCAATACACATCCTCCACTTCCCGTTTGCCTTGCGCACCACCACTAGATTGGCCAGCCACGTCGGATGGAGCACCCCTCTCACCAAGCCTACCGCTTCTAGCTTTCTGATGAACTCTTGTCTTTCCAAAGCTTTCTTTCTGACCTTCTGCTTGACGGGACGCGCATGAGGACAGGACAACAAGATGGTGCTCAATCACCTCCCTGGAAATGCCGAGGATGTCGGATGCTTGCCATGCAAACACATCAACATTCGCCCACAGGAAAGTGACGAGCTGGCCTTCCTATTTGCCATCGAGGGTGGAGCTTATGGTAAAAGCTCCTCCCGTGCCGTCGTCCTTGACTGACACCTTCTTGGTCTTTGGTGGTGCAACTCTGGATCTCTTGCTTTAGCCGGTGGAGCTCTCTGGCACGTCCTTGACGGGAGCGCAACACCCCGAAGAGGTGTGCTTGCCAGAAAGTGGGTGCGAGAGGTCTCGCTGGTCTTCTTCCCTCGCAGAGCTTCGACGGCAGGAGCAAGTGCCTTGGCGGCAGCTGCTGCAACTGCTTCCCGGTAGAGTTGGTCAGTGCAAATCAGCGCATCTTTCTTGTCGAAGGGGACGGTGATGATGTTCATCGGCCCGGGCATCTTCAGTGTGTTGTAGGCGTAACGGGAAGCTGCCCTGAACTTGGCCAGTGTCGGGCGGCCGAGGATCCCGTTGTAGTGCAAGGGGATCTCGGCTACATCGAAGACAATCCTCTCTATCCTGTAATTCAACTCGCCTCCAAATGTCACGGGCAGCGTGACATGTCCCTTCGGCTGGCTCCTCCCCGGGGTTGACCCCTTGAAACGTGCATGTCGCTTCGAGGTCTCCATCAGGAATCTGCATCCTTTTGATCATAACAGGCGAGATCAAGTTCAGACCGGCCCCGCCGTCAACTAGCATATTCGTCACCTTGAGGTTGCAAATTGCTGGCGAAACCAACAACGGCAAACATCCGACGGCGGTAGTGTGGTCATGGTGGTCTTCGGTGTCGAAGATGATAGGCATGTTGGACCACTTATGTGGCTTCCGTGCGTCGAGTGATGGCTCCACTGCTGTGATCTCATGCGCCCACTTGCATGAGCTGGCGGTGAGACGCGTGCAGCGAGGTGCCATCATTGACGCAAATGGCCTCTGTAGCCTTCTGAAACTCGTGGTCGCCGGACTCGTCGTCCTCGTCATGATCATCGTCTTCATGCTTCTTGTCGCGGCCCCGGGCGGGCCTCTCTTGCTGGTTATCATTGCCGCGGCGGCCTCCTTGGCCACCATGCTTCTTGCCAGATCCTTCGGCACCATCTTGACCCTTATCCTTCTCCCGGCTCTCATATTCAGCTTTCTGCTTCTCAGCGAGCAGCTCAACTTGTCGGCAGTTCAGGAGGTCGTGGCCTTTGGTGCGGTGGATCTTGCAATACTGCTTGTCAAAGCCCCCTGGCTTGTTGGCAGACGCCAAGGACCGGCAAGCAGCACACCCAGCAATCTCCTTGCCGGGGTTGCTTGCCTTGGCCTTCTTGGCAGTGCCGGTGTCGTCGGATCCCTTGACGGCAAGAACAGTCTTGCCCTTGCGCTTTCTGTTACGGTGTCGGCCCTTCTTCGTCGGGGCAGCGGCGTCGTTGTCTGTGGAGTCGGTTTCCACGCCGGCATCCTCGCCGGGGTACTTCCTCCCCTCTTCAGCTCGAGCACATCAATCGGTCAGAACATAAAGCTCGGCCACATCCTTGACCTTGTTCATCGCTAGCTCCTCACGCATCTTGAGGTTGCGCACATTCCGGTGGAATGCACTAATCACGGCGGTGGGATCAACGTCTGAGATGTTGTACTGCACTCGGCTGAACCTTTGGATGTACTTGCACATGTTTTCTCCTTCCTTCTGGGGGATGATATGCAGATCGCTTGCCTAGCCATGAGCTTGATGGCCTCTAGTGAAGGCGCCAACAAACTCATGGCACAGATCCAACCAAGAAGAAAAGGAGTCCACCGCCAAGTGCGTCAACCATGACATGACATTGGGCTTGAGCGCCAACGGGAAGTAATTGGCAAGCACCTTATCGTCATGGGCTCCAACAGCTTGCATCACGATGGTGTAGATGGTGAGGAACTCTGACGGGTTAGTCTTGTCATTCTACTTCTCGCCAACGTCGGGCTTGAATGTGCGGCGGGAGGGCCACTTGAACTGCCGCAACTCATGGGTGAAGGCCGGGCAACCCACCTCGTAAGTAGGCCACCATAGCTTCCCGGTTTCGGGTGGTCCATAGTAGGCCCTGCCCTCCTATCTGACTGGTGGCGCGCATCACGCCGGCTCTCAATCGTGGTTCGGGCGTCTTCAAGGGCTCACTCCCAAAGAACTTGACGCTGATCGCGGTGGGTCCATTGATCGGACGAAGCTATGGAAATATTATCACAAGTGTCATCACGACGGATCGACACCCGCGGTAGCTGTCATAAGGGAGGAGAATGCACCATGGCTGCATCACACCCACCCCCCCCCAGCGCTGGCATGTGGTGGCTCGACGGAGCGAGGGCTGAGGGAGTCCTGGATTAGGGGGTCCTCGGACAGCCGGACTATGTACTTTGGCCGGACTGTTGGACTATGAAGATACACGATTGAAGAGTTCGTCCCGTGTC
Organism: Triticum dicoccoides; assembly: GCF_002162155.2. Lineage (NCBI taxonomy): Eukaryota > Viridiplantae > Streptophyta > Magnoliopsida > Poales > Poaceae > Triticum > Triticum dicoccoides. The sequence goes on from NC_041385.1 coordinate 294,154,694, forward strand.
CGGATGGGACTCTACTTTGCATGGAAGGAAAGCTTGGCAATTCTAATATGTAGATCTCCTTCTCTGTAACCGACTCTGTGTAACCCTAGCCCCCTCCCGTGCCTATATAAACTGGAGGGTTTAGTCCGCAGGACAACAACAATCATAATCATAGGCTAGCTTCTAGGGTTTAGCCTCTACGATCTCGTGGTAGATCAACTCTTGTAATACTCATATCATCAAGATCAATCAAGCAAGAAGTAGGGTATTACCTCCATCGAGAGGGCCCGAACCTGGGTAAACATTGTGTCCCCCGCCTCCTATTACCATTAGCCTTAGACACACAGTTCGGGAGCCCATACCCGAGAACCGCCGGTTTTGACACCGACATTGGTGCTTTCATTGAGAGTTCCACTGTGTCATCACGATAAGTCTTGATGGCTCTTTCAATCATCTACAACGATACGGTCCAGGGTGAGGTTTTCCTCCTCAGAAAGATCTTTGTATTCGGCGGCTTCGCACTACGGGCCAACTCTCTTGGCCATCTGGAGCAGATCGACAGCTACGCCCCTGGCCATCAGGTCAGGTTTGGAAGCCTGAACTACACCACCGACATCCGTGGAGATTTGATCTTCGACGGATTCGAGCCCATGTCAGGTGCGCCGAACAGTCACGACGTGCATGACTTAGATCTGCCATTGGATGGTGTTCGGGAGATCGCACCTGTGGCTGCCCCGACCCTTAATCCGAAGTTGATCGTGCCAACCGAGGATGGGTGGGTGGACCCCGCCACGGAGGCCGCACACTCAGCAGTGATAGAGCCAAACACACACTTCGCCTCCAATGAAACCTGTGTCATCGGACCCTCGGACTCGTCTCTGGCCATAGGCTCCAAACCGCATGGATCCGTGCCTATCAAAGCTGACTGGGCACCGATCAAGGAGTTTGCCCCTGTGAATATCTTTCAGTACTCGCCCTAGGGCGATGTGCTAAATTCATTGAAGTCTCTCTCCCAGTCAAGAGACTCTCGGCCGAAGTATGTCCGGCTTGAGTGGGAGGCGGATGACGAAGAAATTCGTTCCCCACCAACCACCCACTTAATAGTCACTGTCGATGACTTAACCGACATGCTTGATTTCGACTCCGGAGACATCGACGTTCTGGACGACGATGCTGGAGAGGAACAGGAACCACTGCCCACGGGGCGCTGGTCATCCACATCATCATACGACATATACATGGTGGACACACCAAAATTAAACAACGGCGAGGAACGGAAGGATGCAACAAAGGATAATCCTCTCGAGAAGCAACCAAAGCGCCGCCGACGACGCCGCTCTAAATCCCGCCATAGTAAAAATAGCAATAACAGCGCTAGAAGGAATAATACCCCTGTCGACTCCAAAGGAAATGACGACCCCATGGACCCAGCGATGGAGCAGGATGAGCTAGGAGACGGCGAACATAGTCCGGGGCCGCTGTTCGATGATAGCGACGGCGGAGATAAAACTCATAAACCTGTCTCCAGAGAGGAGAACAGTCCGGGCAACGATGCACTTATCATCCCAGAAGGGCAGTTGGAACAAGAGAACCTCCATAGAAGGCTTATCGCCACGGCGAGGAGCTTGAAGAAGCAGAAGCAAAGGCTTAAGGCCGCGCAGGATACGCTCAACCGCGAATGGAACAAAGTGCTCGACACTGAAGAAAAATACGGTGGCGATTGCCACACAAAGAGCTACCCTAAGCGCAAGCTGCTTCCCAAATTCGACAACGAGGCTATAGAGCCCATTCAGTTGAACAATAAATCGGTCGATCAGCTGGACCGACCACCCCCTGGCCGCGACAGGGCGGCTAATGACGCTGCACACAAGTCAATGCATGATTTACGTGAGCACCTGAACAAAAAAGCTGGTATGGCCAGGTCCATCTATGGACCTAGGAAGCGCGCTCCGGTGGAGGATCAAGGCCACCAAAATGACTATACTGATCGAATAACAGCTTGGAATCAAAACCGAACATTACAACCGTCGGAAGCATGCCATGACACATGCAAATACAGGGGTGCCGCACACCCCCTGTGCTTCACCGATGAGGTGCTGGATCATGAATTCCCAGAGGGATTTAAACCCGTGAACATAGAGGCATACGATGGATTGACAGACCCTTGGGTCTGGATTAAGGAATTTATCCTTCACATCCACATGGCTCGCGGAGATGATCTCCACGCCATCAAATACCTGCCCCTCAAGTTGAAAGGACCAGCTCGGCACTGGTTGAAAAGCCTCCCAGAAAACTCAATCGGAAGTTGGGAGCAACTTGAGGACGATTTCAGGGCTAATTTTCAAGGGACCTATGTCCGACCTCCAGATGCAGACGATCTAAGTCACATAATCCAACAACCTGGAGAGTGAGCCTGTAAGGTTTGGAACAGATTTCTCACCAAGAAGAATCAAATCATCGACTGCCCGGATGCCGAAGCCTTAGCGGCTTTCAAGCTCAGTGTCCGAGACGAATGGATCGCCAGACACCTTGGCCAGGAAAAACCAAGGACAATAGTGGCCCCAACAAGCCTTATGACCCACTTCTGCGCGGGCGAGGATAGCTGGTTGGCCCGTAGCGGCACCAGCGACCTAGGCACATTCGAAATCAGGGACGGCAATGGGAAGCCGCGATGCAATAACAACAAACATCGAAACAATGAAGACAACCCAGACAACATGGCGGTAAATGCCGCATTCAGGGGCTCTCGACCCGGTCAATGGAAAAGGCCATTTAAAGGCAGCAGATATGGACCGTCTAGCCTAAACAAAATTCTAGACAGATTATGTCAGATCCATGGCACCCCCGAGTAACCTGCAAACCACACCAACAGAGAATGCTGGGTGTTCAAGCAGGCCGGCAGTTAAACGCCGAACACAAGGGGAGGGAGACACCAAGTGAAGAAGAGGATGAGCCTCGCCAGCCGAACACTGGGGGACAGAAAACAATTCCACCAGAGGTCAAAACAGTGAACATGATTTACGCAACTCACATACCAAGGAGGAGGTGCAAATGCGCACTCCGAGACGTACACGTTGTAGAGCCTGTTGCCCCCAAGTTAAACCCTTGGTCGGCCTGCCCGATCACTTTCGATTGCAGGGATCATCCGACTAGTATCTAGCATGGAGGATCGGCTGCCTTGTTACTCGACCCAATAATTAACGGATACCATCTCAACCAAGTCCTCATGGACGGCGACAATAGTCTTAATCTGATATATCAGGACACTATCCTCAAGATGGGGATAGACCCATCAAGAATCAGCCACAGCAATACTACCTTTATAGGAGTAATACCAGGCGTATAGGCCCGCTGCACGGGCTCTCTAGTACTAGAGGTTGTATTTGGCTCGCCCGACAACTTCCGAAGTGAAGAAATAATCTTCGACATCGCTCCATTCCGAAGCGGCTGCCATGCACTACTCGGAAGAACGGCCTTCGCTCATTTCAATGTAGTTCCGCATTATGCTTATCTTAAACTTAAGATGCCCAGTCCACGCGGCATCATCACAGTTACCGGAAATATAGAGTGTTCCTTACGTGCGGAAGAATATGTGGCGGCTCTAGCAGCTGAACCACTGAACGGCCTCCCCAACCCGAATAAATGATCGGTCATCAAGACCATGGACACGGCTAGACGTGTCCAACGCACCACTAGTTGTAACAGCCCAGATGAACCTGAGCTTGGTCAATGGATATGCCCCCAAACATGGTGCCAGGGGCTTCCCGCATGTAAAACGGTCCTTAGTTCGGCTTGACCCAACTAATATACAATAGATTGAATTCTGATGGTTCGTTGAGAATAACCAACTTTTCGCATGAAGTCTTTCACCTGGGTTTTTCTTTTTTATAGATGATCATCATGCTACACCCTTCCAGGATACGGCACAACAGAGACAAAGGCGTAGACGTGCAGCAGGGCCCCGCTCAAAGGTTTCTTTTTAGATTAAGACCCTGTGTAAACCTTTTTAATGGCTCTTGTTGCTTCACACCCTCCGGGCACTTAACATAATCAAGAGGGACACTGGCGTTATTGGCATTTTGTCATGCCAGATTAATGCATGTACCTGGAAAATCAGGGCTCATTATCAAGGGCGTTACTCAGCCCAGTATATGTTGTAAAGTCCGAATACCTTAGGGAGTGTTCGGCGTCGCGAGTTTGTCCTTATATGCATCATCTCCGAATCATGTCTTTGGTCAATAGTTGGGTTTGCCCGGCTCCCGTATTTTGCTACCTTACGTTCCGCTCTATCGGCTAAGGCGGCACCAGGAGAACTACTATGATTGTGCCCTGGTTCATCTGGATGAGCACCTCAGTAGAGTAAACCGAAAATTGTCTTTCATGATAAAGCGAGAGACTAGTCAACCACTCGATGACTCATCGGAATCTTCGCGATTCCTCCGCATTAACGAAGGACCGGTTTCCCGGTCATGTACGTACGCGCATCGTATTCGGATGAACGCGGAAGTACCAGGGGCTATATAGTAGCCCCACCATCAAAATCCTATGGCTAAGTGAAATTGTTAAAGCTATATAGTCTGATTTCCTTGTTTGCCGCGCTATCAACTCCTTAATGGACCAAGACGTTGGATCAAGTGTGATTATGCGCTTTACCGAACACCCCCACAATATATGTGGGGGGGCTGAAGCCGACGATTGCAAACTTTCATTTTATATACATACATACATAAACGGCCGCACAAGAGGCACTATAATACTTTACGGGCAAAAGTATAAATGCAGCCTTTATAATCAAAATAGCATTGTTTTTATAATCAAGATACATGTCACTCGAACATGGTACTCTTCGAGCACCGAGCCTTTATTAAACGGGCGCCTTCTAGGACTTCTTCAAAATAATGCTCGGGCGAGTCCTAGCCTCCGGTCGGACCCCTGGTTGCAATAGCGGTGGCCTCCATTTTTGCACAGTGTGTCTTAACACGGGCAAGAGCCATTCGTGCACCCTCTATGCACATCGACCTCTTTACAAGGTCGATATGCGGCACAACACGAAGAAATTGTTGCACTAAACAAAATTAACTATTCGGACTTGGTTCCTTCGGCCAAAGATGATCCACGACAGACCTCATGGCATGCCCGAACAACCTATGGAGCTCGGCCCGCTCGACCATTTGTTCATTTAACAGCAGCGGACGCTTTGGAGCACTGAACTGCGACATGAACAACCTTTCCACCTCATGATCTTTCTGATCCTTGAAATACTTGGTCGCATTAGCAGCACTCTTTGCTAAGTCCAAGTACGCGTCTGCAGAACTCCATAATTGATCAGGAGGGGAATAATTCGGATCACCGAACTTCGTCCGCAATAAAAAGGGCCTCCCAGCCGTAATATCTCTGGCTTGACAAAGCTCCTGCCGCGTAGCTCTGATTTCAGAGCGCGCTTCCTTGGCTGCTTCCAAAGCCTTCTTCAAGTCAGCTGCTTTTTCTTGGTTTTCCCTTTCGAGGAGCTCATAGCGGCTGGCGGCATTTTGTAGCTCAAGAGCCATGCTGGCTATTTTATCTTCACTCTGGCAATGAGCAGCCTGTTCGGCTTTTAACTCCTCGGCCGCCTTCAGGCCGGCCGCATCGCTTTTCCTGGCTTATTCCTTGGACTTGGCAAGTTCCGCCCAAAGGGTCTCCACGGCGGTAGCTCCATCTGCACTCAAAGCATATTATAGATACTAGCATCATGCTCCTCTTAATATTTGCTGACCACCAGAATATACATACCCCGTGCCTCGTCAAGCCGCTTGTTCACAAGCGTGATGTCGGCATCCGCCACTTCAAGCTGCCACCTCAGTTCGGCAAAATCAGTAGTCCGGTCAGCCGCCTGCACATTAAAGTAGCGCGATCATTACCTGGGACTATGATCCTCTGTTTGCCTCCTCTGGACGGCAACCAGAGTCTTAGGGGCTACTATCCATACAGAGCACACCTAGCGTGTGCGGTACAGCCAAAAATATACATATTACTTTGCGTACCTCAATGCCTCTTAGTAGGCTCGTAAAAGCTTCATTTAACCCGCTTTTGGCAGATGAGATCCTCTCAACCACTGTACCCATCAAGGTATGATGTGCCTCTAAGACAGCCGCTTGCTCCAGAAGACCCATCAATGTGTCCGATTGTACACAGGATAGTCCCGTGCTTTTTCTATTGGTCTCCTCAGGAGCCGAGGAGCCCGGACTTCGGGCGGCATAAGAATTACCTACTGGCCTTTGAGGATCAGGAGAAATCCTCAGCGACGACACCTCATGGTCGTCCGTCTCACGAGGCGGGGAAGCAGGGGGAGGCGTTTCGCTCTCCATCATCTCCAGAAGAAGATCCCCCGAAGACGAACTTTATTGAGAAGGGCTATGAGCCGGATTGCAAAACATATGTCTCGGTTGTTATTCTCAGAGAAAAAAGCAAGATATATTTATCAAAGTGCCTTTGTTCACTTACGGCTCGGTTGGTGGCTAGCCCCCTTGTGGGCGCTGTGTGGCAAGGACGCCCTCCGGCCAAGGCCCCCTGGCGAAGGTTTCTTCCCTTGTTTGGAAGCCTCCGTTTCCAAATCTTCAGGGGCACCCCTTTTCTTCCCATGGGGAGAGGGGATTTTAGATTCACCTCCCCGATCACCCTCCTTTGCGGAGGCACTAATTCCCCCGGGTTGGATGTGTAATGTATGAAGCCCGCTCTCGGCTTCTCTATTCCTCCCTCCATCTTCTCCTGATGGCACTTGATAGGGTGCACACTCAAGCATCCTGGTTAGTACAGGGTCCGGCGAGCCTTCGGGAAGAGGGGCCGAACACCTGATCCTCTCCGCCTTTCTTATCCAATCCTGGTCGAGGTCAATTTTTTAGAATAATGTTGTGACAATTATAAAGACAGCATGTTTGGTCGCGAAATTACCTACTTGGGTATTTGGACGGTTGCAGTTGAGACCCGCATCCTCGGCGGTGTCCGGACACTTTATTCATGATCCGAAGAATGATACATACATCCCTTTGAGCATCACGCCGAAGAAGTGTTGAATAGTTTTTGGTCCTTCCGGGTTGAACTCCCACATACGGAGAGATCGACAGTGGCATGGCAGGACCCGACGAACTAGCATTACTTGTATTACTTTGATGAGACTGACATCCCTCTTGAGGAGATCTCGGATGCGGATTTGCAATGTCAGCACGCCATTAACTGACCCCCAGTCCAACCCTTTGTTGACCCATGACGCCAGTTGGGGTGGAGGGCCCGGACGAAAGGCTGGGGCGGCCGCCCGCTTTGTACCTCGGGGTGTGGTGATGTAAAACCACTCCCGTTGCCATAAGTCGGACAACTCCGGGAAGGAACCCTTTGGCCATAGGGCGTCAGCACCTTTGCTTATTATAGCACCTCCGCACTCCGTGTGTCGCCCATCGATCATCTTCGGCTTCACATTGAAAGTCTTGAGGCATAAGCCGAAGTGTGGGGTAATGCAGAGGAAGGCCTCACACATGACGATAAACGACGAGATGTGAAGGATGGAATCTGGAGCTAGATCATGAAAATCTAGCCCATAATAGAACATGAGCCCTCTTACGAAGGGATCAAGACTAAAGCCTAGCCCTCGGAGGAAGTGGGAAACAAATACAACACTCTCGTTGGGTTCGGGAGTGGGGATAACCTGCCCTTGAGCAGGTAGCCTGTGGGGGATTTCGGCGGTCAGATACCTAGAATCCCTAAGCTTCTTGATGTCCTCCTCTGTGATAGAGGAGGCCATCCACCAGCCTTGAAGGTTGGGTCCAGACATGGTTGAAGTTCCTAAGCACTTAGCCTGAACCTTGGGTGTTGGAACTTGAGGTAGGGGAAGGGAAGGATTGAGCATGGAAATAAAAGGACATGTCTTGGCCCCTTTATAAAGAGGGTGAATATCAAGCGTCATCCGCGTGGCCATTTGGAAGTTGACTAAAATCGAGGAGTCATACTAACAAGCACGGTTGGGTTACCCACACCCGGATTGATGAGAATCCCATGATAAGGGGAACACGATCTCTGCTTCGACAAGACGTGCCAATAAAACCGCCTCGCAACATGTGTAGTAGTAGGCTGGGAAAAACGGTTCGTAATGACCGAGCCGCGGCATGATGTCACGCTATGAAAAGTTGTCAGTAGATTAGATTTGTGGAATATTGTGCTCTCTACGGTGGTATGTGGAATTTGTTTTGCAGAGCCGGACATGATCCTTGTATTCAAAATCTTCTATGGAGTATTGGGAGAAGGAACCCTCCTTGCAATGCCAAAAACAATCTGTGCGCCGGACTCATCATCATTGAATCCTGGTTCAGGGGTTACTAAGGGAGTCCTGGATTAGGGGGTCTTCGAACAGCCGTACTATGTACTTAGGCCGGACTGTTGGACTATGAAGATACAAGATTGAAGACTTCGTCCCGTGTCCGGGTGGGACTCTCCTTTGCATGGAAGGCAAGCTTGGCAATTCAGATATGTAGATCTCCTTCTCTGTAATCGACTCTTTGTAACCCTATCCCCCTCCAGTGCCTATATAAACCGGAGGGTTTAGTCCGTAGGACAACAACAGTCATAATCATAGGCTAGCTTCTAGGATTTAGCCTCTACGATCTCGTGGTAGATCAACTCTTGTAATACTCATATCATCAAGATCAATCAAGCAGGAAGTAGGGTATTACCTCCATCGAGAGGGCCTGAACCTGGGTAAACATTGTGTCCCCCACCTCCTGTTACCATTAGCCTTAGACGCATAGTTCGGGACCCGCTACCCGAGATCCGCCAGTTTTGACACCGACAATGGCCTACAGGCCTTGTTGGTCGTGGCTCATCTTCCTTGGCGATGCCGACGAGGCTCCGAACAGTGGCTGTCCACTCATCGAGCCTTTCCGCAGTGGGAGGAAAGCCGCGGAGCAGCTGCGCGCGCGCCAGAGCTTCTGCTGGTGTGGATGGCGGCGAAAGCTGCATGGACCGTGACGCACTTCGAATTCTAACAATGTTAGAAGGAGCTCTATCGCGGCCCTGAGGCTGTCCGCCACTCTCACCGGCACCTCGGCGCGCATGCTGGCCTTCCTCGTCCCGTGAAGGACATGCGGGACTCTTCCCAGGGCGACGCCCAGGGTCACCAGCGTGGTGACGCTGCTCATCACACACAACTTGGGAAGAGCGTGCCATTGGCGCCGGCGTAGGTGCCTTGGAGGCCGCCACGCCGCCGTTAGGCAGCATGGCGACACCCCTGGAGGGCCCCGCACCGCCTACGAGGGGCCCAACTCCGTATCTGGAATTTGCGACGCGCGGTCCGTCGTCCGGCGCACGAACGACACCGCTCGCTGGGTCTGGACTGCCAGGGCGATGCGGGTGTTTTCGGGTCGCGCCTCGGGTTCTTCCTGCGACTGGCCCACTACTGGCACGCACTGGCGCGGGCAGTCGCTCCGGATGAACCGATCGTCGTGGTCGTCTTCCTCTTGGGAGCCATGGCGGTGGAGAGCTTCTAGACTATCTACTAGACCGGATTTTCACAACTGTGCCCCCTACCTGGCGCACCAAAGTTGTCGGTGGGAACGACACCTATGAGATCACAAGAGTCCCTACTGTGGTCGGCAGCACGGGGTCGTGAGATGAGCAGGTCTAGAAGCCAGCACAAATGGAGTTTACCCAGGTTCGGGCCGCGGAGATTGCGTAATACCTTAGTCCTCCTTTGGTGTATATATGAGTGTTCTCGAACTAGCTATCGAGCGTGATTTTCCCAAAAAGCCGAATCCCCCTCCAGTATGCCTCGGGCATCCTTTTATAGTCGAAGGTTGTGCTACAGTGGCACACGGGAGGTGGAAAGGGGTATAGTGGCTCTGTTTATCTCTTATCATTATGGGACAAGACGCATTAAATGCGCCTCTGAGGTGTCCCCCTACTTTATCGCCGCCTCGCCCTGCTTCGACACGCGCCCGGGCCAGCAGGTCGGCTTGCGCCATGTAGGCTAGTAGGCTGCTGAGGTGGCCCGGTGGTGGCGTCTTCACAAAGATCCGCATGCCACCACGCAAGAGCTTGCTGAGTTGGCTTCAAGACCGAACATTGCCATGCAGGTGCCCGCCTGGCTGGCTGGGCTGGCAGCTGCATGGGAATGGTGGTGGGATCTTGATGGCCACGGGCCTGGCTGCGGCCACGCTGATGTCTTCGGCAAGTCCCTTGCCGGGGCCCCGGCAAGGGTCTTGCCGAGGCACTACGGTCGTCCCTGTCAAGGATGTTGTCGGGGGCCTTGTCTTCTGGTCTTCATTTGCTCTTGTGGGTTAATGGTCTTCACAAAGATCTGCATTCCAACATGGAGGCACCTCCCGAATCTTTGGTTCCAATGTGGTTGGTGATGTTGGAAAGCCTCTGGCTCAAGGGTGGCGTGCTCCGCTGGTGTTGGGCAAGTTGTCCTAGCAAGGCCCTTGCCGGGGCTGCGGAGGCCACCCTAGCAAGGGTCTTGCCCGGGGAGTCCACCTCGCCCTCTTGCTCTTCGTGTCTCTGTTTTGGCGTTGCTTTGATCGCCTTGTGTCCTCGGCTTCCCTCACCTGCCCTGCTTAGTGTGGCCATGGCGTGGCTCTGACTGCCCGTGCATAGGTAAAGGGGTACAAAGTAGAACCCCTACTTCTGTACACCAAAAACATGTCGTCCGCTTACGATTCTCGTTGTTCCTTAGCTTCTCCATGGCTAACTCCTACATACCTGAGTATGCAAAGTGTCTCCGATTGAGGTAGTAGCCATATCTCGTGTGATTCTAAAGGGAGTTGTGAGAGGAGTGATGATACCTCGGTTTGAGAGCTCTTGCATGTGCTCTTGTTATTGGTCCAAATTGTGTCGTAGGATATGTAGGTGCGTCGATGGGGATGATCGTGCGATGCACCACATCACCCCCCCCCCTGCGGAAGATCCGACCTCGGATCGAAACTTCATCACCATAGTATGGCGAGAGGTCTTTGACATTGAAGATGTCGCTCACATTGTACTTGTCGCTTGGGAGGTCGATCTTGTAAGTGTTCTTGTTGTAGCGTTCTAGCACCATGAAGGGTCCATTGGCTCGTGGTATAAGTTTGGACTTGCGTTTGTTGGGGAAGCGTTCCTTGCAAAAATGTGGCCACACAAGATCTCCAATGTTGAATATCATGGGTTGCTTGTCAATTTTGAGCTTGGTCGCGAGTTATTGTACTTGGCGCTTCATGGTGTGCCTTCTATCTTCGTGCATCTTGTTGAGATAGCTTGCTCTTGCACTCGCGTCCATGTTGGTGCACTCTTGTAGTAGAAGAGGAAGATTGCCCCATGGGGACAACAGGTTGAAACTGTAGACTACCTCGAAGGGGTACTTGCTGGTAGTCGAATGTCGTGCGCGGTTGTAGGCGTACTTGGCGATGGGTAGGCACTCCTCCCACTCCTTGATGTTCCTCTTGATCAACACGCGTAGTAGAGTGGAGAGTGTTCGGTTCATCACCTCCGTTTGGCTGTCATTTCGAGGATGGTATGCCGAAGAGAACAAGAGCTTGATTCTGATCTTGGCGCATAGAGTCTTCCAAAAGTAACTCAAGTACTTGACGTCGCGGTCCTAGACAATCGTCTTTTGCTCTCCATGGAGGCACAAGATTTCCCTACAAAAAAGGTTTGCAATATGTGAAGCATCGTCTATCTTGTTGCATGGGATAAAATGAGCCATCTTAGAGAATGGGTCAACAACAACAAACAGGGAGTCCTTTCCATTTTGAGTTCTAGGCAAACCAAGTACAAAGTCTATGCTAATGTCCTCCCAAGGTTTATAAGGAATAGGAAGGGGCATGTAAAAACCATGAGACCGAGCTTTTGACTTAGCTTTGCGACATGTAGACCATCGGTTGGTGAAGCATGAGACGTGCGGAACATCTTGGGCCAAAAATAGTTTTTGAGAGCGTAGCGTATGTCTTGTCGCATCCAAAGTGTCCCATTAGTCCGCCTCCATGAGCCTCTTGCCAAAGGAGCAAACAAAGAGAAGACTCGGGAATGCAAAGTTTGTTAGCTCTCATAAGGTAAGCATCCTTGATGTGATAGCGTTCCCAAGATGTATGCGTCAAACACTTTCCATAAGGAATTGCATAAGTAGGATCATGCGCATACAAGTCTTTTATGTGCTCAAAGCCAATAACACTCAATTCAAGTTTAGTGCCAAGCATGCATATGCAGGAAAGAGCATCCGCCATTACATTTTCCTTACCGTTGATGTACTTTATGACATAAGGAAAAGACTCAATGAATTCACTCCACTTATCTTGACACTTGTTCAACTTAGTTTGACCCTTTAGGTACTTGAGCTTTTCATGATCGGTATGGATGATAAATTCATGAGGGCGAAGGTAATGTTCCCATTCACGCAAAACTCACACCAAAGCATATAGCTCTTTGTCATAGATGGGATAATTGAGTTTCACTCCGGAATGTTTCTCACTAAAATATGTTGTGGGGTGCTTCTCTTGCATTAACACACCTCCTATGCCATGACCACTAGGATCACTATGAATTTCAAAGGTTTGTCAAAGTTGGGTAGTGCAAGCACGAGAGCATGAGTAAGCGAATTCTTAATCTCATTAAATGCGGTATCTTGGGATGATCCCCAAAAAAAAGGCGCATTTTCCTTACTCAAAGAATGCAAAAGTGAACCAATGGGGCTAAAATCCTTCACAAATTTATGATAGAAACCGGCTAAACCGAGAAAACTACACACTTGTTGCAAGTTGGTTGGTTGGGGCCAAGTTTTAATAGCCTTGATCTTAGATTCATCTACATGAACACCCTTAGAAGACACAAGGAAATCCAAGAAAACAAGCTTATCAACACCAAAAAGGCATTTATCCATATTAGCATAAAGGCGCTCTTTCCTAAGGGTTTCCAACACAGTTCTAAGATGGGTGACATCTTTGAGGGATTTGCTAAAGACAAGAATATCGTCAAAGTAGACCACAACAAATACACCAATATAGGGTCGAAGAACAAAGTGCATGACTCTCATGAAAGTACTGTGTGCTTCAGATAAACCAATTGGCATAACAAGTCATTAATTCATATAAGCCAGATTTGGTATTAAATGCGGTTTTCCATTCATCACCTTCTTGGATGCGTATTTGATAGTATCCACTCTTAAGATCAATCTTAGAGAAAATTGTGGCTTCGCTAAGTTCATCTAGCATATCATCTAAGCGTGGAATAGGGTAACGATAATGCATGGGTATAGCATTGATAGGACGACAATGGAACACATGTAAAATGTACCATCCTTCTTGGGAACAAGGATTACCAGAATGACACAAGGGCTTAAGCTTTCATGTACATGACCATTGTCGATGAGTTGTTGTACTTGCCGTTGGATCTCCTTGGTTTCCTCAGGGTTGACGCGGTAGGGAGCCTTGTTAGGTAGAGGTGCTCCAGGGATGAGGTCGATTTGGTGTTCAATGCCTCGTAGTGGAGGTAGACCTGGAGGTAGCTCGTCGGGGAAAACATCTTGGAATTCCTGCAAAAGAGAAGACAACACTAAAGGTAGATCGTGAGAGGTTTTAGGTTTTGGTGCCTCGTCCTTGCACAAAAGGACATAGTGCATAACACTTGATGGGTTGTCACACACTTATCTCATCTCGCTTTTGGTGGCAAATAGGACTAAGTTTTCCTTGTCGCTCATCATGGAGGCACTCGATTTTGGCTTGTGGCGCTCACGCTCTTTTCGGTGGGTCACTCTCTCACTCTTTTCTCCATGATGGGTGGCTTGCTTGTCAGCGATCACTTGACTTGGAGACATAGGTCTTAGCACATAATCCTTTCCTTTCATCTTGAAGCTATAGTGATTGGTACTCCCGTTGTGGATGACGCCTTGGTCAAATTGCAATGGTCGACCAAGAAGGAGGTGGCAAATGGACATAGGCACGACATTACACTCCAAAGTTTCTTCATATGCTCCTATATTGAAAGAAACTTGCACCATATGCTCGACATGGATAGTGTCGGAATCGCTTATTAGCCATTGAACCTTGTAGGGGTGCGGGCACTTCATCTTGACCAATTGGAGCTTGGAGCATAGATCTTCACTTGCCAAGTTATGGAAACTACCTCCATCGATGATACCTTGATGGGCCATCCATTGATGCCGGCCTTGGTTTGGAAGATGTGGCATCTTTGGTCTTCGTCTTGTTGATGTTGAAGAGTCAAGACCTTGGAGAAAAAGAGAGTGGGGCTCGAATCCTCATCACAAAAGACTTGATCATCTTCAGCTTCGTTCACGCGCCGATGCATGGCCACTTGCTCAAGGGCTTACATTTTTTATTCACTCATGGATTCATAGGTTCCGTCGTCGTTGAGGATCATGGTGCGCTCGTTGGTACACTCAAAGAAGTTGTGGCCTCGGCCGCTGCATGTGTAACACTTGATGAAACTTGTCTTGACGGTCTCATCGGTTGGAGTAGATGATGAAGCTCTCGGCTTGAAGGTGCTTGTAGTAGGAGGACGACTTGAGGTTGTCGAAGTTTTCTTGTAACTCGACTTGTCGCCGTTGTTTGTAGATGGCTTGGTTGAGGTAGAAGGTGTTGGAGTCGTTGTAGCTTGGGTGTCGGTGAAGCCATAGATCTTGGAAGAGTACTTGGCGTACTTGAAGTCATCTTGCACTTGAAGTTCTACTTTGGTAGCTTGATGCTCGAGCTCAATGAGATTGGAGTAGGGTTGGAAATCGGCAATCTTCTAGATGTGATGATTGAGGCCATTCAAGAAACGGGCCATAGTTTGCTCATCATCTTCCGTGACATTGGCTCTTATCATGGCAATCTCCATTTCTTTGGAGTATTCTTCAACGCTCTTTGTTCCTTGCTTGAGGAGTTGGTGTTTCTTGAAGAGTTCGCGGTTGTAGTATGTTGGCACGAAGCATGCTCGCATGACATCCTTCATTTGATCCCGTGTGGTGATTGGTGGTTCTCCTCTTGCTTCTCGTCGCTCAAGGAGTTGTTCCCACCATATGAGCACGTAGTCTTGGAACTCAAGGGATGCCATAACAATCTTGTCTCTTCCTCATAGTTGTACAAATGAAAGATCTTGTCGACCTTCAATGTCCATGAAAGGTACTCTTTGGGATCATTGCTTCCGGTGAACTTGGGCATGGTGAACTTGATCTTGCCATAGTGTTGCTCTTCATTGTGTTGGGGTCGAGGGTGATGACGACCTTGACATGGAGGATTTTCAACCTCATATTGCCCTTGGCATGGAGGATTTTCGTAGTCATCATGCTCTTGATGAACTTGAGGTTGTGGAGGAGATTGCCGAGCTTGTGGAGGAGCTTAAGGAGCTTGACGATGCACTCTTGCTTGGTAGTTTTGATCTTGAATTTCTTTGCGAAGTGCTTCCTCTTGATTGCGCCTATCTTAGTTCTGGTTTGCGACGGCACAACTTGACTATCGAAGGGCACGTTGCACCTCAAGTGCTTGTGATTCACGTTGTTGTTGTTGAAGACGTTGAGCCTCGGCATCTTGTTCGTCTTGGTGTTGGTGTGCTCGCTCTTCCTCTTGGAGACGTTGACGTTGCCTCTCTTGTGCGTGTGCAAGAGGAGTTTGGTTTTGGCAATGACGATGTGCTTGCTCGTAAAATTGCTCTTGTGGATGATTGCAACATAGAGGATTGCGAGTTGCTTTGATGGTCTTAGTGCACGGCTCGATGTAGAGTGTTTGATATAAGTGTACTTGAGCCGGAGAGGGTGTCGTCGGAGTGTCGACCCGAGCGGTTCCATCTTGAGTAGGACAAAGTGGTAGAATGGCGGTTCACCAAGAAGGCACGAATCTTGTCCATTCTAGCATTGTTCTCTTGTTTGTGTGCATCGAGCTTGTTGTCGAAGTAGTCTCTTGTTAGTTGCTCGGAGAGTCACAAGTCGGTGCCGAGATTGTCAATGCGTTTTGTAACGCCCCGGTTTCGATGCGCCAGGTGTCCGCCAATTATTCGCCGTCGTTGCCATGTCATTTGCTTGCGTGTTGCATTTTGTCATGTCATCATGTGCATTTCATTTTGCATACGTGTTCGTTTCATGCATCCGAGCCTTTTCCCCATTGCCCGTTTTGCAATGCGGCGCTCCTATACCCTCCGGCGTTCCCCTTTTGTCTCCTGTTGTGTGCGGGTGTTAAACGTTCTTGGAATGGACCGAGTCTGGCCAAGCGGCCTTGGTATAGCACCGGTAGACCGCCTGTCAAGTTTCGTGCCATTTGGAGGTTGTTTGGTACTCCAACGGTTAACCGGGTAACCGTAAGACACCCCCCTTTCAGCTTGCAGCCCAACAGCCCTTCAAAGTGGCCAAAAGCCCAGCAAACTCCCCTCCATGCTCTTGGTCGTTCGATCACGATCGTGTGGGAGAAAACCGCTCCTCATTTGGACTCTCCTAGCTCCCAGAAATCTATTTATAGCCCCCTCCCCCGAAATTCGCAGACGAAACCCTAGCCATCTTCATCCTCGCGCCGCCGGACACGTCCGCCCGAGCCGGACATGTCCGCCGGACACCTCACCCTGGCGAATCAGCTCGCGCCACCTCAGCTCCGCCACCGCCTCGCCCAATCCTACCGCGCCACCTCAGCCGACGCCGACCTCCTCTCTCTCCCCACGCTGCCGCGGCCCGCCCGGCCCACGGGAGGCCCGTCCCGGGCCGCGACCGGGCCCGAGCGCGCCCGTGCCCCGCTCCGCCTCCCT
>NC_041385.1:294171752-294214673 GCF_002162155.2 Triticum dicoccoides
CCGGGCGCCCCACCCCGTCGCCTCTCCGGCTCGCCGCCGGCCGGATCCGGCGAGATCCGGCCCGGGAGCTCCTCGCCGCCCTACCTCCTCCCCGCAGCGACCAACTCCGGCAAAGTGCCGGCCATCCTCGGTCCCTGTGCAGGTCTGGAGGTTGCCCACGAAAATGACGAAGTCCTCGATTATTTTGTTATTTTCATGCCATGTTCATCGCATCGTATCTCTACATCCGTAGCTCCGTTTTGTGTGTGTAATATGTCAAATTGTTCGCCCAACGAGTACATCATTTCATTCCATTGCATCATGTTCATTTGAGGTCATCTTGATGCCTGAATCATCGTTGTAAGAGTGCTTCATACTGTTATCTGCTGTCTGTTAACAGAACGAGCTCATTTGTCATTTTTGCCATGATTGATGTGTGCATCCTATGAGGTTGATGTCTACATGTGTTTTGATCTATGCCATGTCTTCTTTATAGAGGTGCTTACCATGTATTTTTGTAATCTCTGTGGTGACTAGCACAAGCATGCAAACTAGGCATCGTGATGTTGCTGTTATTTTGATGCCATTTAAACTTGATGCTACAGAGAGATCGATGCATACTTTGAGATAATTCAGTAAGGGTGTTTTGAACATATGGTTATTGTCTATCCATTCATGCCCCTGGTTGCAATTATGGAGTAGTCTAGCATGTCATTTTCGTGCTCTACGTTAGCTTCAAAATGTTTCCTGGCAGATTGTTTACATGTTATTCAATCTTGCCAAGGTTGTTGTAGTTGATCCTTGCATGCTATGAACTTGTTCTTGCCTTGGTTTGTTTCACAAACATGTCTTCTTGCTGATGCTATGCTTATCTTGTCATGTAAAGCTCTGTAGTGAGTGCATCGAGCTCACGAAGATGCCTTCGTAATTATGTCAATGCCATGCTCTGTTTGCTGAATCTGTTAATGGAACTTGCTATGTTTACATGGATGCCATCATATCTTCTGGTCCTTTTTGGCTCATGGTCACTAAGGGACTTTTGATCTATGCTTTGAGTAGAACCATCACATGTCTTGTTTTGCTATTATAAGTTCCTGTAACATGTTGTTTGATAGCTCTAAACATTGCAACCTGATGTTATTTTCTGCAAAGTCTGAAATTGTTATAACTTGCAATCTTACCATGTGTGTTTGAGCATGTTCTATTAATTTCTGGAGTTAGCTCAGTGTTCATGTTTTGTAATGCTTTACCTGTACATCATGTACATGCCTTTTGTTCTCATGTTGGCGTGCTGTAGTATGTTGTTTTGATGCTTGCAATATGCCTAGTTGCTATTTTGGACAGCTTGTTCTTTAAACTTGTATGGAGTGTATGTGTTTGAACCATTGCTCCGTTTTAAGTGTGCTCTATATGTAACTTGCTTAGAATTGCATGTAGCTTCATATTATCATGTTGCATCCTTGTTTTGAGGTGTTTTCTTGATGTTTGGGTGCATTTTGCATCAATGCCATGTTTAACTTGTGTTGCCCATATCTTCTAGGCCGTAGCTCCGAATTAAAGGAACTTTATATGTAACTTGACTAGAATCTCGTGTAGATCATCTTGGTGCATCTTAACTTGCTTTTTAACAACGTGAACATAAGGTTTATTTAGTTCTGGTCCAATTTCGAAATGTGCATATGAGGACTTACCGGAATTGTTATATGTTGTTCCCGGCCTCATTTAAACTTGCCTTAGTGTGTTGCTCTTGGTTGCATCATCCCTTGCCATGAGTAGCTTCATGTAGCTTTGTCATGCATCATGCTTGTTGTGGATCATGTCTTGTCTATGTGTGGTGTGTTTACTATGTTGTGTGCTTCTTTTCGATAGTTCCTGTTTCGTTGCGATCGTGAGGATTCGTTCGTCTACGGTTGGTTCGGCTTCATCTGTTCGTCTTCTTCATGGACTCGTTCTTCTTCCTTGCGGGATTTCAGGCAAGATGACCGCTACCCTGGATCTCACTACTATCATTGCTATGCTAGTTGTTTCGTTCTATCGCTATGCTGCGCTACCTATCACCTGTTTATCAAGCCTCCCATATTGCCATGAACCTCTAACCTTTGACACCTTTCCTATGCAAACCGTTGTTTGGCTATGTTACCGCTTTTGCTCAGCCCCTCTTATAGCGTTGCTAGTTGCAGGTGAAGTTGAAGATTTCTCCATGGTGGACAGGATTTTGTTGGGATATCACAATATCTCTTATATTATTAATGCATCTATATACTTGGTAAAGGGTGGAAGACCCGGCCTTTTGCCTAGTGTTTTGTTCCACTCTTGCCGCCCTAGTTTCCGTCATACCGGTGTTATGTTCCCGGATTTTGCGTTCGTTACGCGGTTGGGTGATTTATGGGACCCCCTTGACAGTTCGCTTTGAATAAAACTCCTCCAGCAAGGCCCAACCTTGGTTTTACCATTTGCCTCACCACCACCTACTTTTCCCTTGGGAGTCGCTCTCTCGAGGGTCATCTTTATTTTAGCCCCCCCGGGACAGTGCTTGTCTAAGTGTTGGTCCAAACCGAGTAGACTACGGGGCCACCTCGGGGAAACTCGAGGTATGGTTTTACTCGTAGGATGCCTCATCCGGTGTTGCCCTGAGAACGAGATATGTGCAGCTCCTATCGGGATTGTCGGCGCATCGGGCGGCTTTGCTGGTCTTGTTTTACCATTGTCGAAATGTCTTGTAAACCGGGATTCCGAGTCTGATCGGGTCTTCCTGGGAGAAGGTATATCCTTTGTTGATCGCGAGAGCTTATCATGGGCTAAGTTGGGACACCCCTGTAGGGTATAATCTTTCGAAAGTCGTGCCTGCGGTTATAGGCAGATGGGAATTTGTTAATGTCCGGTTGTAGATAACTTGCCACCAGATCCGAATTAAAATGCATCAACCGCGTGTGTAGCCATGATGGTATCTTCTCGGCGGAGTCCGGGAAGTGAACACGGTTTCTGGGTTATGTTTGACGTAAGTAGGAGTTCAGGATCACTTCTTGATCATTGCTAGTTTCACGACTGTTCCGCTTGCTCTCTTCTCGCTCTTATTTGCGTATGTTAGCCACCATATATGCTTAGTCGCTGCTGCAACCTCACCAGTTTACCCCTTCCTTTCCCTTTAAGCTTTGCTAGTCTTGATACCCATGGTAATGGGATTGCTGAGTCCTCGTGGCTCACAGAGTACTACAACAACAGTTGCAGGTGTAGGTTTTGCGATGATCATGACGCGAGAGTGATGCTTGCTTGCGTTGAGTTCTTCTTCTGCTTCTTCAATCAGGGGATAGGTTCCAGGTCGGCAGCCTGGGCTAGCAGGGTGGATGTCGTTTGAGTTTCTGTTTGTGTTTCATCCGTAGTCGGATGATGCTCTTATGTATTGTGATGTTGTATTCATGTGGCATTGTATGCCTCTTGTATGTATCCCCATTTATTATGTAATGTTGATGTAATGATGTCCACCTTGCAAAGCGTTTCAATATGCGGGTCTATCCTTGGTGGGACCTTCGAGTTCCTTTTGGATAGGGTCGCATATTGGGCGTGACACGTTTGCTCATTGCTTGTTGTTCTTGATGCAAAGCTCTTTGTGCACCGAAGAGGTGGCTCTTGGTGACATAGGATGACATGTCATCGTCTTGCTCGATGAAGAGTGGGTTGGTAGAAGAACTTGGCCTATTCATCATTTGAAACAAATATGTGAGTGGGAGAAAGACAAGAACTTATACCAAATGTACCTTGACTGATGTTCAAGTTGGATCAATTGTCACTCAAATATGGAACAAGGAAATAGCACAATTGGTACCAATTCTTGTCGGTTCTCACACCTACACAAATAAAAGCTTTTTGGGGAGCTCGGTTAGGATGGTGGCACAAAATTTGATGCAGCTGTTAGTGAGACTCAAATATGTTGAAAAAGATTTGCAAATTGGCAAATGCAACAAGTAGACCAAGCAAGTAGCGGTACACAGAAACATACACGCAAATAGATAAGTGGGGTTGTGCAAACAAAAAATGAGCCAAAATGTGGAATCCACAAAAATGCTCTTGTTGCACAACGCTAGAGAGACGCTAGCACGATTGCACAATAGGAGGATACGAAACTTGTGCACAACCTACTAAGAAAAAATGCAATGACTTCTATCCCAAGTATGCTATATGTATGGTATTCCAGTGATATGATCCAAGATGATCGAGTATGACAATCTTAATGTAGTATGATGCTATGGTTCTTGCTTAAAAGCTCTTTGCTTATCTATCTCTTTTTTCTTAAACGCTTGTCTAGCTCGTTCTCGTTGGAGCTCTTTTCTCATGCAAAACTTCACGAACCAAGATTGCAATTTTGTATGCGATGATAACTTTGTGACACAAGAGATGATACAAACATATGCACCATGATGATATGGTATGTATGCTATGGGGAGTATGATCACTAATGTGCACAAGTCACGTTGCCGGCAATACCCAAAGGCTAGTCTCGATAGGCAAGGTACGCAAAATTGGGCTATGGTGGTTATCAATGCAATGGCAAGGAGTAGACAAAGATGTCGTCGAGGTTACTGTCGAGGTAGTCGTTTGTGAGGAAGGACGGTTGTTGGCGATGACGAGTCCGTGATGAAGGTAAGCAGTGGTGATGTTGATGTCACACCGTACCTATATAGCGGAAACACAATAGGACATGGGAAACACAACTAAAAATCTCAAAACCAAAGTCGAATGGTGGTACGGTTTGGTATGTCGTGGGGTTGGCAGAGTTTAGGTGGTGGTAGCCGAAGTGGGTACGCGGAGGCGTAGGTGGCAGTGAATGCAGTTTCGGTAGAGATAGCCGGAGGATCCGGGCGGGTCCGAATGATCGGGCAGGTCAACTGCGCACGAGAATGGCCTGGGATGAACTCGAAAACGGGGAGAAATTTGAGGGTTTCGTGGATTTTGGATGGACTTTGAGGGTGAGATGGTGGGGAAAGGCAAGATCCACTTGAAACACAACGAATTTACAGATCAAAATCAACAAAACTTCATCATACCAACAAATCAAAAAAAAATTGGGACTATTTTTGTGGGGATTACCGGATTAGGATGAAAAGAACAAAATCAAGATAGAAAACAAAGGGTAGGGGCTCCAAATATGTAATCAACATGGCTCATGATACCAAGATGATGTAGTGTAGAATCCTACGAAGAACACGAAGACCACGAGGGGGAAAACCAGGGGAACACAAGGGGAAACACGAGAGAAGTCACTCAATCAACAAGATATGGTCACACATATGCTAGATCCTCGAAACACAAAGAGATACATGGTCTGAATCCAACAAGGGATAATAAAAGTGGTCCCTAGACTTCTCGTGATGGGAGGTCCTGTCGGGTCTTCTCGTGATGGGATCTTGAATCCGCTTGGGGGTGTCGGCGTTCTGGGAATGGTGGTCCCCAGACTTGCCTGCCTACGGCCTGCGGCGTGGCTCAAGCAGTGGCCCAGTACGGCCCGTCTACATCAACCCAAGCTCAAGACCCTCGCGAGCGGCCAAGCCTCGCGGGGCGGACGATGCAAGGCTTCCTCAGGGGAAGCCTCTCCGGGCAGGCTCGCGAGGAGGCGGAGAGATCAATGCAAGGAGTACCTCGCGAGGTGCTCGTGATGCAAGCCATGACGACCGAGACCAGGTGGGCGCCAGCCGGTGCAGTGTCCTCCTTTCCTCTTTGGTGCAAAGGGGTCAATCGCAGGTGCGGAGTACCGAGGCATCAAGCAAAGGTTTCCATATTGGTGCAACGAGACCAAGACCAGCAGGACGGCAGGACGGAGATCATCGTGGATCCCAAGACGGCGTCATCGCTAGTGCCTTTGCCAGTCGAAGACCAACTTTAGTCAAGATAACTTGTACTAGCTGCCCCCCTTCAAAATGGACGTTGTTGCCTCCCTTCCCGCTCAATATTTGGGGAGAGGACCAGGGCCCCTATAAATAGGTATAGCCACCACAGTAGAAGGCATCTGGATCTCACCAAGGGCCAACAGAGACGGAGCCATTCCTCTCCAAGCACACCGCCACAAGAACACCCCTCGCGAAGCTGTTCTTCCTCTGTACTATTCATCATCATCCCCAGAGGCAATCTACCACACCACACACTAGAGTAGGGTATTACACCACAACGGTGGCCCAAACTAGTATAAACCTTGTGTCCCTCGTGTAGCTTAGATTCGCGGCGAGGCTTTGGGGCGTGGATCGGTAGGGAGAATATCTTCGTGCGCACCCTAGAGTTCGAACCTTAAGGGTTTTGCCTCAACCCGATATCCGACATTTGGCGCGCCAGGTAGGGGTGCACCGGAGCTCTCCCTTCCGTCTACCGGCTCTCCATAAACACCGTGCTTCGCCCTCATGGCGAACAACGCGCTGCCCGCTCCGGCGGCCTACGTCAGCACTCGGGCCAGGGGGCTCCGAGCCTTGGCCCCCGCCTTGCGACAGGTGTAGTGGCTGCACAATTTCAAGCCAGAGATGCCGCCGCGATACAATGGCGCGACGGATCCGCTGGCTTTCCTGCTGGCGTACAAGGAGGCCGTCCTCAAGGTCGGGGGCGACGACTGGGTCATGGCTAACTAGTTTCCCATGGCCCTCACCGGCATCCCGCGCATGTGGCTGCTACACCTGCCAACGGCTTCTGTGGCCTCCTGGGAGGAGCTGCGCGACCTCTTCCTCGCCCATTACGCTGCACCATCACCCCCGGTCGTCACAACTCTCCTAGACGGCTCGCAGGCACCACCCTCGGGCTGGCACGTCAAGCCATTCGTCCGCCAGATCGGCGCACCCTCACGCGGCACGGAGCTCCTCCGGGTTGGGAGGCACCCAAGGCCGACTTGACCTTCAGCTCGGATGATCACCCCGCCAACACCGCCTGCTCGGGTGTGCTCCCAATGCTTTGCACGCCCACCATCTGCCAGGTGGCCGTCACCAGGACTCTCATCGATGGTGGTGCCGGCCTCAACATGCTCTCGGTGGAGGCCTTCAGCCTCCTCCACGTGCCGTTGGAAGGACTCCGACCCAGCAAGCCCTTCTCGGGCGTCGAAGGTGGTTCCTCCAGCTACGTGGGGCAGATCCGCCTTCCAGTGACCTTCGGCACCCACGACAACTTCTACACGGAGCTGGTCAACTTCGACATCGCCCACATCGGCCTCCCGTACAACGCCATCCTTGGCTACACTGCCTTTGCTCAATTCATGACAGCGACTCATCCGGCCTACAACCTCATGAAGATGCCCGGGAGCAGCTGCGTCCTCACCATAGCTGGAGATACAAAAGATGCTCTACAGGCGCTCAAGCTCGCTCTCAAGACGGCTGCAGCAGCGCAGCCCGCCAGCACAGACACCTCCAAGGGCAAGGGGGTTGCGCCAACCAAGAAGAAGCAGTTATTCACCCAAGACAAAGCAGAAACCAAGAAGGTACCAGTTGATGAGGATGGGTCCTCCGGCGCCGCCTTCACCATAGGAGCCAATCTCGAACCCGGACAGGAGGAGGCACTGGTGAAGTTCCTATGCGCGAAGAAGGAGGTGTTCGCGTGGGAACCCAAACAGCTAGCGGGGGTCCCAAGATAGGTGATTGAGCATCACCTGAATGTGTGCCCTAATGTACGCCCCGTGAAGCAGAAAGCAAGGCAACAGACCATTGAGAAGCAAGCCTTCATCGTCCAAGAGACCCGCAAGCTGGAAGCTCCATGTGTCATTCGCGAGGTTCGCTACCCCGAATGGCTGGCAAACCCTGTGGTTGTGCCAAAGAAGGGAGGAAAGGAGCGCATGTGCCTCGACTTCACCAATCTCAACAAGGCCTGCCCTCAAGATCCATTCCCACTCCCTCGCATCGACCAAATTGTCGACTCCACCGCTGAGTGCGACCTGCTGTGCTTCCTGGATGCCTTTTCAGGCTAGCATCAAATCAAGATGGTGACAGAAGACGTGGAGAAGACTGCCTTCCTGACCCCGTGTGGGGTGTACTGCTACACCTGCATGCCGTTCGGGTTGCGCAACACAGGTGCAACTTTCCAGCGACTGATGCACATCGCCCTGGGCTGACAGCTCGGGAGAAATGCCGAGGCCTACGTTGATGACATTATGGTGAAGTCTCGAGAGGCGAAGACATTGATACAGGACCTGGAAGAAACCTTCGCAATCCAACGTGAAAGTGGACATGCGGATCAACCCGGAGAAGTGCGTGTTTGGTGTTCCCTCTGGCAAGCTTCTGGGCTTTCTCGTGTCCCACAGGGGGATCGACGCCAACCCAGAGAAGGTCAAGGCAATCGAAGACATGAGTCTGTTGCAAACCCTCAGGGAAATGCAGAAGCTCGCCGAACGGGTAACTGTGTTACGCCGCTTCATCTCCAAGCTAGGGGAGAGCGCCCTCGCCGGTGATGGTGGCACCACTCCCTCAGGAGCCCTTGGTGCTCTACCTCGCTGCCACGCCCAACTCCGCCAGCGCAGCTCTAGTGGCAGTGCAGGAAGAGCGCCAGGCCAAGGCCGCATCGCGGCCGAATGCGGCCCCGACCCCGGCAGCACCAGACCAAGAAAGCCTCGCGAAGACCACGGACTCAGCAGATATGGACCCGTCTCAAGAGGAAGACACCGCCGGGGCTGAAGGGGCCTCACCAAGCAACTAGGAGCCAGGGGCTTCGACGTCTCAGGAGGCGCTCAACTCTCCGGAGGGCACGGGCTCCGTAGGCGCACCCACCCTCATCGAGCATTCTATGTATTTCGTCAGCACGGTGTAGCAGGATGCAAGGGCATGATACCCCATGCCTCCAAAGCTCTTGCTCGCACTATTGGTGGCCTCGCGTAAGTTGCCACATTACTTCCAAGGTCACCCCATCAAGGTTGTCTCGGCCTACCCATTGGAAAGGGTGCTCCGGAGCCCCAATTCCGCTGGAAGGGTCGCAGAGTGGAATATTGAGTTGGAAGCGTTTCAGTTGGAATTCAGCATGACCAGAGTCGTCAAGGGGGGCGCACTTGCAGATTTTGTGGCAGAATGGAGAGAGGAGCTAGGGCTTGAGGCAGGCGAAGATCGATCACTTTCCCCAGGAAGCAAGGCACCAGACAGCTGGGTTATGTACTTCGATGGAGCATTCTCACGACATGGCGCGGGGGCTGGCGCAGTGCTTATATCCCCCACTCAAGACAAGCTCTATTACGCCCTGCAGCTTTGTTTCCAGCAGGGCGAGAAGGTTTCCAACAACATAGCAGAATACGAAGGCCTCATAGTGGGCTTAAAGGCTGCATCCGCACTGGGGGTGAAGCGCCTCATCATCAAGGGCGACTCACAGCTCCTCGTCAACTTCTCCAACAAAGTGTACGAGCCTAAGGACGAGCACATGGAGGCGTATCTTGCAGAGTTACGCAAGATGGAAAAGCAGTTTTGGGGGCTGGAGCTGCAGCACGTGCCACGTGGCACCAACCAAGAGTCTGATGACAACGCCAGGAGGGCATCAAGGTGGCTGCCTCAGGAGCCTGGCGTTTTTGAGGAATGGCTCTTCAAGCCCTCGGCAGCACCGATGCTGTCCAGCACAGCGCAACCTCGGGAAGAGCTCCCTCAACCACCTGCCACAGGAGCCCCAACCTGTGGCCCGACATCGGGAGCACGCTTGCTCCTAGCCCTGGGGCCTCAGGAGGAATGCAGGACTACGGAATTCAAGGACTACCTGATGCAAGGGACTTTACCAGAGAAAGAAGAGGACGCAGAACACGTGGCCCGGCAGGCCACGGCCTACTGCATCCAAGACGTAGAGCTCTACCAGAAGCGGCCAAACGATGTTTCCCTGCGTTGTATCTCCAGGGAACAGGGGAAGGAGTTGCTGGCGGACATTCATGGTGGAGATTGTGGGAACCACTCGTCATCACAAACATTCGTCGGCAAGGCATTTTGCAGCGGGTTTTACTGGCCTACAACACTCAACGACGCAATCGAACTGGTGAAGGCTTGCGAAGCCTGCCAGTTCCATGCCAAGCAGATTCATCAGCCAGCTCAGGGCCTGCAGACCATCCCACTCTCGTGGCCGTTCGCGGTCTGGGGGCTGGATATCCTGGGCCCATTTCCTCAAGCGCCTGGGGGCTACCGCTACCTCTACGTCGCCATCGACGAGTTCACCAAGTGGGCGGAAGTGGAAGCCGTCTGCACCATCCCAGCTGGTTCTGCAATCAAGTTCATCACGGGCCTCGTGAGCCGATTCGGGGTGCCTAATTGCATCATCACCGACAACGGTTCGCAGTTCACCAGCAATCTCTTCGAAACATATTGTACTAACCTTGGAAAGCAGATATGCTACGCTTCGGTGGCACACCCCCGGAGTAATGGCCAGGCTTAACGCACCAACGTAGAGGTCCTGAAAGGCCTCAAAACCAGGACCTTCAAGAAGAAGCTGGAGGCCTGCGGCTGGGGCTGGTACGATGAGCTCCAGTCCGTGTTGTGGTCCATCCGCACTACCGCCACCAAGTCAACCGGCGAGACCCCGTTCTTCCTCGTCTATGGAGCAGAGGTGGTCCTCCCTCATGAGGTCAGGCGTCGCTCTGCACGGGTCCTAGTGTTTGACAAAGTGCAGCAGGACGCCATGCGGGGGATGGACCTCGTGCTGGGGGAGGAACACCATCGGGAGGCCGCGCTACGAGTGGCAAGATACCAGCAGGCACTGCGGCGGTACCAATACCGCAACATCCGCCCCAGGACTCTTGAGGTAGGTGACCTCATGCTCAGGAGGGTGCTCTCCAGGGAGGGGCTGCACAAGCTCTCGCCCATGTGGGCAGGCCCGTTCAAGGTTGTTCATGTTTCCAGGCCTGGCGCTACGCGCTTGGAAACCCAGGAAGGGGCGCCCATTCCAAACGCATGGAACATTCAGCACCTCCGGAGGTTCTACCCTTGAAGTAAGGCCCAATGCTTGTAAATAAGGCCCGGTGCCTGTGAAGAAGGGCCTAATGCCTATAAAGAAGGACCGGTGCCTGTGAAGCTCGCCGCCCCAAGAAAGGGCCGGTGCCTGTAAAGAAGGCCCAACACTTGTGAAGCTCGCCGCCCGTGACACTCTCACGTAAGTTGGGGCTGTACACCGCCCTCGGGCCTCGGGGGGTCCCACCCATGCCTAGTGGCAGCACTTAGCTCCGCGTTGGTGATAAGATGTTGAAGACTAGACTAGGTGCCGGACTCGGATTTTCATTTGCTTTCTGCAGTTGGTTTGTCCTCCCTTGTTTGAACCTTTATTGGAGTTGCTTCTAGTGTTGCTTGCCGTCCCCTGCCCCAGTTTTCTGTCTTTGGTTTTCGCCCTGCTCGTTCTCTTTCTTGCAAGCCTCGCGAGGGGGCTACGTGGGTGCCCTCATGAGCCTTTTTCCCGCCTGATTTCGTGAGGCTCCCTGACTCAAGTTCGTAGCAGGAGCACCCCTCCCGATCCATGCCCCACGGGCATCGCAACGCAAAACACCGGACCTAAGCTGGTCACCATCGCGACAAAGGTTCGAAAGCTATTCTCCCAACTGATTTTTGCAGACCTTAAGACGCCCGGTGAGGCCTCAGGCAAGTACCTCGCGAGGCGGAAACTGCAGCGAACCTCCTGAGCTAAGTTGTTCCTACGTGCAAGCACATAGCCACAACACCATAACACAGCACGGGAACGATAAAAATAGCTTGATAATTAGGGATGATAGTCTTGCACGCTCCCCACGGGGGTCCATACTTCTCTCTCTCTCAATGCAGGAAAAGGACAAAAACAAAATAAACGCGACGCGCCCTGCGATGGCTCGCGAGGAGGGATCCCCGCCGCCCTCCCAAGCTCAATCAGACTCCTCCTTGTGCTTCACCGAGGCGCGACGGCGGGACGACCCGCTACCGCCCTTGAAGCAGGCGTGGTGACGTGGTGGCTAATCGCGGCCACCGCTGGAGGAGCTGCCACCAAAGGAGGAGCCGCTGAAGCTCGGCGAGCTGCGGACGCCGCCAGGAGCAGGCTCGCCTTTGCCCTTGTCACGATCGTCGCCAATGCCAGGCACCTCGTCGCCATCATGATCTTCAGGGCAGCACCAAACACGGCGGCCATCTTCTCCGAACACCCTCACATAAAGGGTCGCGTCGCCGTCGAACTTGAAGTGGAGGGTGCACCGCCGGCCCAGGCCACGCGCACGGGCAAAAGTCTGCCAGCCGCGGGCCAGGGCCACGTTCCCAGCAACGGAGATCTCCACCAGAACCCAGGAAGCCCTGCTGCAGCAACTGTCTACCTGCAGCCAGAGCCCACCAGGGGATCGGCCGACAGTTCACCGGCAAAGAAGCGGGGGAGCTGGAGCCAGTTGCCGACCAGATCTGCCAACCACACGACAAATTCCGGCAGCACCTCTGCCGAGTGAAAGCATGGCCGGGGAGGCCGCGCGGCCACGACGCGTCTTCCCCCACCAACCGAGTGGCCATCACCATGCGAAGGACCACCGCCGCGACCACGGGGAGCCGCTGCAAGAGACGCGGGGTGCTTGCGGGGACGACCTCGGCCGCGTTTGGGTGGAGGGGAGCAAGGCCCCTCCTGACGAGCCTTCCCCTTTTCCGCGGCTGAGAACCTCTTCGTGGGCGCCATGGGCCACGGCAAGCAACTCGAGCAAGGAGGAAGAAGAAGTAGGCGGGGGGAAGGGAGACGTGCAGCGGGGGGCCTGCGCCCCTCCATATTTATAGCCAAAGGGAGGCCAACCGTCGGCCTCCACGATCGCAGGTAATCATGACTCTTTTTGCATGCAGGAGGGACTCATCAAATTGGATAGTTGACGAGGCAGCGTGGGGAAGTGGAGATGCCCCCGTCCAATCAACCGGCATGCGGCGACTGAGGCCGCAGGCTGTTGGGGCCCATGGTGCTCCACACTTGCCCTTTGGCTTCGCTGCTAAGCCAAGTCCGAGCGCGCATTGGGCCCAGGGGCTACTGTCGGCGTTCTGGCAACGGGGGTCCCTAGACTTGCCTGTCTGCAGCTTGCGGCGTGGCTCAAGCAGTGGCCCAGTACAGCCCGACTACATCAACCCTATCCCAAGACCCTCGCGAGGGGCCAAGCCTCGCGGGGCGGACGACGCAAGGCTTCCTCAGGGGCGGCCTCGCCAGGCAGGATCCCGAGGAGGCGGAGAAATCAATGCAAGGAGTACCTCGCGAGGTGCTTGTGACACAAGCCATGACGATCGAGACCAGGCGGGCGCCAGCCGGTGCCGTGTCCTTGTTTCCTCTTTGGTGCAAAGGGGTCAAGCGCAGGCGCGGAGTACCGAGGCATCAAGCAAAGGTTTCCATATTGGTGCAACGAGACCAAGACCAGCAGGACGGCAGGACGGAGATCATCTTGGAGCCCAAGACAGTGTCATAGCCAGTGCCTTTGGCAGTCGAAGACCAACTTTAGTCAGGATAACTTGTACTAGCTGCCCCATTCAAAATGGTCGTTGTTGGCTCCCTTCCCGCTCAATATTTGGGGAGAGGACCAGGGCCTCTATAAATAGGGATATCAGCCACAGTAGAAGGCATCTGGATCTCACCAAGAGCCAACAGAGACGGAGCCATTCCTCTCCAAGCACACAACCACAAGAACACCCCTCACGAGGTTGTTCTTCCTTTGTAATATTCATCATTAGCCCAGAGGCAATCCACCACACCACACACTAGAGTAGGGTATTACACCACAACGGTGGCCCGAACTAGTATAAACCTTGTGTCCCTCGTGTTGTTAATCGTGTAGCTTAGATTCGTGGTGAGGCTTTGGGGTGTGGATTGTTAGGGAGAAGATCTTCGTGCGCTCCCCAGAGTTTGAACCTTAAGGGTTTTGTCAAAAACCAATATCCGACAGGGGGATCTTCTCCGAAGAGGTCGTGAGCTCCGAGGAGAAGTAATCAAGGGGATGAGCAAATCTCTATCTCAAATATGAGTCGTATAAATAGGCATAGGGGGCGAGGGGATACATGGGCCTCGGCCCAACACGCGCACGCAGGCGGGGGTTCGGATGATCCGGACGGGGAGCCGGATGATCCGGGCTTCAGGGATCTGGATGATTGTCGGTGTCAAAACCGGCGGATCTCGGGTAGGGGGTCCCGAACTGTGCGTCTAGGCGGATGGTAACAGGAGACAAGGGACACGATGTTTTTACCCAGGTTCGGGCCCTCTCGATGGAGGTAAAACCCTACTCCTGCTTGATTAATATTGATGATATGGGTAGTACAAGAGTAGATCTACCACGAGATCAGAGAGGCTAAACCCTAGAAGGTAGCCTATGGTATGATTGTTGTTCGTCCTAAGGACTAAATCCCTTCGGGTTATGTAGGCACCAAAGAGGGTTAGGGTTACACAGAGTCGGTTACAATGGTAAGAGATCTACATATCCGTATCGCCAAGCTTGCCTTCCACGCCAAGGAAAGTCCCATCCGGACACGGGACGAAGTCTTCAATCTTGTATCTTCATAGTCCAGGAGTCCGGCCGAAGATGATAGTTTGGCTATACGGACACCCCCTAGTCCAGGACTCCCTCAGTAGCCCCTGAACCAGGCTTCAATGACGACAAGTCCGGCGCACATATTG
The DNA here is from genome assembly GCF_002162155.2 of Triticum dicoccoides. Classification (NCBI taxonomy): domain Eukaryota; kingdom Viridiplantae; phylum Streptophyta; class Magnoliopsida; order Poales; family Poaceae; genus Triticum; species Triticum dicoccoides. The sequence goes on from NC_041385.1 coordinate 294,186,279, forward strand.
TCTTTGGCATTGCAAGGTGGGTTCCTCCTCCGAATACTTCATAGAAGAATTTGAACACAAGGATAGTGTCCGGCTCTGCAAAATAAGTTCCACATACCACCGTGGAGAGAATAATATTTACACAAGTTCAATCTGCTGACGTATTTCGTGGCGTGACATCACACCACGGCCAAGCCTTTATTCGAATCATTTTTACTATCCCACCTCACCGCGTTTAGCGAGGCGGTTTCCTTGGCACATTTTGTCAAAGCAAAGATCCTGTCCCCTTATTCCGGGATTCTCATCAATACGGGCGTGGGTAACCCAACCACGCCATTGATTATGGTGCTTGGGAGATAAGCGAGTTTTACCGAGCTGGTGGGGATGCATAGTTTCGTCCGTCCATATAATGGGATAAGGATCCACTTTGTCACACACGCCTTCTTCCTCCATTGCTCATCCCACTCCGTGCACTCGAGCTCCAGCGCCCAAGTCCGCACATCTCGCCTGAACCTTCCCCAGCCATGTCTGAAGGGGGAGGAAAGTGGATGGTCTCCTCCGTCACGGAGGGGCACATCAAAAAGCTGGGGAAGGCCGGATACTTGTCCGGCGACATCGCGTATCGGCTCCCCGACAAGGGGCAGCTCATCCCCACCCCCAGGCCCCATGAGAGGGTGGTGTTCCTCATCCACTTCCTTTGCTAACTAGGTTTTCCACTTCACCCATTTGTCCGGGGGCTCATGTTCTACTATGCCCTGGATTTCCACGATCTAGCCCCGAATTTCATCCTCAACATCTCGGCGTTCATCGTCGTCTTCGAGGCCTTCCTATGCATCCAACCCCACTTTGGCTTATGGCTGAAGACCTTCAATGTCAAGCCGAAGGTAGTGGGCGGCCGCCAGGCGGAGTGCGGAGGTGCCATGGTGGGCAAGATGCCCAACGTCCAATGGCTCAAGGGCTCTTTAGTGGAGACCATAAAGGGGTGGCAATCGGGGTGGTTCTACATCACCGAGCCGCGTGACCCTAAATGGGTGGCGGCCCTCGAATTCCGATCTGGCTTCCCTACACGGCTCACCTCCTGGAAGGAGACGGGTTTGACGTGGGGTAATTCGGAAGAGCTGACCGGACTTCAATCCTGCGTCCAAAGCCTGGTGAACAAGAAGCTCAAGCTTGTCAACGTAGTCCAGGTCATGCTCATCCGCCGGATCCTCCCGTGCCAACAACGGGCCTTCAGCTTATGGGAGTTTGATCCGGCACAACACCAAACCTTGAGCAGGCTCTTCGACACTATGTACGAAGATGCCTGGAAGGTGCTGTTCAAGGGCGCTGAGGCTCCCGCATCCGCTACCGAAGATCGCGGATGCAGCTCACAGCGTCAAGCCAGCGAGGTAAGCTATTTTACCCTTTACGGGATTCTTGTTTTCCATAGTTTGACTCTATGTGGGATCTAAACTCCCTTACCTTTGACAGGCCTGGCAAAAGACATCCGGGCAGGTTAATTGTCCGCTTCCCTTGCCAGAAGACCCAGCGGACGCCCGATTGACGGGGCTGCTGGTTCCGGCACCTCATGTGGTGCCGGAGAAGAAGGCCAAGAAGAAGGCCACGGGAACCTGAAAGAGTTCCCGGCGTCAGGTGTTATTGGGCTCATCGTCCGATGGATCCGAGGCGGACTCCTCCCGCGAAGACGAGGAGGACAAAAAAGAGGCTGCTCCCCTAGCGGGGGGGGAGAAGAAAAGGAAGGCCTCCCTAAATGGGGAGGCCGGAAAGTCCAAGAAGGGAAGGACCCTTCCTCCAGACTACTCCACCAATGCCGACGACAGCAAAGAGGAGTGGCCACCGAGGGCCAAGCCCCTGGCGACATCGTGAGTGCCCGGATACCAGAATAATTCATGGTGTTTCGTTTGTCACATAGAATCTCCTAACGCCGAATACAACCCTGCAGCCCGCCCAAGGACGGGCTCGACATTTCAACGAGCGGCTCCCTAGCTCCGTCGGACATGAATAGAACTTCACTTCTGGCCGCCTCCTCTCCTCGCGCTGCTGATGACGCCGAGGTGGGGTCCCAAAAGGGCCCCAGCCACGAGGAGGAGGTCCCGGAGGCGCCGCAAAGCAACCTCCTGGACTCCGGGCATAAGGGGGGTCAAACCCCAAAGGGCTCTAAGTCCGGCCCTGGGCCGGACTCCACACCGGAACCTTTAGTGGCTCCGGAGTTCTGCAGGCAGCCCCTTCATAAGAAGGGCGAGACTGCGACATCGGTGACCTCCGTCCAACCGGAGGCACCGGATAATTTGCTGGAGGCGCTTAACGGCGCCTCCATCAACGAGGAGCACCACACTGTTATGAGTGTGGTGATCCAGAAAGTTCAGTACGCCAAGTGCGGGCTGACTGAAGCATGTGCCAGCCTTCTAACAGGCTTTGAGGTATGTAGTTAAGATATGTAGAAATATTACCGCATAGACAGTAGCCCCTGATGCTCAGTTTGGTGTTCGGAAAGAAAAGCCGAACTGAGGATCTAAAAAGATATACGCAGGAGTCTAACATAAGCATGTCAATATGGGAATGCAGGCTGTGCTGCTGACCTCTGCCGCACTGACTGCGGAGGTCAATGCATTGAAGTAGTGCCTCGAGCGGTCCGAGAACAAGCTCGACCTTGCCAAGAAGCAGCTCGAGGACAAGGAAGGTAAGTAATACCTTATGGAAGTATATAAAATATGTGGTTGCAAAAAATAACAGGAATAACATGAGAATTGCAGGGGCCAAGAACGAGGTGGCGACCCTAAAGGAAGCGGTGTCCAAGGCTGAAAGCAATGCGGCCGCGAAACGGACCGAGCGAGAGAAGCAGGAGGCGCGGGTGGCGGAGGTGCAGCAAGAGCTCCAGGCTCTCGTGGAAAAACACGAGAGTTTGGAGCATGACTCAAAGACTCGAGAGTCCGAGCTTGCCTTGGCTCTTGAGAGCGCCAAAGACGCTAAGGCCGAAGCCCAAAAAGCCCTCCAGGAAATTGAGGCAATAAAGAAGATAGCGGCGGGTAAGGCATTCTTCATGCAGAGCAAGCACGTGAAAGTGAATTACTTGTTACTTACCTGAATCCGGAGCTCTCCAGGAGTATTCGCAGATCTGCCCCGCAGTGTGTCTGATGCTGCCGCATTCTACCGGGCCGAGGAGGGGAGCTCGACGGAGAAGGTGTTCTCGTCTCAGTATGCTGAGCCCGGACACCCGGTGCCCTTGAGCGACCAGCTGAAGCAGCTGGTCGAGCTCCATAAGGTGGCCGAACAGGCCATGAAGGGCCTCATAGTTTGGCTGTGGCCTAAAGAAGCCATGCCTGGGAGCTACTTTGGGCTGGTGAGGCGGCTGGTGGACGCCTGTTCGTGGATTGAAGTCGTCAAGCGCTCTGTCTGCATCGAAGGTGCCCGTAGGGCCCTTGCCCGTGCTAAAGTCCACTTGGGCAAAATGGACGCTGAGAAGCTTGTGATGGACGCTCCACCGCCGGGCAGGGAGTATCGCACGCCCGAGATGTATTATGCGGGCGTCCTGAAGGGTGCCCGCCTTATAGGGGGCAAATGCTCCAAAGATGTAATTTTTGAGTAAACTCGCATTTTTTGTTCTGTACGCTTGAAAACTTGTTCATATGCGCTAAGCAATGCTTGTGAATTTAAAATATTACCTTCTGTGCGGCTGTTTATTAAATTTGAGACATGGCGAGTCGTCGGCTTCTGCCCCCATGCTGGGATGTTCGGGATAAACTTGAGCGCTCTTTTTCCCATTCTTGGGTCCTTCGAGGGAGGCTCCCAACACAACGAACAAGACAACCGAACTATAGTGCTTGAACACTCTCACTTAGCCATAGAATTCTATAATTTTAAATTTCGGCGAAGCCCCTAGTATTTGGAAGACCGAGTTCGGGGCGCTATCCACGCCTGGGCCGGACAAAGCCGACTCCTCTCTCTAAGTGGCATAAGTCTTTAGGGACTCGAAAAACCTCTCAAACAGCGACCGGCTCTCGCCCTATCATGATGGTCAGTTTTAGCTTTCTCCACTAAGGTGCTCCACCCAGCTCAACCGAGGCACAATCGCGGTGGTTCTCCCTGCGCTACCTTAGCCGATATAACGGAACGTAAGGTACCAACACATGGGAGCCGGGAAAACCCAACTATTGACCCAAGACATGATTCGGAGCCGATGCATATAATGCTATAAGTTCGGGGTGCCGCACTTGTGAAAGTGTTCGGACTTATCACACCATAGTTTGGGGTACTTAAGCCCCTGGTGTATTTGGCCGTACCAAAGTGTACGGATGCAACATGTCATAAGTGAACATGTATAGAAAGAAAAAAAAGGAATGCAATAATAGGCAAAAGCTATGCATTGTTTATTCAAAAAAGCTGCGGTAAAAGCAAAACGATACAAATAGTGCGATAAGCAAGGGACGGGACTATTTGACATGTCTCCCTCCAGGAGTGAGCTGCGGAATGATATGTAAAACAGGTATACTGCTCGTTATGGAGACCACCTGGGCATCCGTCGTAGCTTTCTGCTTCCCTGGCTATTGCATCCTGTGTTCGGCGATTCTACTGCCGGACAGGGTTTCTTGATAAAGGAGTCCTGAAAGTAAGAGAAAAAAAGAGAAGACTGACACAATTGGGAGCCCCTGGTGCGGTTGAGCCGCATTCTGGGCCTGCCGTGGTCGTGCCCCTCCCCCAATGCCCATGGTATTTCCAGGGCGTAGTTATGTACGCATAGTACTGGTTTCGCAATTTCGCGAGGGCTGGGGTTGGGGTCGCATTGCTACGCGTGCTCGGAACATGCCAGGCGGTCTTTTTGAAGGTTACTACAGGCGCACTTGACGGTGTCCGGACGTTTAATGGCCGGACTCGAGAATTGCCTTAAGAGGTTGCTTTGTACTTCTGCCGCTAGGGCCGCCGTATGCTCCTCCGTTCGGAGGGAGCGTTTGGTGTTTCCGTTGACCTTAATGACTCCTCGAGGGTCTGGCATCTTGAGCTTGAGGTATGCGTAGTGCGGCACCTCATTGAACTTTGCAAATGAGGTTCGTCCGAGCAGTGTGTGATAGACACTGCGGAATGGGACTATATCGAAGATTAATTCCTCGCTTCGGAAGTTATCCGGTGATCCGAAGACCACTTCAAGTGTAACTGAGCCTGTACAGTTGGCCTCTACACCTGGTATGACGCCTTTGAAAGTCGTCTTTGTGGGTTTAATCCTTGAGGGGTCTATGCCCATCTTGAGCACTGTATCCTGATAAAGCAGGTTCAGGCTGCTGCCACCGTCCATCAGGACTCTAGTGAGGTGAAATCCGTCAACGATTGGGTCTAGAACCAATGCGGTGAATCCACCATGGCGGATGCTAGTGGGGTGCCATGGCGGATGCTAGTGGCGGATGCCATTGCGGATGCAGGAGGACCACAGATTGAACTTTGGGGCGACTGGCTCCATCGCATATACGTCCCTTAGTGCACGCTTCCGCTCCCTTTTGGGTATGCGGGTTGCGTATATCATGTTCACAGTCCGCACTTGTGGGGGGAAGCCCTTCTGTCCTCTATTGTTCAGCGGCTGGGGCTCCTCCTCGTCATCGCTATGCAGCCCCTTGTCATTGTTTCGGCATTTAACTTGCCTGCCTGCTTGAACACGCAACAATCCCTATTGGTGTGATTGGCTGGCTTTTCGGGGGTGCCGTGTATCTGGCACGAGCGATCGAGTATTCGCTTGTGTTTGTTGCGACACGACCTACCGTTGTTGTCCTTGGTATCCAAACTACCAGGGCTCTTGGTCATGTTGTTACTACGAGCTAGCCAGCTGTCCTCTCCCGCGCAAAAGCGGGTCATGAGTGTTGTGAGTCCTGCCATGGATTTCGGCTTTTCCTGTCCTAGGTGCCGGGCAAGCCACTCGTCACGGATGTTATGTTTGAGGGTTGCAAGGGCCTCTGCATCCGGACAGTCGACGATTTGATTTTTCTTGGTTAGGAACCGTGTCCAGAATTGTCTAGCCGATTCTTCTGGCTGCTGAATTATGTGGCTTAGGTCATCGGCATCTGGTGGTCGCACATAAGTGCCCTGGAAATTGTCGAGGAGTGCGGCTTCCAGGTCTTCCCAACAACCAATTGACTCTGCTGGCAAGCTGTTAAGCCAATGCCGAGCTGGCCCTTTAAGCTTGAGTGGGAGGTATTTGATGGCGTGTAGATCATCACCGCGGGCCATATAGATATGAAGGAGGTAGTCCTTGATCCATACCGTAGGATCTGTTGTGCCATCGTATGATTCAATGTTTACGGGTTTGAAACCCTCAGGGTTTGATGATCTATCACTTCATCTGTGAAGCATAGTGGGTGTGCGGCGCCTCTGTATTGGGCTATATCACGACGCAACTCAAATGAGCTTGTCTATTGTGTTCGGCCCGGCCGAAATTGCCATGTCTGGCGTGACGGTTATCATCACGTATCATGGGGTGCCCACGCGATCCGTAGATCGATCTTATTTGTCTTGCCTTGTCCTCCAATATATCCCGCAGGTATGGTGCATTTCCCTACGCCTTGGTATTTTTTGAGCGGTGCCGGGGTGCGGCTTGAGTGGAGGTCCGAGAGGCCTCTCTATCGTGGCCACGAGGTGGCCGGTCGATCGTATCATGCGCTAGTGATGTAGGTTTAGGTGCTTCCTCCTCTAATCGGGGTAGCAGTCTGCATTTTGGGTAGCTCTTGGAGGGGCGTTCGAGTTCGTACTCTTCGGCCGCGAGGACTTCAGTTCATCTGTCGGCTAGGAAGTCTTGGTCAGCTCTAAGTTGTTGCTGCTTTTTCTTGAGGCTGCTTGCCATGGCCATAAGCCCCGAATTTGAAACGCTCTTGTTCGACGGGATCCTCAGGCACGACAAATTCGTCGTCGTCGAGGCTTGCCTCGTCTTCGGAGGGAGGCATGTAATTATCGTCCTCTACCTCTCTGTCTACCGCTCTCTCATGAGGGCTGGCTTCTCCATCCTCCTGCGCTGAATCCTGCTGGAGGGGGTTGTCTTCGGCACTGTCCACGGTGTTATTATCTCCCATGCCGGAATCACCATTTTTGCTGTGCCGGGATTTAGAGCGGTGTCGCTGACGCCGGCGCTTAGGCTGTTTATTGCAGGGGTCATCCTCCGTTGTTCCATCGCCATTCCCATCTTTTGGGGTGTCCACCATGTAAATGTCGTATGACGAGGTGGCCTTCTAGTGCCATGTAGGCGCTTGTTCTTGGTCGTCTCCTGCATCGTCGTCCCAACCGTTGATGTCTTCGGAGTCGAAGTCGAGCATGTCGGTTAAATCATCGACAATGGCTACTAAGTGGGTGGTGGGTGGGCTTTGAATTTCCTCTTCGTCCGCATCCCAACCTTCCTGACCAAAATCCGGCCAGGGCTCTCCTGATAAAGAGAGAGACTTTAGTGAATTCAGGATGTTGCCAAAGGGCGAGTGCTGAAAGATGTCCGCGGCAGTGAACTCCATGATCGGCGCCCAATTGGATTCGATCGGCAGGAGCACGGCAGGTTCGGAGTCCGGAGAGGAGTCTGGCACCTTGGAGTCACGAGCTTCGCAAAGGACAGGGTTGGTGTTCGGCTCAATCGCCGTAGAGATAGCAGCCCACAAGGCGGTGTCTAGCCACCCATCCTTGATCGGCGCAGTCGGCTCCGAGCTAAGGGTCGGAGTGGACACTTGTGCGGCATCCCGGGCACCGTCCGGCAGCAGAGCTAGATCATGCCCATCGTGACAATGCCGTGCTCTTGGCTGTGGCTCGAACCAGTCGAAGATCAAGTCTCCGCGGACATCGTCCGTATAGTTCAGACTTCCAAATCTGACGTGATGGCCAGGGGCATAGCTTTCAATCTGCTCCAGATGGCCAAGCGAATTGGCCCGCATTGCAAAGCCGCCGAATACGAAGATCTGTCCGGGGAGAAAAGTCTCACCATGGACCGCATCGTTGTTGATGATCGGAAGAGCCATCGGGCCTAACGATGACGGCACATAGGAACTCCCAATGAAAGCACCAATGTCGGTGTCAAAACCGGCGGATCTCGGGTAGGGGGTCCCGAACTATGCGTCTAGGCAGATGGTAACAGGAGACAAGGGACACGATGTTTTTACCCAGGTTCGGGCCCTCTTGATGGAGGTAAAACCCTACTCCTGCTTGATTAATATTGATGATATGGGTAGTACAAGAGTAGATCTACTACGAGATCAGAGAGGCTAAACCCTAGAAGCTAGACTATGGTATGATTGTTGTTCGTCCTACGGACTAAAACCCTCCTGTTTATATAGGCACCGAAGAGGGTTAGGGTTACACAGAGTCGGTTACAATGGTAGGAGATCTACATATCCGTATCGCCAAGCTTGCCTTCCACGCCAAGGAAAGTCCTATCCGGACATGGGACGAAGTCTTCAATCTTGTATCTTCATAGTCCAGGAGTCCGGCCGAAGATGATAGTTCGGCTATCTGGGCACCCCCTAGTCCAGGACTCCCTCAATGATCCAGGGGACGGTCTGGATGAGGGGAAAGTGCAGGCGGTGGCGGCTACGGACCGGATGTCCGGAGGGGGGTCCGGATGTCCGGCTGGGGTCTGGATGATCCGGGACTTGTCCGGATGGTCCGGCTTCGGGGTCCAGCTTAAGGTGTCTTCGGGCGCATTATCCGGATCATCCTAACTAGGGTCCTGATCGTCTGGGACCTCGTCCGGATAGTCCGCCTAGCCTGGGACTTGGCTAATTTCTTCTCTGTCTTCATGCATGTCTTCCTCTTCCGATTCTCATTGCTCCTTAGCTTCTCCATGGCTAACTCCTTGGTACCTGAGTATGCAAAGCATCTCCGATTGAGGTAGTAGCCATGTCTCATGTGATTCGAAAGGGAGTTATGAGAGGAGTGACGTCACCTCGGTTTCAAGAGCTCATGCACGTGCTTTTGTCATTGGTCCAAGTGGTGTCATAGGAGATGTAGGTGCGTCCATGGGGATAATCGTGGGATGCTCCGCATCACTTATACTCCTTCTCCTTGGTACAAAACTTTGCCCAATGATCATACCATGTCTATAGGAAATAAAAATATTTTCTTGCAAAACTAATTTGGCTAAAGAGTATTTTCTAAATTGAGGCTTGAAATAAAAGTACTAAATTTAGGGCATGAAAAATCTTTCAAAAAGTACATTTGATTCCTATTAGATATAGGACTCCAAAAACCACAAAAATATCATTTTAAAAGTTATTTTTCTGTTTTATTTAAAGGCTTTTTCTTTAGGACAGAAATGGTCTTTCATAAGTTAAAATTATTTTAATGTTTCAGCAATATTTGAGAAAATTTAGGGAATTTCAGTGGACATGTATTGTCCATATATAAGAGCTTCAACACATGGTCATGTTCAAAATATTGGTCAAATCCCTCAAAAACCCTTTCTGGATATTTCAAGCTTTTGAAATATTCACAAAGGAAATATTCTTCATTAATTACAAGAAAATTCTAGCATGTCACATATGACATATTTGATGATCTAGCCTAGCCTCATGTATTGGAGAACAAGATAACATCACCAAAACCCCTCAAAACTATTTCTGTCCATTTTGAAGTTTGAGCAACTTTACATTGCCAAACATGTCCAAATAGCCTCAAACTTGATGCACATTCTCAAATGGTCTAATTATTCATCTAGACCAAATGACACAAGTTGTAGAACAAGATACCTTGGTCAAAGTGCCCCAAAACCCTCTTTGTCCAGATCCAAGTTTGAACAACTCTACATAGCTAACTTTACTCTTTTCATCCCAACATTTGTGGACATGCTCAAATCTCCAAATAATGACATTACACCAAGTGGTGTATCAAGGGGAAAAGATTTGCATGTCTAAATCTTGGAAAACTCATTTATGTTGATTTCTGGGGTTTGCCAAAGTTGCATTGGCAACTTTATTTAAATAAGCTCAACTTTGGTGGACAACCTCAATACTATATGCCACTTGATCCTGTTAATTTTCATATCAATTGTAATCCATTTTCTTGCCCAAAACAACATCAAACACCTTCTGTCATTTTGCCAAAACCATAATTTGGACCCCCTTCACTGTTCTTCTTTGCCTCAAATTTTTACCACATCTGCCCCTGGTCATCTTCTAACTCTGGTAAAGATTGCAAGGCCATGCCTCAATTATTGATGGGTAAAACCCTCTCCTTCTCTCTCTGTTCACCCATGGCAACCCTCCCTCTCTCACCCAATTTCTATATATGATACGTCTCCAACGTATCTATAATTTTTGATTGTCCCATGCTATTATATTACCTGTTTCGGATGTTTAATGGGCTTTACTAAGCACTTTTACATTATTTTTGGAACTAACCTATTAATCGGAGGCCCAGCCCAAATTGCTATTTTTTTACCTATTTTAGTGCTTCGCGGAAAAGGAATATCAAACGGAGTCCAAACGGAATGAAACCTTCGGGAGCGTTATTTTTGGAACAAAAACACAATCCAGGAGACTTGGAGTAGACATTAGGGAAGCAACAAGGTGGCCACGAGGGTCCAGGGCCGCCCTACCCCCCTGGGCACGCCACCCACCCTAGTGGGCCCCTCGTGGCTCCCTTGACCGACTTCTTTCGCCTATATATATCCATATACCCTGAAAACATTGAGGAGCACAATAGATTGGGAGTTCCGCCGCCGCAAGCCTCTGTAGTCGGCCAATACCAATCGGGACCCTGTTCCTGCACCCTGCCGGAGGGGGGATCCATCACCGGTGGCCACCTTCATCATCCCGGTGCTCTCCATGACGAAGAGGGAGTAGTTCACCCTCGGGGCTGAGGGTATGTACCAGTAGCTATGTGTTTAATTGCTCTTTCTGTCGTGTTCTTGATTCGGCACGATTTTGATGTATCACGAGCTTTGCTATTATAGTTGGATCTTATGATGTTTCTCCCCCTCTACTCTCTTGTAATGTATTGAGTTTTCCCTTTGAAGTTATCTTATCGGACTGAGTCTTTAAATATTTGAGAACACTTGATGTATGTCTTGCATGTGTTTATCTGTGGTGACAATGGGATATTCACGTGTTCCACTTGATGTATGTTTGGGTGATCAACTTGTGGGTTCAGTGACCTTGTGAACTTATGCATAGGGGTTGGCACACGTTTTCGTCTTGATTCCCCGGTAGAAACTTTGGGGCACTCTTTGAAGTTCTTGGTGTTATATGAATAGATGAATCTGAGATTGTGTGATGCATATCGTATAATCATACCCATGGATACTTGAGTTGACATTGGAGTATCTAGGTGACATTAGGGATTTGGTTGATTTGTGTCTTAAGGTGTTATTCTAGTATCAAATCTATGATAGATTGAACGGAAAGAATAGCTTAATGATATTTTACTACGGACTCTTGAATAGATCGACTAGAAAGGATAACTTTGAGGTGGTTTCGTACCCTACAATAATCTCTTCGTTTATTCTCCGCTATTAGTGACTTTGGAGTGACTCTTTGTTGCATGTTGAGGGATAGTTATATGATCCAGTTATGTTATTATTGTTGAGAGAACTTGCACTAGTGAAAGTATGAACCTTAGGACTTGTTTCGAAGCATTGCAATATCGTTTACGCTCACTTTTTCTATTAGTTACCTTGCTGTTTTTACATTTTCAGATTACAAAAACCTATATCTACCATCCATATTGCACTTGTATCACCAGCTCCTCGCCGAACTAGTGCACCTATACAATTTGGCATTGTATTGGGTGTGTTGGGGACACAAGAGACTCCTTGTTATTTGATTGCAGGGTTGTTTGAGAGAGACCATCTTCATCCTACGCCTTCCATAGATTGATAAACCTTAGGTCATCCACTTGTGGGAAATTTGCTACTATTCTACAAACCTCTTCACTTGGAGGCCCAACAACGTCTACAAGACGAAGGTTGTGTAGTAGACATCATGCTATTTTCTGTCGCCGTTGTCAGGGAGATGAGTGCTTGAAGGTATATCTTTAGATCTTGCAATTGAATCTTTTAGTTTCTTGTTTTATCACTAGTTTAGTTTATAAAATAAAACTACAATAAAATGGAATTGAGTTTTCCTCATACGCTTCATCTTTTTAATATCTTTCGTGAGAATGATGGAAAGGAAAATTATGGTCAAGTGCTGGAAGAAGAAGTCTATAAAATGTTTGGCACTAAATCTTTGAATGATAAGCATGATTGCAATGTTGTTAGAATGAACTCTTTGAATATCCATAGTACTAATGATGATTGCACTAGTCATGATGAAAATGTCTCTTATAAGAATGTCAACTTTTGTGGAGTGCATAGAGTTTGAAAGTACACATCAAATAGGGAAGATAGATTTTGCAAGAGGCATAAGTATTTAGAAACTAAATGGTTGCAAGAAAGGCTAGATGCTTGTGCTGAAAATTTAAAATTTCTTTGCCATCCTTGTGAAATTTGCAATGAACATGATCATTTAAATCCCAAATGCAAATTGTTTCTATTGGCGTTCTGGGAACGGGGGTCCCCAGACTTGCCTGCCTGCGGCCTGCAGCGTGGCTCAAGCGGATGCCTAGTGCAGCCCAGCCTCATCAGCTCAAGCTCAAGACCCTCGCGAGGGGCCAAGCCTCGCGGGGCGGACGACAGGAAGCTTTCTCAGGAGCAGCCTCATCAGGCGGGCTCGCGAGGAGGCGGAGAGATCAAGGCAGGGTACCTCGCGAGGTGCCCGTGACGCAAGCCATGACGATCGAGACCAGGCGGGCGCCAGGCGGGCGCCGGCCTGCACAGTGTCCGTGTTTCCGCTTCGCTGCAAAGGGGGCAAGCACAGGCCAAGGCATCAGACAAAGGTTACCATTTCGGTGCAACAAGACCAAGACCAGCGGAGCGGCAGGATGGAGGTCACCGTGGAGCCCAAGACGGCGTCACCGTCACAGTCTTTGGCAGTCGAAGACCAACTTTAGTCAGGATAAGTGTACTAGATGTTCCCCTTCAAAATGGCCAATTGTTGGCGCCCTTCTCGCTCATTATTTGGGAAGAGGCCCAGGGCCTCCCTCTATAAATAACAGCTAGCCACCACAAAGTAGGGGGGGAGATTTTGGGTAGACTAGAGAGAGAGAGGCGACTGAACTCACCCAAGCAGTTCATCGCACCAGCTCAAGAACACCTCTCATGAGGCTGTTCTCCCTTTGCATTGTTCATCATCAGCCCCTGAGGTAATCCACCACGCCACACACTCGAGTAGGGTATTACACCACAATGGTGGCCTGAACCAGTATAAACCTCATGTCCCTTATGTGTTCATCTTTCTAGCTTAGATCCCTTGCGAGGCTTCGAGACGCGAGTTGGTAGGGGAAAGATCTTCGTGCGCACCCCAGAGTTCGAACCTCAAGGGTCTGCCGGAACCTCAAATCTGACATTTGGTGCGCCAGGTAGGGGTGCGCCGGAATCCTTCTTCCACCGCCTCGTGTTCGTCATCTGTCGCGCCCATGTCTGACGCCTGCCGAGCCCGCACCGAGCGTCGGGCTGCTCTCGCGGCCCATGTCGCCCAGACAGCCCCCGTCGGCGAGCCTCCCTGTCGTTCCCCGTCGCCTGCCGCCCACGCCGCCACCAGCCTGGCGGGGAACGAGCAGCAGGCGTTGTTGCTATATCCCTCGGTGCGGCGGGAAGGCCACACCGCCACCCCGTCGCTGACTCCGGCAGGCTCGTCGTCGCATGCTCGTCGTGCTCCCGCGGACGCACACGCTGTGTTGCTTCTGGCACGTGGGCTCCTGCACTATCGCCCCGTCAACGACCTCTATGACGAGTGGCTCGCTCGCATCACCGAGCTCGTGAGCGCCGTAGTGGGCTCCCCTGCGCCGTCCCTCTCGCTGCATCGCCCTCCGCCTATTTTGGAGGATATTGAATCTTATTGTTATGAATATGAAAGTGGATTTGGAAGAGTGTCAACTTTATTTAGTGATTGCACTATCTTGGGAGAGGTTTCCATCGATTATGATGAGAACAAAGTTGCTATATATGATGACTATTGTGATGACTTGTATTCTATTAGGAATAATGATAACCATGAAACTTGTCATCATGATTTTAGTTTCAATTGGATTATGCCTCACATGATAATTATTTTGTTGAGATTGCTCCCACTACTATTGATGAGAAGAATTTTGCTTACGTGGAGAGTAGTAAATTTTCTATGCAAGTAGATCATGAAAAGAATGCTTTAGGTGCTGGTTATATTGTTGAATTCATTCATGATGCTGCTGAAAATTATTATGAGGGAGGAACATATGCTTGTAGGAATTGCAATAATGTCAAGTTTCCTCTCTATGTGCTTAAAATCTTGAAGCTATGCTTGTTTTACCTTCCTATGCTAATTGATTATTGTTCTCATAAGTTGTTTGCTCACAAAATCCCTATGCATATGAAGTGGGTTAGACTTAAATGTGCTAGTCATATGCTTCATGATGCTCCCGTTATGTTTCAATTCTTATCTTTTATGTGAGCATCATTGCCATCATCATGCCTAGCAAGAAAGGCATTAAAGAAAAGCGCTTGTTGGGAGACAACCCAATATTTATCCTTACTGTTTTTGTGTGTTCACATGATTATGCTACTGTAGTAATCATGTTCTATAGCTTTTGTTTCAATAAAGTGCCAGGTAAGACCTTTAGGATAGCTTACGGTGATAGTTGTGTTGATCCTGCTGAAAATCAGAAACTTTTGCACCCAGTAAATTAGTTTTGTTAATTCACAGATACGTGCTCTTGATCTGATTCTTTTGTTCTGTATTGGTACACAAATTGCTTAGGACTTCCAAATTTGGTAGGATTTGTGTTGTTCCAGAAGTATACGTCTGATACAGATTACTACAGACTGTTCTGTTTTTGACAGATTCTGTTTTCTATGTGTTGTTTGCTTATTTTGATGAATCTATGAGTAGTATCGGAGGTTACGAACCATAGATAAGTTGGAGTACAGTAGATATTACACTAATATGAATTTAGAATGAGTTCATCACAGTACCTAAGTGGTGGTTTTATTTTCTTATACTAACGGAGCTTACGAGTTTTCTGTTGAGTTTTGTGTTGTGGAGTTTTCAAGTTTTGGGTAAAGATTCGATGGACTATGGAATAAGGAGTGGCAAGAGACAAAGCTTGGGGATGCCCAAGGCACCCCGGTAATATACAAGGACAACCAAGAGCCTAAGCTTGGGGATGCCCCGGAAGGCATCCCCTCTTTCGTCTTCGTTCATCGGTAACTTAACATGCAGCTATATTTTTATTCACCACATGATATGTGTTTTGCTGGGAGCGTCAATTTCTCTTGTTAGTATATGCTTTATGTTATTTAGAATAATGTTTTGCATCTTTATTTTCAATAAAAAAGTCAAGGATAGCCTTTGCCATGCTTATTTTGCTAGTATACATGTTGCTGTTTGAAAACAGAAAGTTTACCGCTGTTGCAATAATTCCCTAGAAAAGTCAGAGAATGGTATAATGTTGAAACTTTTTGAATATTGAGATATGATAAATTTAATACAGTGGGAATTTTATTTCATAATTTTTGGAGTTAGGTAAGTATGATGAATCTTGCATTCTTTACAGACTGTACTGTTTTGACAGATTGCTGTTATGTTTGCATTGATTGCATATGTTTGCTTGTTTAATGATTCTATTTGAGGATAGGAGTATTAAATATGCAGAGTAATTTAGTATGCAATGCTGAATAATAATTTAGGTGATTTGCTACAGTAGAAAATTATAAGGTTTTGCATTGGTTTATACTAACCTATCTCACGAGTTCTTGTTGAGTTTGTTGTGAATGAAGCTTTTGATAAAAAGAAGAAACCATGATATGAGAGGGATTAAGGAGACACAAAAGTTCAAGATTGGGGAGTACCAAGGCACCACAAGATAATATTTCAAGAAGTCTCAAGCATCTAAGCTTGGGGATGCCCCGGTAGGCATCCCACCTTTCTTCTTCAACAACTATCGGTTAGTATCAACTGAGCCTAAGTTTTTGCTTCTTCACATGAGTTGTGATATCCTTGCAATGTCATTTTATTTTGCTTTGCTTGCAGTTTGATTAGAGTACCAAGATCTGAAATTCCTTAATGTTAAATAGTCTTCACATAGTTACATAATTATTTAGCTACTCATTGATCTTCACTTATATATTTCGGAGTAGTTTGTCATTTGCTCTAGTGCGTCACATATATCTTTTAGAGCACGGCGGTGGTTATATTTTGTAGAAATTTCTAGTCTCTCATGCTTCACTTATATTATTTTGAGAGTCTTTTAGAACAGCATGGTATTTTCTATGGTTACAAAGTTGGTCCTAGAATGATGAGCATCCATGTTGGGTATAATAAAAACTATCATAGAAATTGAATTGGATGCTATGATCAATTTGATACTTGATAATTGTTTTGAGATATGGAGGTAGTGATATTAAAGTCATGCTTGTTGGGTGATTATGAATTTAAAGAATGTTTGTGTTGAATTTTGTGACTCCCGTAGCATGCACGTATGGTTAAACGCTTTGTGATGAAGTTGGAGCACAATTTTATTTATTGATTGTCTTCCTTATGAGTGGCGGTCGGGGACGAGCAATGGTATTTTCCTACAAATCTATCCCCCTAGGAGCATGCGCATAGTGCTTTGGTTTTTGATGACTTCTAAATTTTTACAATAAGTATATGAGTTCTTTTGATTAATGTTGAGTCCCTGGATTATACACACCCTTTCACCCTTCCACCATTGCTAGCCTCTCTTGTGCCGCGCAACTTTCGCCGGTACCATACACCCACCATACTCCTTCCTGAAAACATCCATCATACCTACCTATTATGGCATTTCCACATTCTGAGATATATTGCCATGCAACTTTCCACCATTCCGTTCATATGACACGCATTACTTCTGAGAGATATTGCCATGTAAATCCATAAAAGTGTGATGATCTTCATTATTAGAGCATTGTCCTAGTGAGGAAAGGATGATGAAGACTATGATTCCCCCACAAGTCGGGATGAGACTTCGGACTTTACAAAAAGAAAAAGGAAAAAAAAGAAAAATAAAGGAGAAAGGCCAAAAAGAAAAAAGATAGGCCAAAGAAAAAAATAAAATAAAAAAATTAAAATGAGAGAAAAAGAGAGAAGGGACAATGCTACCATCTCTTTTTCCACACATGTGCTTCAAAATAGCACCATGATCTTCATGATAGAGAGTCTCATATGTTGTCACTTTCATATACTAGTGGGAATTTTTCATTATAAAACTTGGCTTGTATATTCCAATGATGGGCTTCCTCAAAATGCCCTAGGTCTTCGTGAGAAAGGGAGTTGGATGCACACCCACTTAGTTTCTTTTGTTGAGCTTTCATATATTTGTAGCTCTAGTGCATCCGTTGCATGGCAATCCCTACTCACTCACATTGATATCTATTAATGGGCATCTCCATAGCCCTTTGATACACCTAGTTGATGTGAGACTATATTCTCCCGTTTTGTCTTCTCCACAACCACCATTCTGTTCCACATATAGTGCTAGGTCCATGGCTCATGCTCATGTATTGCGTGAAAGTTGAAAAAGTTTGAGATTACTAAAGTGTGAAACAATTGCTTGGCTTGTCATTGGGGTTGTGCATGATTAAATACTTTGTGTGATGAAGATAGAGCAACATCCAGACTATATGATTTTGTAGGGATAACTTTCTTTGGCCATGTTATTTTGAGAAGACATGATTACTTTGATTAGTATGCTTGAAGTATCACCATTTTCATGTTAATATGAACTTTTATTTTGTATCATTTGGATCTAAACATTCATGCCACAATAAATAAAATTACATTGAGAATTATGCTAGGTAGCATTGCACATCAAAAATTTCTTTTTTATCATTTACCTACTCGAGGACGAGCAGGAATTAAGCTTGGGGATGCTTGATACGTCTCCAACGTATCTATAATTTTTGATTGTTCCATGCTATTATATTACCCCTTTTGGATGTTTATGGGCTTTATTTTACACATTTATATCATTTTGGGGACTAAGCTATTAATCGGAGGCCTAGCCCATATTGCTGTTTTATTGCCTGTTTCAGTATTTCGAAGAAAAGGAATATCAAATGGAGTCCAAACGGAATGAAACCTTCGGCAGCATTATTTTTGGGAAGAATATGATCCTGGAGACTTGGAGTTCACGTTAGAAGATCCCCGAGGATTCCACGAGATAGGAGGGCGCCCCCCCCCCCCTATAGGGCGCCCCCTGTCTCGTGGGCCCCTCGAGCACCTCCCGACCGACTTCTTCTGCCTCTATATGCCTACGTACCCTAAAACCATCGAATATCGATATAGATCGGGAGTTCCGCCGCCGCAAGCCTCTGTAGCCACCAAAAACCTCTCGGGAGCCCGTTCCGGCACCCTGCCAGAGGGGGAACCCATCACCGGTGGCCATCTTCTTCATCCCGACACTCTCCATGACAAGGAGGGAGTAGTTCACCCTCGGGGCTGAGGGTATGTACCAGTAGCTATGTGTTTGATCTCTCTCTCTCGTGTTCCCTCTATGGCACGATCTTGATGTATCCCGAGCTTCGCTATTGTAGTTGGATCTTATGATGTTTCTCCCCCTCTACTCTCTTGTGATGAATTGAGTTTCCCCTTTGAAGTTATCTTATTGGATTTAGTCTTTTATGAGAACACTTGATGTATGTATTGCCGTGTTTATCTGTGGTGACAATGGGATATCACGCGCCACTTGATGTATGTTTTGGTGACCAACTTGCGGGTTCCGCCCATGAACCTATGCATAGGGGTTGGCACACGTTCTTGACTCTCCGGTAGAAACTTTGGGGCACTCTTTGAAGTACTTTTATGTTGGTTGGATGAATCTGAGATTGTGTGATGCATATCGTATAATCATGCCCATAGATACTTGAAGTGACAATGAGGTATCTAGGTGACATTAGGGTTTTGGTTGATTTGTATCTTAAGGTGTTATTCTAGTACGAACTCTTTAATAGATCGATCCTAAAGAATAACTTTGAGGTGGTTTCGTACCCTACCATAATCTCTACGTTTGTTCTCCGCTATTAGTGGCTTTGGAGTGACTCTTTGTTGCATGTTGAGGGATTGTTATATGATCTATCTATGTTATTATTGTTGAGAGAACTTGCACTAGTGAAAGTATAAACCCTAGGCCTTGTTTCCTATCATTGCAATACCGTTTACGCTCACTTTTACCGTTAGTTACCTTGCTGTTTTTATTATTTCAGATTACAAAAACCTATATCTACTATCGTTTTTGCACTTGTATCACCATCTCTTCGCCGAACTAGTGCACCTATACAATTTACCATTGTATTGGGTGTGTTGGGGACACAAGAGACTTTTTGTTATTTGGTTTCAAGGTTGTTTGAGAGAGACCATCTTCATCCTACGCCTCCTACGGATTGATAAACCTTAGGTCATCCACTTGAGGGAAATTTGCTATTGTCCTACAAACCTGTGCACTTGCAGGCCCAACAACGTGTACAAGAAGAAGGTTGTGTAGTAGACATCACTATACAATGGAATCGTTGGTCGTCTAGCCCTGGCCAAATTCATGGGGCCATATCACTATGACTACAACACCTTGAAGATGCCAGAGCCGATTGGTGTCATTTCTATTCTGTCGCAATCATTTGTGTTGACAAGATGTAGCGGTAAGCTGTCGTGGAAGAGGCTGTGGAAGCCAGTGTTCCCACCAAGGAAAACTAGAGAAAGAAGAAAGCTAAAGAGGGCCCTAGCGAGGGATCCGGGAAGCGTACCTCTTTGGGGGGTGTTGCGCATGTCGATGAGTTGCCGGAGATAGCAAGAGATCCAAAGCTACTGCGCCTGCTAGTAAGAAGGTCCCGACAAGGATGGCTGGCACTGATGGTACCTTTACTATGGGTGCCACCCTTCAAGAAAAATAGGAAAGCACGCTCGTTGCCTTCCTGTGGCGAATGCCGATGTGTTTGCATGGCAACCATCTAATATCCCCGGTGTTCCCAAGGCGCTAATCGAGCACCATCTTGCTATCCGCCCACATGCCTGACTAGCAAGCAGAAGGTCCGAAAGCAAGCTTTGGAGCGGCAGCAGTTCATTGGCGAGGAGATCAAGAAGCTTGAGGATGATGGTCTAGTCAGAGGAGTACTTCATCCAACATGGTTTGCAAATCCTTTGGTGGTGCGCAAGGCTAATGGGAAATGGAGGCTTTTCATAGATGTCACGGATCTGAAAAAGGCATGCCCGAAGGACCCATTTCCCTTGCTGCGCATCGACCATATTGTGGATCCTACATCTGGGTGTGACCTGCTTTCTTTCCCGGGTGCATATTCTGGATACCATCAGATCTTTATTTCTAAGGAGACAAAGAGAAGATGGTGTTCATCACCCCCTGTGGCACATACTGCTTCGTACAGTTGCCCTTTGGGTTGAAGAGCATCGGATCCACTTTTGAGAGTTCAGTCCAGGTTGGTTTCGAATCCCAGGTGCACAGAAACATTGAAGCTTACATGGATGATATTGTGGTCAAGACCAAGGATAGATCAACCCTTATTCAGGGGTTGGAAGAAACCTTCGCTAATCTATGCAAGATCAAGTTGAAGCTGAACCCAGAGAAGTGTTTGTTTAGAGTTTGTTCCGGCAAGCTACTTGGCTTCTTTGTGTCCCGTCGGGGGATAGAGGCCAACCCTGACAAGATCAAGGCTATCGAGCAGATTCAAGCACCCAAGACAATTAAGGATGTGAGGCGCTTGAGTGGATGTGTTGCCGTACTTAGCTAATTCATTTCCAAGTCTGCCGAGCGCGCCCTGCCTTTCTTCAAAATTTGAAGAAGGCAGGACTCATGGAGTGGACCCTGGAGGCAGACGCTGCAAGATTTGAAGGCCTACCTTTCCTCTGTGCCCACTCTGGTTTCCCCAAACCACATGAGCCATTGCTGCTATACGTAGCGGCAACTAATCAAGTGGTTAGCCCAGCACTAGTGGCGCAGCGGGAAGTAGATGAAGCAGAAGCCATATCCATTGTCCCCTCGGGAGAGGAAAGTGAACACGTCCCGACAAGATCAGATGTAGTTCAACACAAGGGAGAGCAAGGCAGCAGGGATAGTCCCAAGGTTGCGGCAAGGAACAAAGTGGTGCAGCGCCCTGTGTACTTCTGTAGCTCCCTATTACAGGGGGCTAGGTCAACGTCTCTGGTGTGCAAAAGTTGATTTTTGGCGTCATCATTGCCTCAAGGAAACCACGCCACTACTTCCAAGCCCACGAGATCATGGTTTTCACTCGCTTCCCTCTGCAATGGATACTCAGAAACCTTGAAGCCACTGGCCAGATAGTGGACTTGGCCTTGGAGTTATCCTGTTTTGGTTTGAAGTTTGAAAGCACATCAACTATCCAGAGTAGAGCACTGGCAGAGTTAATTGCAGAGTTGTCACGGGAAACCACGACCACCTATGGGACCAAGACGGCTGAGGGAGTCCTGGATTAAGGGGTCCTCGGACGGCCGGACTATGTAGCATGGGCCGGACTGATGGGCTATGAAGATACAAGACATAAGACTCTCTCCCGTGTCCGGGTGGGACTCTCCTTGGCGTTGGAAGGCAAGCTTGGTGCCCCGATATGAAGATTCCTTTCTCTATAACCGACTTTGTACAACCCTAGTCCCCTCTGGTGTCAATATAAACTGGAGGGCTTAGTCCGTAGGGCCAATCACAATCATACATGCTAGACTTCTAGGGTTTTAGCCATTATGATCTCGTGGTAGATCAACTCCTGTATTACTCATATTCATCAAGATCAATCAAGTAGGAAGTAGGGTATTGCTCATATCCATCGTGTCCCCTGCCTCCTATTACCATCAACCTTATAAGCATAGGTCGGGACCCACTACCCGAGATCCGCCGGTTTTGACACCGACATTGGTGCTTTCATTGAGAGGTCCGCTGCGTCGTCACCAAAATGTTTGTTGGCTCCGTCAATCATCTAGAACAATGCAGTCCAGGGGAGGTTTTCCTCCGCGAACAGATCATCGTATTTGGTAGCTTCGCACTGCGGGCCAACTCGCTTGGCCATCTAGAGCAAATCGACAGCTACGCCCCTGGCCATTAGGTCAGGTTTGGAAGCTTGAATTACGTTGCCGATATTCATGGAGACTTGATCTTCGACGAATTCGAGCCCTTGGCAGCCGCTCCCTGCCACCACGATGAACGTGACCTAAATCTCTCATCGGACCGTGCCTAGGAGATAGGGCCTGTAACTACTCTGGCCCTAGATCCGGAGCAGATTGCGCCGTCCGAGGACGGGAAGCTCAACCCCGCCGGGGAAGCCGCAGACTCAGCGGCGTTAGAGCCGCACACAGATCCAACCACGAGCGGGGCTTCTGTCACCGGAACCTCGGAGTCGTCTACGGCCATAGGTTCCGAACCGCGTGCATCCTCACCCATCGAACCTCCTCAGGTACCAATCGTTGAGTTCAACTCCGCGGACATCTTTTGGCACTCACCTTTAGGCGATGTGCTAAACTCATTAAAATCCCTCTCCTTATCAGGGGACTCTCAGTCGAACTATATCCAGTTTGGATTGGAAGCTGATGACGGAGAATTCCGCTTCCCATCCACCACCCACTTCATAGCCACTGTCGAAGACTTAACCAACATGCTCGATTACGGCTCCGAAGACATCGACGGTATAGACAACAATGGCGGAGAAGAGCAAGCACAAAAACCACCACTTACAGGGCGATGGACAGCCACCTCCCCGATGACATATACATGGTGGATCCACCCAAAGAAAACAACGGCGACAATGAAAAGGATCCAGCCGAGGATAAGCCTCCTGAGACATAGCCAAAGCACCGATGTTACCGGCGCCGCTCTAAACCGCGCTGTGGAAAAAACAGCAATACCGGCACAGGAAAAAATAATACTCCGGACGACGCTGAAGACAACGAAGACCCCGTTGAGCCAACTTCCGAACAGGATGAACGGGAGGATGGGCGAGTCAGCCCTAATGAATAGGCTGTTAACGAAGACTCAGAGGACAGTAATTATCTTCCACCCTCCGAGGATGAGGCTAGCTTCGGCGACGAATACTTTATCGTGCCTGAGTAGCCCATTGATCAGAAGTACTTTAAGCGCCGGCTAATAGCCACTGCAAGGAGCCAGAAAAAGAAGCAGCAGCAGCTTCAAGCTGAAGAAGATCTACTCAATGACAAATGGACTCATGTCCTGGCAGCCGAGGAATATGGCCTCGAGTGCACAAAAAAATAGTTACCTAAAAAGCAAATTGTTACCCCAATTCGATGATGAGGCGCTGGAGCCCATCCTACCAACGCATAACGCGACTGACCGACCACCACGTGGCCGGTATAAAGCGGCAACTCAAGCCGAACACAAGCCCACACTACCTCGCCGTAAAAACAGAGGCGCAACAGCTCGGGATACACATATGACCTGCGCCATGCCCTGGAAAACAGAGCAGGTCAGACCAGATTGATCTATGGATCGCGGGGGTGTGCCCCGATGGGCGAAGACGGCCATCCGGCCAGACGTGACAAACATAACCACGCCCGGGCCGAAAACTGCAGACGAAGTCCATCCGAGCTACGTCGTGACTTGGCCCGATATAGAGGCGTCGCACACCCCCTTTGCTTCACTGATGAAGTAATGCAACATGAATTCCCGGAAGGGTTTAAACCCGTGAACATCGAATTGATGGGACAACATACCCCGCGGTATCGATTGAGGATTTTCTCCTCCATATTCATATGGCCCGCGGTGATGATCTTGACGCCATCAAATACCTCCCTCTAAAACTCAAGGGACCTTCTTGGCACTGGTTGAACAGTTTTCCCGAAAACTAAATTGACAGCTGGGAAGACTTGGAAGTCGCCTTCCTTGACAACTTCCAGGGTACATATGTCGGACCTCCAGATGCCGACGACTTAAGTCACATAGTTCAACAGCCCGGAGAGTCAGCCAGGAAATTTTGGACTAGGTTCTTAACTAAAAAGAACAAGATCATCGACTGTCCGGATGCCAAAGCCCTAGCGTGTCAGTGGAAACGACACCTATGGGATCACAAGAATCCCTACTACGGTTGCGGGGCGCGGGGTCGTGAGAAGAGCAGGATCAGCAGTCAGCACAAGCACTCGGGTCGTTTACCCAGGTTCGGGCCACGAGGATGCGTAATACCCTAGTCCTACTTTTATGTGTATATCTGTGTTCTTGGAGTTCTTGAGCGAGCTACAATGTGCGTAACTTGTCCTAGGGTCTGAATCCTTCTCCTGGATGCCTTGGGCCTCCTTTTATAGTCAAGGGGATCGCCACGATGGCACACAGGAGGTGGCATCAGTGTACGGTGGCTAAGCTTATCGCTTGCCATTACGGGACAAGATGCATTTAATGCGCCTGTTAGGTGTCCCTCTCACTTTACTGCCGCCTCTCCCTGCTTCGACATGCGCCTAGGCCAGCGAGGCAGTTAGCGCCATGTAGGCTGGCAGGCTGCTGAGGTGGCACGGTGGTAGGGCCTTCACGACTGGCAGGCTGCTGAGGTGGCACGACACCACGTAGGCATGCACTGAGTTGGCTTGGAAGCCTCACAGCGACACGCAGGTGCCTACCTAGTTTGTGGGTTGGCAGCTTCATGGGAGCGACGATGGAAACTTGGCAGGCGTGGGCCTGGCTGTGGCCCCGCGGATGTCCTCGGCAAGGACCTTGCCGGGGCCCTGGCAAGGGTATTGTCGTGGTGTCGTGGTCGTCCCCGGCAAGGATCTTGCCAGAGGTCTTGTGGGTTTCCCTGGCAAGGATCTCGCCGAGGTTCGTCGTCTTCTAATCCTCATCTGATTTGGAGTGCTTCTTGTCTTCACAAAGATCTGCATGCCATCACGGAGGCACCTCCCGAGCCTTGGTCCCAACGTGGTTGGTGGTGTTGGAAAACCTGGGGCTCAAGGGTGGCGCGCCCTGCTGGCATTGGGTAAGATGCCCCGGCAAGGTCCTTGCCGAGGTCGTGGAGGTCACCCCGGCAAGGTTCTTGCCGGGGGAAACCACCTCGCCTTCTTGCTCTTTGTGTCTCAGTCTTGGTGTTGCTTTGGCCACCTTGCGGTTTTGGCTCCTCCCTCTACCCTGCTAAGGGTGGTCGTGGGCACGGCTCTGACTTCCCGTGCACAAGTAAAGGGTACAAAGGAGCGCCCCTACTTTAGTACACCGATAGGAGCCCCCGGGGCTGGACCACACATAAGCGCAACACGTTGTTGGGCCAGGCCCAAAATGGTTCGTGGGTAGGCAGGGCCATTTGTACCGCAGTAACATTTTTCGTCGGCTATGCTTCCACCACCCGCGTTGAATGCGCGATGTGGGGGTCATGCGTGACATGGGGGGGCATGCGTGTGGTGGTTGCTGCAGGCATGCGTCACTTTGTAATAAATGGGAAAGAGGCGGCCCGCGTCTTCCCCATAAAAAGGAATAACTGCGGGCGCGCGGCTCATTTACCCTTTTCGTCTTTCCCCAATCTCGACATCGCCATCCTCATCTTCTTCCTGCTCAAGCTCCTGCTCGCCGCTGCTATGCCCCCCACTGCCTTTGAACCCTCGCCCTCCTCCCAGCCGCCATGGCTCCTAAATCTGGCAATGGAAAGGACGTACCCAAGGACACGAAGGAGAAGGAGACGTCGGAGAGCGAGGCGGCGGCACGGCGGGCGCAGTTCACCAATTTCACCCCGTCGCCAGTCGACGCTTTCGAGCTCAAGGACTACTTCAAACCTTTGTGGGGGGCGACAATGACAGCACACCCTGCCACGCGCGCCCTCCCCGCGGATTGCAAGAAGGGCGGCTCAAAACTGTACCCATTCTTCGTCATTTTCTTATTCTGCAGGCTCTGCCCCCCTTTTTCCGACTTATTCAACGACGTCGTGCGCACTTTTGGCTTCCATCTGTTGGACCTTACTCCAAATGTTGTGGCGTGCTTGGCGTGCTTTGCCCACCTTAGTGAGGGCTTCGCCAGGGTGTTTCCCAGCATGATGCTTTTCCAGCACTACTTCTCCCCCCGCGTCCAACCCGGGGGCACTCTTTCTGGAACCATCGCCTGGATTCCGAGGGCCCAGGGAAAGGCACATACCCAGAGGGTGCCACGAAGGAGAGGTGGGAGGAGTGGCGGGTCCGGTGGTGCTGGATCGTGGATGAGAACCCGCTGGAGTTCTGCCGGGGTGTTTGTTAGAAGCCGCTGCTCCGTGGTGCGGACTGGAGCGACCTCGACCCCAATGACAAGAAGTTTTCGATCGCCACCACCAGGATTCGCCGCCTCATCGAGGTCGGGCTTACCCTCGAGATAATTGCGGCGGATTTCATCCGTCGCCGAATCGCTCTGCTGCACAATAAGGGGAGGTCGTGGGATTTCAGGAACGCGGCCGATATCATGAGGCTCCGCACCAGCCTCAAGCACAACCTCACGGTGATGGGGCACTCCTGGTATTGCCGGAGGCTCTTCCAGCTCGATGTGTTCGCCGACGGCAAGGTGGAGGGGACCGTCAAGGCCGCAAAGTCCGGCAAGGCCATGAAGGGGCCCTTGCTCGGGCTGCCGCCGGGAGTGGTCCCGCTGAGCAACAACACCCGACAGGCTGACATCGTTGCTATGATGCCAGTCTTCAACGCGCACGTTCTTGACCCAGCCTGGGTCGAGCCGCCGGCACACGAGTTGGAGTTGTTTGACAACTTAGTCGAAGAACTTGATCATGACGAGCCGCTGCTCATCCAGGACACCACCAAGGAGGAGCTGGACTACATCGCTGCCAGAGCGGTGGAGGAGGAGCTCGCCAGGGCAGCCGGCGACACCGGCAGCATGGAGAACGAGGCCGCCATGGCCGTGGAAGAGAAGGAGTGTGCTGCGTGGGTGAAGTCCACCAGGGAAGCGGGCGGTATCAGCATCGAGACCCCCTCTATCGAGGGCGCGGGTGAAGGATCGTCCGAGGAGGAGGCCGAGGCCGGCGATCCCTCGGCTACGAAGAAAAGACGCGTCCTGCATCGAGCCAGCTCTGGCGAGCCGGTCCGGTCCGGCAGGGCCGAGCCGCAGCAAGGGGGTAAGTGGGAGACCCCGCGCGTGATGAGGGCTGCGGCAGTGAAGAAGAAGGCCGCGTGGCAAAGAAGAAAGCGACCGCCTCTTCTTCACCCAAACGCTACCGGACTCCATCGCCTTCCCCTCCTCCCGCAAGTGCTGGCACGGAGGTCGCCTTCGACTTTTCGTCCCTCAGCGCGAGGAGGAAGCGGAAGGCAGCAAAAAAGGAGGTGGAGGACGAGTAAGCATTCTGCCCCTCGCCATTTCCATCCTCTCCAATCGTGCCATCTTCCTTGGTTTGTTTTTGTCTTTGCAGGGAAATGGAGACGCTGGCCCAGCGAGCACCGAAGAGGGCCAAGGCCTCGACGGGCAGCCAGCCCCTGGCAGGTACCTCAAAGGCACCGCTGGTGGTAGAGAGCAGCCCGAACAGTAGCCCGCGGCGCAGCCCCCGGCTCAGCCCCCAGCGTGCGTTCACCACCTACTCCCCATCAACGTGCGCCAGGGTGTGGCTTTTTGGTATCGACCTTGTCGTGGCTGCAAGAGGAGAGCAGCAGGAGGAGGAGCCACCAAGGGCCACCCCACCACGCCGCACCCATTGACTACACCGCCCCGAGGGGCGTCCCCGACAAGGGTACCAGTGTAACTCCCCGGATCCGATGCACCCGGTGTCTTCCAGCTATTCGTCGTTGTTGCCATGTCATTTGCTTGCATGTTGCATTTTTCCATGTCATCATTTGCATTTCATCTACATTGCATCCTCATGGTTTTCAAAACTTGCATCCGTTCGGGTCCTCCCAGTTCTCTCTGTTGTCCGTTCTGAGCCCAACCGCACTCGCACGTGCCCCGTCGCCCCCTCTCAGACCTTGTTTCGTGAGAGGGAGAAAAACGTTCTCGGAATGGGCCGAGATTTGCCGAGTGGCCTTCGTATATCACCCGTAGACCGCCCGTCAAGTTTCGTTCCATTTGGAGGTCGTTTGATGCCCCAATGGTTAACCGAGTTAACCGAAACCCCTTTCTCTTTCCAGCCCGACACCCCTTCACACAGCCCACCTAGACCACCTAACTCCCCTCCATGCACTCCACCGTTCTATCACGATCATGTGGGCGAAAACCGCACCTCATTTGGACTCTCCTAGCTCCCTCTATCTATAAATAGGCCCTCTCCCCCGAAAATTGCGGATGAATCCACTCCTAACCCTAGCCTCTTCCCCTCTGCGCCACCAGACATGTCTGTCCGCGCCGGACACTTTGCGCCGCTTCCCCGGACCAGTGGGCACCCACCACGTGGCCCTCCGCCGCCAGCCACCGACGCGGCCCGTGAAGCCCACGGGAGGCCCGCCACGGGCCGCCCCGGGCCCGAGCGCCCCGCGCCCCGCC
>NC_041385.1:294215356-294307143 GCF_002162155.2 Triticum dicoccoides
CGTCGCGCGCCTTGTCGCCAGATCCCCGCCGCCTCCGCCCGTCGGCGACGACCCTGCCCTGCCGCCTGCCGTCCGTCGTGCCGCCCCGCTCTAGCGGCGCCGCCTCTCGCCTCTCCCCGTAGCTCGCCGACCTCCTCTGCCACGCCTCTCCGCCGCCCCCATGTCAACTCCGGCAAGCCTCGTTGCCGGAGCCGCCGTTCTCGAGCTCGCCGGAGCTCGTCCGGCCGGATCCATTGGTGGGTGGATCAGATCCACCCATCCCTCCAACCAAACGGCCTCCCCGCGTCCTGGATCCCTCTGTCCCGCTACGTCCCGCCCCGTTGACTTTTTCCGCGAGGTGATTTTTGGCTGTCCCCGTAATTTTCAGCATTCTTGTGCCCCCTTTGACATGCCATAACTTCCTGTGTGCTGCTCCATTTCATGCATATAGTATATCAAAATGTTCATTGTGAGATGCTCTTTATTTTGTTTCATTGTGCCTTGCTTGTTTGTGTCCATCTTGATGCCATAATCATCGTTGCAAGAGTCTACATGATGTTAACTGTTGTCTGTTATCAGAACTTGGTGATTTGTCTTTTTCATTGCATTTTGTGTGTGCACCCTATGAGCTTGATGTCTACATATGTTTTGAGCTACATCATGCCATATTTACATTGGTACAATCCATGTATTTTTGTGAGTCTCGTAGTAATTGCATCAAGCTCGTTAAGTAGGGTACTTGCTATTACTGTTTTGCTAGACTAAATCTGTTATGTGATGATGTTAGGTAAACCTGCTGCTACAAGTCATTGTATGCATAATCTGGAGATGTTCACTAAGGATGTTTTGTTACACATGTCATGCTCTATTCATCCATACCCCTGGTTGCGTTTATAGCTTGCTGTAGATTGTTCATATCATGCTCCAAAGTTGCTAAATAATGTTGCTGTCAGCCTGTTAACATTAAGTTTAGTTTTGCCATGTCAATAACTAGTGATCCATGCACCCTATGACCTTGCTCTTGCCATTCTTAGCTTCATAAACATGTCTTCTTACTGTTGGTTACCTGGTCATGCCATGTATTGCTCTATGGTTAGTTGTACAAACTCACCAACATGCCTACTTATTGTTGTTTCTGCCATGTCTGAATCTGTCATATCATTTGCCATGTTCGCATGGATGCTACCATCTTTGGAATTAGTTCGGTAAGGCAATTTTGTTCTTTGTCTTTAGTATTAGCATGCCATGCTCTAATTTTCCATGATAGCTTGCTGTAACATGATGTTTCATAGCTCTAAACATTGCAACCTGATTTTATTTCTGCTAAGTCTGTAAACTGTTATTATTTGCAATCTTGCCATGTCCTTTTGAGCATGTTGTAGTGGTTTAAGGAGATAGCTCAGTGTTCATGTTTTGTCATGATTTACGTGTATATCATGTCCATGCCTTTTGTCTTCATGTTGAAGTGCTGTAGCATATTGTTTTGATGCTTGCTAGATGCCTAGTTGCTGTTTTGGACAGCTTGTCCTTTAAACTTGTATGGAGTGTATGTGTTGAACCGTTGCTCCGTTTTGAGTGTGCTTTATATGAAACTTACTTAGATTTGCATGTAGTTTCATCTTGTCATGTTGAATCCTTGTTTTGAGAGTGTTTTCTTGATGTTTGAATGTCTTTTGCATTAATGCCATGTTTAACTTGTTTTGCTCATATCTTCTAGGTCGTAGCTCCGAACTAAACGAACTTTATCTGTAGCTTGACTAGAATTTCATGTAGATCATCTTGGTGCATCTTAAATTGCTGTTTAACAACTTGAACATAAGGTTTATTCAGATCTGGACCAACTTCTAAATTTACATATGGGGTCTTTCCGGTTTTGTCATATGTTGTTTCCGGCCTCATTTAAACTTGCTTTGATGTGTTGCTCTTGTATGCATTCCTTCTCTTGCCATGAGAAGCTTCAGGTAGCCTTTGCCATGCATCATGATTGGTTGTGCATCATGCCGTGTCTATGTGTTGTGTGTTTACTGTGTTGTTTGCTTCTTTCCGGTTGTGCTTCTTCTCGATAGTTCCTGTTTCGTTGCGATAGTGAGGATTCGTTCATCCTTGCTTGTTTCTTCTTCTCCTGTTTGTCTTCTTCATGGACTCGTTCTTCTTGCTAGCGGTATTTCAAGCAAGATGACCATCACCTTGGATCTCATTACTATCATTGCTATGCTAGTTGCTCCGTTCTATCGCTTTGTCGCGCTACCTATCACTTGTTCTTCAAGCCTTCCCAAATTGCCATGTCAGCCTCTAACCTTTTTCACCCTTCCTAGCAAACCATTACTTGGCTATGTTACCCCTTTGCTCAGCCCCTCTTATAGCGTTCTTAGTTGCAGGTGAAGTTGAAGATTGCTCCATGATGGACAGGATTATGTTGGGATATCACAATATCTCTTATGTAATTAATGCATCTATATACTTGGTAAAGGGTGGAAGACTCAGCCTTATGCCTGGTGTTTTGTTCCACTCTTGCCGCCCTAGTTTCCGTCATACCGGTGTTATGTTCCTTGATTTTGTGTTCCTTACGCGGTTGGGTGATTTATGGGACCCCCTTGACAGTTTGCTTTGAATAAAACTCCTCCAGCAAGGCCCAACCTTGGTTTTACCATTTGCCTACCTAAGCCTTTTTCCCTTGGGTTTCCGGAGCCCGAGGGTCATCTTTATTTACCACCCCGGGCCAGTTCTCCTTCGAGTGCTGGTCCAAACCGAGCGATGTCCGGCGCCCCCTGGGCAACCAGGGTCTATGCCAACCCGACGTCTTGCTCATCCATTGTGCTCTGAGAACGAGATATGTCCAGCTCCTATCGGGATTTGTCGGCACATCGGGGGGCTTTGCTGGTCTTGTTTTACCATTGTTGAAATGTCTTGTAAACCGGGATTCCGAGACTGATCGGGTCTTCCTCGGAGAAGGAATATCCTTCGTTGACCGTGAGAGCTTGTGATGGGCTAAGTTGGGACACCCATGCAGGGTATAAACTTTTGAGAGCCCTGCCCGCGGTTATGCGGCAGATGGAAATTTGTTAATATCCGGTTTTAGAGAACTTGACACCGGATTCGAATTAAAAGCATCAACCGTGGGTGTTGCCGTGATGGTGTCTTTTCGGCGGAGTCCGGGAAGTCAACACGGTTTTGGGTTATGTATGAACGTTAGTAGTTTCAGGATCACTTCTTGATCACTTCAAGCTTCTCTACCATTCCGTTTGCTTCTCTTCTCGCTCTTATTTTGCGTATGTTAGCCACCATATATGCTTAGTCGATGCTGCAACCTCACCACTTATCCATTCCATACCCTTTAAGCTTTGCTAGTCTTGATACCCATTGTAATGGGATTGCTGAGTCCTCGTGGCACACAGATTACTACAACAACAGTTGCAGGTACAGGTTATGCGATGATCTTGATGCGAGAGCGATGTTCCTTGTTTTGGAGTTCTTCTTCTAGTGTATCCAGCGTGACGATCATCGTCATGTGTTGGGGTGCGCCCCCGTGATCCGTAGGTCGATCTTGGCTGTCCTGCCATGTTTTCCAGTATGTCTTGCAAGTCCTGCCTATTACCCCAGGCTGTAGTGTATTGGCTTAGGGGTGCGGGCTGGTATTCTGGTTGATATGTCGTTTTATCCCGGCCACGAGGTGGCGGGTCAGCCGTGTGGTGCCCGAGTCCGTATTCCTCAGCTGCTAGGACTTCGGTCCATCTGTCTGTGAGCAGGTCTTGATCAGCTTGGAGCTGTTGTTGCTTCTTTTTTAGGCTCCTTGAAGTGGCCATAAGCCGGCACTTGAAGCGCTCCTGCTCCACGGGGTCCTCAGGCACGTCGAACTCGTCGTCGCCGAAGCTAATCTCGTCTCCGGAGGGGGCATGTAGTTGTTCTCCTCCGGATATCCATCCATCGCCTGTTCGTCTGGGCTGACCTGCCCATCTTCCTGTTCGGCCTGCTCGAAGGCAGGCTGATTGGGGTTGTATTCATCTTCGGCATCATCCGGATTGTTTTCGTCTCCTGTGCTGGTATTGCTGTGGAGGGGCTTGGAGCGGCACCGACGACGTCCATGCTTTGCTTTCTTCCTTGAGGGGTTATCCTCCATTGCTTCATCGCCATTGGTTTCTTTCGGAGTGTCCACCATATATATATCATATGAGGAGGTGGCTATCCACTACCCCGTGGGCGGTGGTTCTTCTCCTACATCGTCATCCATACCCTTGATGTCTTTAGAGTTGAAGTCAAGCACGTCGGTTAAATCATCGACCGTGGCAATGAAGTGGGTGGTGGGTGGGCCACGAATTCCTTCGCCGCCTCCTTCCACTCGAGTCGGACATAGTTAGACCAAGAGTCTCCTGACAAAGAGAGAGACTTTAATGAGTTCAGCACGTCGCCAAAGGGCGAGTGCTGGAAGATATCCGCAGCAGTGAACTCCATTACCGGAGCCCAACCAGATTCGGCGGGCTCGGGAGTGCGCGGACTGGTACCTACAACTGGATACGAGTTCGGGGGTCCGGTGTCACAGGCTTCCTTGGGGGTGAAGCCTGTGGTCGTCTCTACCGCCAATGAGTGTGCGGCCTCCGATGCGAGGTCCATCCACCCGTCCTCGGGGGACGCAATCTGCACCGGATTTAGGTCCGGGGCTCCTGCAGGGGCGATATCCCGAGGATTGTCCGACAGCAGGCCTAAGCCGTGCTCATCGTGACTGTCCGGCGCTCCTGGCGCAGGCCCGAATCCATTGAAGATCAAGTCTCCGCGGACATAAGACATGTAGTTTGAGTTTCCGAACCTGACCTGATGGCTAGGGGCACAGCTGTCGATCTGCTCCGGATGGCCAACCGAATTGGCCCGCAGTACGAAGCCGCCAAACACGAAGATCTATCCAGGGAGAAAAGTCTCACCCTGGGCCATGTTGTTGTTGATTGAAGGAGCCATCAAGCCTTGCAGCGACATCATAGTGGAACTCTCAATGAAAGCACCAATGTCAGTGTCAAAACCGGCGGATCTCGGGTAGGGGGTCCCGATCTGTGCGTCTAAGGCTAATGGTAACAGGAGGCAAGGGACACAATGTTTTACCCAGGTTCGGGCCCTCTTGATGGAGGTAAAACCCTACTTCCTGCTTGATTGATATTGATGATATGATTGTTACAAGAGTTGATCTACCACGAGATCGTAGAGGCTAAATCCTAGAAGGTAGCCTATGATGATTATGATTCTGTCTCTAAGGACTAAACCCTCCGGTTTATATAGACACTGGAGAGGGCTACAATTTACATGGAGTCGGTTACAAAGAAGGAAATATAATATCCGGATCGCCAAGATTGTCTTCCACACAAAGGAGAGTCCCATCCGGACACGGGACGAAGTCTTGAGTCTTGTATCTTCACGGTCCAACAGTCCAGCCAAAGTGTATAGTCCGGCTATCCGGATACCCCCTAACCCAGGACTCCCTCAGCCGTGGCCGAGGCTGACAAGGTCGCCGCAGAGGAGGCCGCCCAGACCGAGGCCGAGGATGCTGCCAAGGGGTTTGCCGGAGAGACCGGCGAGGCTGCCGCCGAGGAGGCTGACAAGGGCGCTACCGAGGAAACCGGCAAGACCGCTGGCGAGGAGGCCGGCAGGGCCGCTGCTGGGGAGGCTATCATGGCCGCCACCGAGGAGGAGGTGGTTGACGACCAACCCTCCTCATCCGCTGCCTCCGGCTCTGACAAATATCTGAAGGTGAGCGATGACTTGTTCGTTCACCTCCCGGGGACGGGGAGCACCAGGGCGCCAGCCGAGGTGGAGGTGTTCGATGATGAAGTGCTCGCTGCTTCCGGGCTCGAGGTCATCGAGGAACCGAGCGCCAATGGCAGTGGCACCTAGGAGTAGGAGCTTCTTCAGGCCATGGGCGCCAGCTTCTGGAAGCTGCAGGCGCACCATCGTGACCGCCTGAACAAGGAAAAGTCTAGGAAGGTCGTGGCAGCCAAGGCGGAGACAGACTTGGAGAAGCACGTCACCGAGGCGCAGGCCTAGTTCCACCAGGCCCACGAGGAGATGAAGGTTGCACAATGCCAGCTGGCGGAGCACGAGCTGGAGCTTGTCCTGAAATAGGCTGACATTGAGAAATCCCAGGAGGCGGCAAAGGAAGAGGCCTCCAAGGCCGAGGCTGCTTGGTCCCAGCGCCAAGCCAAGCTGGACTCTCAGGAAGAGGACCTCGTCGCCCGTGAGGTGACACTTGCTGCCACACTCCACGGCAAGGACGAGGAGGTCGAGAAGCTTGCCGCAACGCGAACCCGTGAGCTGGAGCATAAGCACAAGGAAGCGCTCGATGCCCAAGCTCTAGCCCACGGCAACAAGGTGAAGGAGCTGTAGGCGGAGCGGGACGGCCTGAAGGCCAGGGCCGATCAGCTGACGAAGGAGAGGGACACGGCCAGCTGCGCCCTGACGGTGGTCCCGGACGACATCGTTGCCAATGCCGAATAGCTCGCTCGCACCAACGACTCCATCAAGGACGTGAAGATGAAGCTCGAGGGTCTTGAGAAGACTCTTACGGAGGCCAAGACCCGGGAGGGAGCCCTGACCAAGTGCCTGGCGGAGGATAGGCAGCTGTGGAAGAATGACGCCACCAACCACGTGGATTTCATGAAGGACGAGGACCTCTGGATCAGCCGGCTCACCAACGTAGCCAACAGGATCACCAAGCAGTTGGCCGACATGGGGATGCCGGACATGAGTTACGCCCCGGACCCGAATGTGAGCCCCAACGCCAAGCTAACCTTGTCCTTCGAGGGCGTTCTTGGGGCCCTGGAGCGATTTGACTCCAACCGGGCGAGCTCCCTGGCCAGCGAAGCCCGGCCACTTTGCTGGGGCGCCATGACTAAGGTCCTCACCAAGCTGACATACCGGAACCCTGAACCTGACTTCAACGCCGCACTGGATAGCTTGCTGGGGGACGCAGACCTCACGGTGCTTGAGTAGCGCATCGAGCCCATCATCAGCCGCGTTGGCGGAATTCAAAGGGTAGAGGGCCATCGCCGGGATTAGGCACCACGTTTCTTGTTGCTGCTGCAGGTTCACGACCATGAAAATTCATATCTTTAGTTAGAACCGCAGCAACAATTGTTGTAATATAACTCTGTTGTGTTTTAAATCGATGCATGTTATTTCCCTCTTCTATCCCTCCTTGTATATCCGCCCTACACCAATTGGGCAGGCTTGCCGGTGTGTGAACCCAAACCGTGGCGCTTTGAAGGATGGATCCTTTAGCGGTCGGCAGCGTGTGCTTGCTGCCATGCGAGCCACCTTGACATTATCACCGCGGCCGCTCGAGCTGCCGAGCGGACTCGAGATAGAACGAGACCGTTGCCAATAGCGGAAGGCCACCCCGCCGTTCTCGATGCAGCCGCTCAATCTGTTGAGCGGACTTGAAATAGACCAAGGTCGTTGCCAATAATGGAAGGGCTCAACTGCGTGCAGGTTTCTTATACAAAGGAAAGATTTCCGAGGAGGATAACCTTATATAAAAAGGGATTACTCAGAGTTTATGCATGACTTAGCTTTCATGGCGTCGCGCGAACGCTTGCTGCATCCGCTGACGGAGCTGCTCGCTTGGTTGCCTTCTTCCTTGGAAGCCATGGCGACAGAGAAATTGCTAGACTAACGTCCGGACCAGATTCTCACAACTGTGTGCCCCCTACCTGGCGCGCCAAATATGTCGGTGGAAATGACACCTATGGGATCACAAGAATCCCTACTACGGTTGCGGGGCGCGGGGTCGTGAGAAGAGCGGGATCAGCAGTCAGCACAAGCACTCTAGTCATTTACCCAGGTTCGGGCCACGAGGATGCGTAATACCCTTGTACTGCTTTGATGTGTATATCTGTGTTCTTGGACTTCTTGAGCTAGCTACAATGAGCGTAACTTGTCCCAGGGTCCGAATCATTCTCCTAGATGCCTTGGGCCTCCTTTTATAGTCAAGGGGGTTGCCAAAGTGGCACACAGGAGGTGGCATCGGTGTACGGTGGCTAAGCTTATTGCTTGCCATTACGGGACAAGATGCACTTAATGCGCCCCTTAGGCGTCCCTCTCACTTTACCGCCGCGTTGCCCTACTTCGGCACACGCCCGGGCAAGCGAGGCGGTCAGCGCCATGTAGGCTGGCTGGCTGCTGAGGTGGCACAGTGGTAGGGCCTTCACAAAGATTTGCATGCCACCACGTAGGCATGCGCTGAGTTGGCTTGGAAGGCTCACGTCGACACGCATGTGCCTACCTAGCTGGTGGATTGGCAGCTGCATGGGAGAGGGGGTGGAAACTTGGCGGGCGTGGGCCTGGCTGTGTCCCCACGGATATCCTCGGCAAGGAACTTGCTAGGGCCCCGGCAAGGGTCTTGCCGTGGTGTCATGGTCATCCCTGGCAATGATCTTGCCGGAGGTCTTGTGGGTTTCCCCGGCAAGGATCTCGCCGAGGTTCGTCGTCTTCTAATCCTCATCTGGTTTGAAGTGCTTCTTGTCTTCACAAAGATCTACAAGGCATCATGGAGGCGCCTCCCGAGCCTTGGTCCCAGCGTGGTTGGTGGTGTTGGCAAGCCTGGGGCTCAAGGATGGCGCGCCCTGCTGGCATTGGGTAAGTCACCCCGACAAGGTCCTTGCCGGGGTCGTGGAGGTCACCCCGGCAAGGGTCTTGTCGGGGGAAACCACCTCGTCTTCTTGCTCTTTGTGTCTCTCTTTTGGCGTTGCTTTGTCCACCTTGCGGTTTTGGCTCCTCCCTCTGCCCTGCTAAGCGTGGCCGTGGGCGCGGCTCTGACTGCCGGTGCACAAGTAAGGGTTACAAAGGAGTGCCCCTACTTTAGTACACTGACATAGCGGCCCTTAAACATAGCATCCATGACGAATGGCTCGCCCGACACCTCGGCCAAGAAAAACCGAAGTCCATGGCAGCCCTCATGACACTTATGACCCGGCTCTGCGATAGCTGGCTGGCCCGTAGCAATAACAATACAAGCGAACCTGGCACTTCTGAAGCCATAAATAGCAACAGCAAGCCCCGACACAACAGACACAAGCGTCGAAGCAACAGTGACAACACCGAGGACATGGCGGTCAACACCGGATTTAGTGGCTCTAAGTCTGGTCAGCAGAAGAAGCAATATAAAAGAAACAATCTGGGCTCATCCAGCTTGGGCCGCATATTCGATCGACCATGTCAAATCCATGGCACTCCTGATAAACCAGCCAATCATACCAACAAAGACTGTTAGGTTTTTAAATAGGCTGGGAAGCTAAATGCCGAGAACAAGGAGAAGGGGTCACAAAGCGAGGACGATGACGAGGAGCCCTGGCCACCGAACACAAGAGGACAGAAGAAGTTTCCCCCTCCCCCAAGTTAAAACGGTTAACATGATCTACACTACCCATATCCCCAAGAGGGAGCACAAGCGTGTGCTCAGGGACGTCTACGCGATGGAGCCAGTCGCCACAAAGTTCAACCCATGGTCATCGTGCCCGATCACCTTCGATCGCAGGGACCATCCGACCAGTATCTATCATGGCGGTTTAGCCGCACTGGTCCTCGACCCAATCATTGATGGATTCCATCTTACTCGAGTCCTCATGGACGGTGGCAGCAGCCTGAACCAACTGTTTCAGGATACAATGCGCAGAATGGGTATTGATCCCTCAAGGATCAAGCCCACTAAAACCACCTTTAAAGGAGTCATACCAGGTGTAGAGGCCCGCTGTACAGGCTCGATCACACTAGAGGTGGCCTTCGGATCCCCGGAGAACTTCCAAAGCGAAGAGTTGATCTTCGATATCGTCCCCTTCTGAAGTGGCTATGACACATTGCTCGGACGAACCGCATTCGCTCGACTCAATGCGGTGCCACACTACGCTTATCTCAAGCTCAAGATGCCTGGACCACGCGGTGTCATAAAAGTCAATGGAAACATAGAACGCTCCCTCCGTACCAAGGAACACACAGCTGCCCTCACAGTAGAAGCATACAGCGGCCTTTTTAGGCAGAACCTTAATTTTATGGCCAAGCTCTCAGACACTGTCAAATGAGTCTGAACTACTCTATAGCAGGATAGTCCAGCTCATCAAGAGCTTGACTAGCAATTCGGTCTCCATTCCCAATCCCGACCAAATGGCGGCATTCGTACCGCGCGTACATAACTACGCACTCAAAATACCATGGGCAAAGACAGAGCCACAGCTAGATCGTGGTCCATAATACGGCTCAACCTCCCCTGGACCCACATACTTTCACTTTTTCTTCTTCTTTTCAGGTTTCCTTTTTTTCCTAGGCCTTTCCTGGTGGCCTGATTGTCGGACCCATCAACAGACGAATACACCAAGACGGCAAGAAGCATTCATGTATAAGGGAATTTCTAGGTGGTCTCTTTAAACGATCGTTATGCCTGTTTTGAGGACCCGCACGCAGCTCTCCCTTGGTCGTGGCATGTTAAATAGCCATGTTGCTTATCGCAGTACTTGTACAAATACGCTTTGACGTATTAATCAAACTATAATGGAAAATAGTTTACAGCCCAGTTTCTGTGGCATTAGCCTATTGCTTCATTTTTCTTTTTCTTGATATTCTTATCAATTGCACCATACACTCAGGTACGCCTTAATTCGCTAGGGGATACATCATGCCCCATAATACAACAACAAAGTCCGAACACTTTTTTACAGTATAGTTCGGCTCCCCGAACTTTAGCATTATATGCATTGACTCCGAATCATGTCTTTGGTCAATAGTTGGGTTGCCCGGCTCCTGTGCTTACTACCTTACGTTCCACTATATCGGCTAGGATAGTAAAGGGAGAACTACTGTGATTGTGTCCTGGTTTATCCGGATGAGCACCTTAGTAGAAAAAGCTGAAAACTGACTGTCATGATGCGGCATGAGCCGGTCAGCTGTTTGAGTGGTTACAAATCTTTTGTGATTTTTTCCACATTATACGATGAATCGGTTTTTATCCGATGAGGTGTTTACAACACCCCATGTTCGGACTTACAAATACTAGGGGCTGCGCATACATTTCTATTTGTCAAACTCCTATGGCTAAGTGAGGGTGATAAAGCCACATAGTCCGATTGCCTGTTCATTGCGCTAAACACCTCCTTTAAGGATCAAACTCTGGGATAAAGAGTGTTTAGATTCATCCTGAACACCCCCGTACTACCTACATGGGGGCTGAAGCCGACGACTGGCCAACTCTCAGATTGAACAAAACGGTCGCACAGGATGTAAAATTTTAAATAACAGGCATTATATTACATAATGAATCTGTTTCATAATACCGGAAGTGACAGTATGAATGACTTCATTCAAAGATGATGTCTTTTGAACACTGCCCCTCTAGAATGCGGGATCCCTTTAGGACATCTTCAAGATACTGCTCGGGTGTGCGGTGCTCCTTACCCGCGGGCGGTCCCTCGGTCGCAAGCTTCACGGCATCCATCTTCGCCCACTATATCTTGACTCGAGCGAAGGCCATTCGCGCGCCTTAGATGCAGACCGGCCGCTTGATGGAATCAAGTCGAGGGCAGACACTGAACAACCGCTTCACGAGCCCGAAGTAGCTGCTGGGTATGGCTTCGGCGAGCCATAGCCGGATTATGAAATCCTTCATGGCTAGTTCGGCCACCCTATGCAGTTCGACCAGCTGTTTTAACTGATCACTAAAGAGCACCGGATGTTCTGGCGCAAGGTATTGCGACCAAAACTGCTTCTCCATAGAGCTCCCCTCTTCGGCTCGAAAGAACTCCACAATGTCTGAAACGTTGTGCGGCAGATCCGCAAACGCCCCTGGAGAACTCCAAATCCGGGTTAGTAAGAGGAACCTTTTCTTCACATATTTTCTCTCCATAATAAAGGCCTTACTCGCCGTGATTTTTCTGGCCTCCTGGACTTCCTGGAGGGTGCCCTGGGCTTCAACCCGGGCATCTTGTCTACTTTGGCGGGCCTTGGCAAGTTTGGACTCTTGATCCGCAATGTTGCGCTCCAAGGACTCACATTTCTTCACGGCGTCCTGGAGCTCTGTCACACCCTGCTTTGTGTAACATGGCATTTGCATTAATAAAGCATGAAAATTTGGACCAACAAAAACTTTTGCATTACTTGGCTTTTTCTTTGGAGTTGGTTCTTCTCTCTGTGATTTTCATGTGCTCTTTAAAAGTCAACACAACTCCACCTCATATACTTCATCTCCTTGCCCCAAAACTTCTGCCCAATTATCATGCCATGTGTATAGTGCAATATAGTATTTTCTTACAAAAATAATTTTGCCAAATAGTTTTTTCAAAAAAAATAGTTTTCCAAAAACCCCTGAATTAAGGTTTGCACTACAAGTACTTGATTTCGGGGATGAAAAATATTTCAAAGAGTATATTTGAAACCTATTAGATATAGGATTTCCATAAACCACAAAAATATAATTTTAAAGGTAATTTTCCTATTTTATTTAAATGCTTTTTCTTTAGGACAGAAATAGTCTTTAATAGGTTAAAATTATTTTAAAGATTCAAAAATGTTTGAGGAAAATCAGGGAAACCCAGTGGACATATATTTTCCATATATAAGAGTTTAAACCCATGGTCATGTTCAAAATATTGGTCAAAACCATTCCTGCCCATTTCAAGGATTTGAAATATTTCTACAGGAAATATTTTCATAAAAATCCAAGGAAAATCCAACAAGTCACAAATGCATATTGTGTTCACCTTGCAAAGCCTCATCTCAATTAAGGTCATTTTGGTTCACCAAAATGCCCCAAAACCCCCTCTGACCAGAATCAAATTCGAACAACGTTGTACTACCAACTTTCTCTCCTTGATCCCAACTTTTGTGAACATGATCACATGACCAAATGAGGCCACCACACCAAGTGGTGCATCAAGGAGAAGTGATTTGCTCAACTAGATATGCACAAGTTCATTCTTGTCAATTTCTAGCGTTTACAAAAGTTGCATTGGCAACTTTGCCGAAATGAGCTCAAAATGGGTGGAAGGCCCTAGTTATATGTGCCATTTCACCCTGTGGAGTCACATGACAAATGGAAATCATCTACTTGCCCAAACCAGCATCAAACACCTTCTGCCGCTTTACCAAAATCCCATTTTTGGCCTCTCCCACTAATCTCCATGAGCTCTGCTTTTTACCACAACCCCTCCTAGTTCCCCCCTATCACCTGGATGCTTTTCTGCCCGAGGAAGGAATGATGAAGGGAGGAGGAACCCCATTATTCTTCTCTGGACAACAGATTCCTCCCTCTCTCTCAACCTCCTTCTCTCCCCTCAGCTTTCCAGAGCATCCAAGGCTCTCTCCAGCTTTTGCCCATGCCCCCTCCAGCTGCCAGACACAAGTGGACGCGTGGGGACACGGGAAAACCGCGGATAGCGGCCAAAGTGATGCTCTGGAGCACCTGGCTGGGCACCTGGTCGTTGATGCCGTGTCCCCCGACCACTCCAGCCTCCCCCGCGCGCCAGTTGATGCCCCTCGACGTCCGCTCCACGCCAGCAGGCTGCTGACTTGCTCACACGCCCTCCTTTCTCTCCTGCAGCTCGCGCCAGAGCGCTGCCCCGCTCGGCCAATGACCGCGCCTGTCCTATGTCCCGCCCGCAGCTAGTCCCTCTCCTCCTCTCTCTCCCTGGCACCCAAAACCAATCCCACAAACACCCCCAAGCCCCCATTCCCTCTCTAACGGCCACCCGAACCGATCCTGTAGGCACCCATAGGCCACGCCTACGGTGGACCTCGGCCAGCCTATAAAAGGAAACCCTAAGCCCCTCTCTCACTCCCTGTCGCTCCCCCACACTCCTAATCAACCTCCCGCACCACCCATTCGTCTCCAGAGCCGCCCAAGCTCGAGATCGAGATCGAGCTCTGCCGCCTCGGCTCGTCGGCGTTCGTGCGGTACAGGCCTCCTCCGCCCCCGTTTTCTCTTGATCTAGAACCGCGCGGCCTCGCTGACCCTTTCCCCTCTCTCCCCCACTCTTGTTGCAGCCAGGAAAGGCCGGAATCATCGACGCCCGAAGCACCTCCGCCGCCTGACATCATCGCCGGCGAACCAGGCTGCTCCGGCGACCATCTCCACCACCACCCGAACAACGACATCCCCCTGAGTCCAATGGTACCACCCACGCATCCTCATGTGCCCTAAATTGCCGTCGGCGAGCTCGCCGTCGCCTCTGGATGGAGGTAGACAACGACGGCCGTGGGCCCTGTCCGTCAGCCTCATGCCCTGACGGGTGGAACCCACCCGTCAGGTTTAAAAGCGCACCGGTTCGACCATCGGCTGAAGGCGTACTTCGCATTTACGCCTTCGAAGTGGCGGCCTCGCGCGGGCCGATTTCCCTCCTGGGCCTGTAATACGTCTCCAACGTATCTATAATTTTTGATTGCACCATGCTACTTTATCTACTGTTTTGGGCAATATTGGGCTTTATTTTCCACTTTTATATTATTTTTGGGACTAACATATTAACCGGAGGCCCAGCCCAGATTTGTTGTTTTATGCCTATTTCAGTGTTTCGAGGAAAATGAATATCAGATGGAGTCAAAATGGAACGAAATCAACTGGAGAAGTTATTTTTGGAAGAAAAGCAACCCAGGGAACTTGGAGTACATGTCAGGGGAGATACGGGCTGCCCACGAGGGTGGGGGCGCGCCCACGCCCCCGGGCGCGCCCACGCCCCCGGGCGCGCCCCCTGCCTCGTGGGGCCCCCGTAGCTCCTCTGACGTGCCCCCTGCACCCATATATACTCTTGTACCCTAAAACTTCCAGAACAAAAGATAGATTGGGAGTTCCGCCGCCGCAAGCCTCTACAGCCACCAAAAACCATTTGGGAGCCCTTCCCGGCACCCTGCTGGTGGGGGAACCCATCACCGGTGGCCATCTTCATCATACCAGCGCTCTCCATGACGAGGAGGGAGTAGTTCACCCTCGGGGCTGAGGGTATGTACCAGTAGCTATGTGTTTAATCTCTCTCTCTCTCTCTCTTGTGTTCTCTCTCGTGTTCCCTCTATGGCACGATCTTGATGTATCCCGAGCTTTGCTATTGTAGTTGGATCTTATGATGTTTCTCCCCCTCTACTCTCTTGTGATGA
Source organism: Triticum dicoccoides (assembly GCF_002162155.2). Lineage (NCBI taxonomy): Eukaryota > Viridiplantae > Streptophyta > Magnoliopsida > Poales > Poaceae > Triticum > Triticum dicoccoides. Next base: position 294,230,441 of record NC_041385.1, read on the forward strand.
ATTGAATTTCCCCTTTGAAGTTATCTTATCGAATTGAGTCTTTTATGACAACACTTGATGTATGTCTTGCCGTGATTATCTGTGGTGACAATGGGATATCATGTGCCACTTGATGTATGTTTTGGTGATCAACTTGTGGGTTTTGTGACATTGTGAACCTATGCATAGGGGTTGGCACACGTTCTTGACTCTCTGATAGAAACTTTGGGGCACTCTTTGAAGTACTTTGTGTACTTGATGTATGCCTACGGATACTTGAGGTGACAATGGAGTATCTAGGTGACATTAGGGTTTTGGTTGATTTGTTTGTTAAGGTGTTATTCTAGTACGAACTCTTTTATAGATTGATCCGAAAGAATAACTTTGAGGTGGTTTCGTACCCTACCATAATCTCTATGTTTGTTCTCCGCTACTATTGGTTTCGGAGTGACTCTTTGTTGCATGTTGAGGGCTTGTTATGTGATCTATCTATGTTATAATTGTTGAGAGTACTTGCACTAGTGAAAGTATGAACCCTAGGCCTTGTTTCCTATCATTGTAATACCATTTACGCTCACTTTTACCACTTGTTACCTTGCTGTTTTTATATTTTCAGATTACAAATACCTTTATCTACCATCCATATTGCACTTGTATCACCATCTCTTCACCGAACTAGTGCACCTATACAATTTACCATTGTATTGGGTGTGTTGGGGACACAAGAGACTCTTTGTTATTTGGTTGCAGGGTTGCTTGAGAGAGACCATCTTCATCCTACGCCTCCTACGGATTGATAAACCTTAGGTCATCCACTTGAGGGAAATTTGCTACTGTCCTACAAACCTGTGCACTTGCAGGCCCAACAACGTCAACAAGAAGAAGGTTGTGTAGTAGACATCAAGCTCTTTTCTAGCACCGCTGCCGGGGAGGTGAGTGCTTGAAGGTATATCTGTAGATCTTGCAATCGAATCTTTTTGTTTCTTGTTTTCGCACTAGTTAGTCTATAAAAGAAAATTAGAAAAAAATGGAATTGAGTTTGTCTCATATGCTTCACCTTTTTAGTATCTTTCGTGAGTATGACGGAAAGGAAAATTGTGCCAAAGTGCTAGAAGAAGAATTACATAGAATGCTTGGCATGAAATATGTGAATGATGAGCATGATTGTAATGTTGTTAGTATGAATTCCTTGAATATCCATGATGCTAATGATATGCAAAGCCACAAGCTTGGGGAAGCTATGTTTGATGAAGATGATATTTTTTGTCCCCCAAGCTTTGATGAGTAAATTTACTATGATGAAAGCATGCCTCCTATCTATGATGATTATTGTGATGACACGTATGCTTTAAAGAATAAGTATAACTATGAAACTTGACATCTTGATCTTAATTTTCAATCATATGATAGTTATTTTGCTGAGTTTGCTCCCACTACTATTGATGAGAAGAATTTTGCTTATGTGGAGAGTAGTAAATTTTCTATGCTTGTAGGTCATGAAAAGAATGCTTTAGGTGCTGGTTATATTCTTGAATTCATTCATGATGCTACTGAAAATTATTATGAGGGAGGAACATATGCTTGTAGGAGTTGCAATAATGTCAAGTTTCCTCTCTATGTGCTTAAAATCTTGAAGTTATGCTTGTCTGACCTTCCTATGCAAGCTGATTATTGTTCCCATAATTTGTTTGCTCACAAAATCCCTATGCATAGGAAGTGGGTTAGACTTAAAATTGCTAGTCATATGCTTCATGATGCTCCCGTTATGTTTCAATTCTTATCTTTTATGTGAGCATCATTGTCATCATCATGCCTAGCTTGAAAAGGCATTAAAGAAAAGCGCTTGTTGGGAGACAACCCAATATTTATCATTACTGTTTTTGTGTGTTCACATGATTATGCTACTGTAGTAATCATGTTTTATAGCTTTTGTTTCAATAAAGTTCCAAGTAAGACCTTTAGGATAGCTTACGGTGATAGTTGTGTTGATCCTGCTGAAAATCAGAAACTTTTGCGCCCAGTAATTTAGTTTTGTTAATTCACAGAAACTTCCTCTTGATCTGATTCTTTTTTATATGGATTGGTACACAAATTGCATAGGACTTCCTAATTCGGTAGGATTTTTGGAGTTCCAGAAGTATACGTTTGATACAGATTACTACAGACTGTTCTATTTTTGACAGATTCTGTTTTCTATGTGTTGTTTGCTTATTTTGATGAATCTATGAGTAGTATTGGAGGGTATGAACCATAGATAAGTTGGAGTACAGTAGATATTATACTAATATGAATTTAGAATGAGTTCATAACAGTACCTTGACGTGGTGTTTTCTTTTCTTTCACTAACGGAGCTTACGAGTTTCCTGTTAAGTTTTGTGTTGTCAAGTTTTCAAGTTTTGGGTAAGGATTCGATGGACTATGGAATAAGGAGTGGCAAGAGCCTAAGCTTGGGGATGCCCAAGGCACCCCAAGATAATATTCAATAATAACCAAAATCCTAAGCTTGGGGATGCCCCGGAAGGCATCCCCTCTTTCGTCTTCGTACCATCGTAACTTTACTTGGAGCTATACTTTTATTCACCACATGATATGTGTTTTGCTTGGAGAGTCGTTTACTTTTGTTAGTTTTTGCTTTCTGTTAGTTAGAATAATGTTTTGCATCTTTAGTTTCAATAAATAAGTCAAGGATAGCCTTTGCCATGCTTATTTTGCTAGTATACATGTTGCTGTTTGAAAACAGAAAGTTTACCGCTGTTGCAATAATTCCCTAGAGAAGTCAGAGAGTGGTATAATGATGAATCTTCTTTCATATTGAGATCTGATAAATTTATTACTGTGGGAATTTTAGTTCATAATTTTTGGAGTTAGGGAAGTATTGATACTCTTGCACTCTTTACAGACTGTAGTGTTTTGGCAGATTGCTGTTATCTTTGCATTGTTTGCATATGTTTGCTTGTTTAATGATTCTATTTGAGGATAGGAGTATTAAATATGCAGAGGCATTTAGTATGCAATGTTCAATAATAATTTTAGTGATTTGTTATAGTAGAAAATGATAAGGTTTGCATTGGTTTATACTAACCTATCTCACGAGTCCTTGTTGAGTTTGTTGTGAATGAAGCTTTTGATAAAAAGAGAAACCATGATATGAGATGAATTAAGGAGACACAAAAGTTCAAGATTGGGGAGGCCCAAGGCATGGCAAGATAATATTTCAAGAAGTCTCAAACATCTAAGCTTGGGGATGCCCCGGTAGGCATCCCACCTTTCTTCTTCAACAACTATCGGTTAGTATCGGTTGAGCCTAAGTTTTTCCTTCTTCACATGAGTTGTGCTATCCTTGCAATGTTTTATTTAGATTTTCTTGATGTTTGAATAAAGTATCAAGATCTGAAATTCTTTAATGAGAGAGAGAGTCTTCGCATAGTTACATGATTATTTAGCTACTCATTGATCTTCACTTATATCTTTCGGAGTAGTTTGTGATTTGCTCTAGTACTTCACTTATATCTTTTAGAGCATGGTGGTAGTTTTATTTTGAGAAATATATGATCTCTCATTCTTCACTTAGATTATTTTGAGAGTCGTTAATAGCATGGTAATTTGGTTAATATTAATGTACTTGGTATTCAAGATATGTGAAACTTTCTTATGAGTGTGTTGAATATTAAGAAAAGTTTGATACTTGATAATTGTTTTGAGATGTGGAGGTAGTGATATTAAAGTCATGCTAGTTGGGTGATTATGAATTTAAATAATGCTTGTGTTGAAGTTAGCAAGTCTCGTAGCATGCATGTTTGTTTAAAGTTGTGTAACAAATTTGAAACATGAAGTGTACCTGGATTGTTCATCCTTATGAGTGCGGTCGGGGACGAGCGATGGTCTTTTCCTACCAATCTATCCCCCTAGGAGCATGCGCGTAGTACTTGGTTTTTGATGACTTCTAAATTTTTGCAATAAGCATATGAGTTCTTTTGACTAATGCTGAGTCCATGGATTATACGCACTTTTACCTTTCGGCCATTGCTAGACTCTTCGGAACCGTGCATTGCCCTTTCTCACCTTGAGAGTTGGTGCAAACTTCGCCGGTGCATCCAAACCCCGTGATACGATACGCTCTATCACACATAAACCTCCTTATATCTTCCTCAAAACAGCCACCATACCTACCTATTATGGCATTTCCATAGCCATTCCGAGATATATTGCCATGCAACTTCCATCATCATCATCATGACATACATTACTTTTGTCATATTGCCATTGCATGATCATGTAGTTGACATCGTATTTGTGGCAAAGCCACCATGCATTATTTTTCATACATGTCACTCTTGATTCATTGCACCATCCCGGTACACCGCCGGAGGCAATCATATAGAGTCATATCTTGTTCTAAGTTTCGAGTTGTAATCCTTATGTTGTAATCAATAGAAGTGTGATGATCATCATTGTTAGAGCATTGCCCAAAAAAAAAGAAAAAAAAGAGAAAGGCCAAAAGAAAAGAAAAAAGGCCCAAAAAAGGGAAAAAAAAAGAAAAACAAGAACAGAAAAAAGGGCAATGCTACTATCTCTTTTTCCACACTTGTGCTTCAAAGTAGCACCTTGTCCCTCATGTAGTGACTCTCATATATTGTGCTTCAAAGTAGCACCTTGTTCTTCATGTAGTGAGTCTCATAAAGTTCTCCTTTTTATACTAGTGGGAATTTTTCATTATAGAACTTGGCTTGTATATTCCTACAATGGGCTTCCTCAAATGCCCTAGGTCTTCATGAGCAAGCGAGTTGGATGCACACCCACTAGTTTTCTTTTTTTGAGCATTCATAGCTCTAGTGCATCCGTTGCATGGCAATCCCTACTCCTCATGTTGACATCAATTGATGGGCATCTCCATAGCCGGTTCATTAGCCTCGTCAACGTGAGACTTTCTCCTTTTTTGTGTTATCCACACAATCCCCATCATCATATTCTATTCCACCCATACTGCTATATCCATGGCTCACGCTCATGTATTGTGTGAAGGTTGAAAATGTTTGATATTATTTATGTATGAAACAATTGCTTGGCTTGTCATCGTGGGTATAGAAGTTGGGAACATCTTTGTGTGACGAAAATGAAGCATAGCCTAACTATATGATTTTCTAGGGATGAACTTTCTTTTGCCATGCTATTTTGAGAAGACATGATTGCTTTGGTTAGTATGCTTGAAGTATTATTATTTTTGTGTCAATACGAACTTTTGTCTTGAATCTTTCGGATTTGAATATTCATATCACAAGTAAGAAGAATTACATTGAAATTATGCCAAAGTATCACTCCGCATCAAAAATTCTTTTTTATCATTTACCTACTCGAGGACAAGCAAGAATTAAGCTTGGGGATGCTTGATACGTCTCCAACGTATCTATAATTTTTGATTGCTCCATGATACTTTATCTACTGTTTTGGGCAATATTGGGCTTTATTTTCCACTTTTATATTATTTTTGGGACTAACCTATTAACCGGAGGCCCAGCCCAGATCTGCTGTTTTATACCTATTTCAGTGTTTCGAGGAAAAGGAATATCAGACGGAGTCAAAACGGAACGAAATCAACTGGAGAAGTTATTTTTGGAAGGAAAGCAACCTAGGGAACTTGGAGTGCACGTTAGGGGAGATACGGGCTGCCCACGAGGGTGGGGGGCGCCCCCCCCCCCCGGGCATGCCCCATGCCTCGTGGGGCTCCCGTAGCTCCTCCGACGTACCCCCTACACCCATATATACTCTTGTACCCTAAAACTTCCAAAACAGAAGATAGGTCGGGAGTTCCGCCGCCGCAAGCCTCAGTAGCCACCAAAAACCTCTCGGGAGCCCTTCCCGGCACCCTGCCGGATGGGGAACCCATCACCGGTGGCCATCTTCATCATCCCGACACTCTCCATGACGAGGAGGGAGTAGTTCACCCTCGGGGCTGAGGGAATGTACTAGTAGCTATGTTTTTGATCTCTCTCTCTCGTGATGTTTCTCCCCCTCTAATCTCTTGTGATGAATTGAGTTTCCCCTTTGAAGTTATCTTATCGGATTGAGTCTTTCATGAGAACACTTGATGTATGTCTTGCCGTGATTATCTGTGGTGACAATGGGATATCATGTGCCACTTGTTGTATGTTTTGGTGATCAACTTGCGGGTTTCGTGACATTGGGAACCTATGAATAGGGGTTGGCACACGTACTTGACTCTCCGATAGAAACTTTGGGGCACTCTTTGAAGTACTTTGTGTTGGCTGGATGAATCTGAGATTGTGTGATGCATATTGTATAATCATGCCCATGGATACTTAAGGTGACAATGGAGTATCTAGGTGACATTAGGGTTTTGGTTGATTTGTGTCTTAAGGTGTTATTCTAGTACGAACTCTTTTATAGATCGATCCGAAAGAATAACTTTGAGGTGGTTTCGTACCCTACCATAATCTCTACATTTGTTCTCCGCTATTAGTGGCTTCAGAGTGACTCTTTGTTGCATGTTGAGGGCTTGTTATATGATCTATCTATGTTATTATTGTTTAGAGAACTTGCACTAGTGAAAGTATGAACCCTAGGCCTTGTTTCCTATCATTGCAATACCGTTTACGCTCAATTTTACCACTTGTTACCTTGCTGTTTTTATATTTTCAGATTACAAATATCTTTATCTACCATCCATACTGCACATGTATCACCATCTCTTCGCCGAACTAGTGCACCTATACAATTTAACATTGCATTGGGTGTGTTGGGGACACAAGAGACTCTTTGTTATTTGGTTGCAGGGTTGCTTGAGAGAGACGATCTTCATCCTACGCCTCCTACGGATAGATAAACCTTAGGTCATCCACTTGAGGGAAATTTGCTATTGTCCTACAAACCTGTGCACTTGCAGGCCCAACAACGTCTACAAGAAGAAGGTTGTGTAGTAGACATAGCCTGCTGCACTGTGCCCCTTCCGGCCCAGTGGCACAGTGCCACTTTTCTTTTTCTTTTTTGTCACTTTTCCAAAAATTCCTCAGGATAAAATATTTATCCAAATGCAATAAATCCAACTCCTAAAATCTTAGAATAATCCCAGCTATTTATTGATTTATCTTTCACACACATCCATTACACTTTTCTGCACTGTTCAAATTTAAATTCAAATTGAACAATAAAATCCCTATTTAAAAATCCAGTACTCTGTCTCCCTAACTCCAAATCCAAAACTAAGAATTTTCCCCTTCTTAGTTTTCCTCCTAGTATTTTACAAAAATAAGTTGACATTTTTCTGAGCACTTTGACTTTTCTGTTTTTATTATTGTCTTATTTTTCCGTTGTTTTCTTGCGACGATTAGATCCCGTGTTTGACGAAGTAGTTGGAGAAGAAGAAGGAGAAGGGCCTGAAGACTTTGAAGACCAAGCCAATCAAGGCAAGCAGCCCTTTGACCATGACACCCCTCTTGTTCATCGGTACCCTTTTTTCACCGATTGCATTATGATGAAATATGACGGTGGTAAACTTGTTCTGAACCACCACATGACGCATACCCTACCTATGACTTTACCTCGTTCATGATTGCATTGACAAGATACTAGTTGATGCAAAATGATGCATGTGTACCATGAACTCTTCGTGCTTACATTCTTTCGAAAACCCCATCAGGTGCCCCTAATGTCCTTGGGAGGTGTTGAACTATGGATACCACTTGCGGAAGAAGTGATGTACCAAAGAGAGATTTTGGTGTGTGTATAAAATTATAAATTAGATTTGTGTGATTACCATCCCAACCAAACATGTGCAACTAAACTACCCCTTTATGGGACGGGGCATTATTGATTACCTAGGCTGATACTAGCATGGGCCCCGCATTACTAGTGACGGGAGAGTCGTTGTTGCGCTTTCTCGGGACGGGGTCGTGCCAGGTAGGGCGGCCATGACTATTTTTACAGGGCACCAGACACACCGTTGGTACCCCGTGCTTGTGGTATGTGATAAATACGGGAGTGAGGCTCCACAATTTTAAGATATGAAATGTTGGGCACGGGGGTTACTACCAATCGAGTGGACTCTATGTTAGTGTCGTCTAGGGAAAGGTAGTGATCGAGTGCTTACCCCGGGTACTTGAGGTACCGTGGGATCATGGATGACACGAAAGCTTCCCGGATCTTGTGGGTAAAGTGCGCAACCTCTACAGAGTGTCAAACTATTTGAATAGCCGTGTCCACGGCCATGGACAGTTGGGAGGTGCTACTTAAACTATGTCCAGAAATTTTACAACCTCGGTGCACATGTGTGTAGAAGTGAACTATTTCTGTCAAGGTCGTGAATTGACATGTTGAATGGCATGGCATTGACTCAAACTCTATTTATGTTGATATCTGTAACCTGTTCTCAAGGTTACCCAAGTTCATTGATGCATACCCCACAAGTTGATAGGACATCCCAACTAGCTTGGAGCTAGGTTGCTTACTTGTTGTAAAGTTGCATTGCTACTTTGAACCAAATCATGGGTTGCTTGCGAGTACATTCAAAGTACTCATTGGCTTGCCGCTGGTTATTTAATTGATCAGGCATGGAAGAGCAGGAGTTCGAGGAAGAGTTCTTTGGTGACGAACACGCGAACTAGGACGCTTCCCAGCCAGAATGCTTGTAGGGTTAAGGCAGATGGCATGGGTTCTACTTATCAACGAAGATTTCCGCTGCTTTTGTTTCATTTGATGTTCAGCCCTTAAGGCTTTATCAATGTAAGACTTGACCATAATGGTCACAATTTGTGTAAGACGGTATATATGGATGTAAGACTCTTGTTATTCAACTTCTGTGTATTCAGTGAGCATTGATCTCTGGGATCACTGTACACGTGTATTCGGTGACCTCGACTTATGAGTCGGGGCACCCACAGAGCTGGTATCAGAGACATCCTAACTGTAGGAAGCCTTAGTTAGCATGGACGTTAGTTAGAGTGAGACTATCTACGAAATTACCTATATACCTATGTTTTCTGAAAATATCCCAAACATAGGACGCATTTCCTCTATTGACCCTTCCCCTTCCACCTTTGTAGATGGCCGTCGTACCCGAGGACTTCCTGACCACCGGATTTCCTGTGCTTCTCAAGGACAGCCTCAGGAAGTGCCAGTTCACTTGAGCCCCCACCTTCTCCTACCACGAGCACTGGATCAACATCACTAAGAAGGAGTATCATGTGGAGGTAGTCATGAGGGCGAACGACTCCCCAAGGATTTGGTTCTTTGATGGACCCCAGATGGCAACCCTGCTTCTCGCCGTTGAGACTGCTACTCTCAAGGCGTTGACTCGCCTTCGAGATCTTCTGCCAAAGATGGCAAGTGAGCCAACCACTCATTACCTGCCTTATCGTAAGGAGGGTGGTGACGAGAGCAGTGCACCAGCTCCACCCATGGAGGAAGGACTTTCCCTTCGTTTCCAGACTTACTTCAGCTTGCATGCTGACAGCCTGGCACAGCACTTGGCCTTGGAGTCGGTGGAGCTTCGGAAGGAACTCCACGAGACCAAGGAACTCCTCCGCCTAGCTTAGACAAAGGCGGACAGGACCAGGAAGGATGGTGCACCCCCTGGACAGCCCGTTGTAGCTTATCAAGGCGGGCGACCCCCACAAGTCACACATGCCAAGGGGTCATGTCAGCCACACCGTATGACGGCGAAGGACTATCGCAACCTCTTCACGATGCCCCCGGCAAAGCAGCATCATGTTCAGCTCATCCACTCCACCACTCCCTCAAGTGACCAAGAGACTGAGACTGATGAAGATGAGGAGGAAGACCCAGAGGAGCTGGAATACCCGACTGGGCATTCCACCAATTAGACACCGTTCAGGCCTAGGATACGCCAGTCCGTAACCCTTAAGGTAGGATAGGTCGTGTACCCCTTATGCGAAGTTGAGTCCATGTAATGGTTCAAATGAAACCATGTTGTGTTGTGTTTGCTTTCGACTTGTTTTGATGGAAGTTATACTTTCCCTTTCGGGAAATTGTAAACAACTACATCACCCATTTGGTTTTAATGCATGAGTTTGGCCCTTCCGGCCTTGGCTTAACTTAAAATTGTGTCACACCCACCCCTTACTAGGCATCCCATCTATATTGCTTTTCCTCATTTTTCCCAATCATGAGACCTTGACCGCTCCAACAAGATGCCTATTGTAACACGTACTAGTACCTCTACCCAGCAGCAAGAAGCCGGAGCAGGAGCCAGTCAGGACCAAACCCAAGGACAAGCTCCAGCACCACCACCACCTCCAAACATGGACATGGCTCAGCTTCCCCAAGCCTTCCGGGAGGAATGCCAGGCCAACACTGCAGCCCTCCAGATGATTGCTCAAGCTGTAAACCGCCAGCCGACGGGGAATGGCAATGGACGTTCCACGTTGGCAGAGTTCAAGAAGCATGCACCACCCTCCTTCATCGAGACTGTTGAACCCCTGGATGCAGACGACTGGGCCCGCACCATTGAGAACCTATTGGAACTAGTCGGCTGCACTGAAGACCGTGAAAGGGTGGCATATGCTGCCCACTGTCTCGGGGGAACTACCAGGGCTTGGTGGGATGGATTCAAGGTCATGCATGCGGGCCAAAACATCACTTGGAATGACTTCAAGGCAGAATTATGCAAGGCCCACATTCCTTCTAGAATTATGGCCATTAAGAAGCTTGAGTTCCGGGCCCTGAAGCAGGGGAGTATCACTGTCAAGGAATACATGCAGAAGTTCAGCGCTTTGTCAAGGTATGCTCCTGAAGATTTCAGCACTGATGCTGCCAAAAGAGAGCGCTTCATGGAAGGCCTCAATCAGACCCTGCAGTACTCGCTTGTTGTGTGTGACTGCCAAACCTTTCCTGACCTGGTGAACAAGGCACTCATGCTTGAGGACAAGCAACGTGCTCTGGACGATACTCGTAAGCGCAAGATGATCAACAAGGGTAGCTCCAGCAGCCAGAAACCTCGCCCGTGGCAGCCAGCCCCGGTCAAGCCAACCTATCAACAGCCAAGAGCCCCTGCACCTCGCACCAACTATCAGCCTCAGCAGTATGCCAAACCCAGGCCAGCTTTCAACAACCCCAATAACAGTGGAGGCAACAAGATCAACAACCCAAACCAAGTCACTTGCTTTGGATGTGCTCAGTCAGGACACTACTCCAAGTATTGCCCCAACAAGAAGCCCGATGCCCCGCATCCCAATGCGTAGAACCCAGAACAAGGCCGCGGAATACCACCACGAAACCAAGCTCCCCGCAACCCTCCCAACAATGGCAAGGGGCGTGTGAATCATGTCACTGCAGAAGAAGCCCAGGTGGACCCGGACGTCGTGCTGGGTATGTTCCTTGTCAACTCAGCACCCGCAACTGTTTTGTTTGATTCTGGAGCAACGTATTCATTTTTCACCCAAGAGTTTGCATTAAAAAGTGGCATGACCCCTACATCCTTGAATAACCCCATGGTGGTACAGACCCCTGGAGTAGATATGAGAGCCAAGATAGGCTGTAAGGGAGTCGGTATAGTCATTAACGGGGTAGATTTCTCAATATACCTTATTGTCTTAAGATCGCAAGGCTTGGATGTGATCTTAGGAATGAATTGGCTCATCAAGCACCAAGGCTTGTTAGATTGTGCCAATCGGACAGTCACTATGACCAATGACCAAGGAATTGAAGTCAAGTTTGCTGCCAACTCCTCTCCTGCCCAAGTCACCAAAGCCAACTGTCTAACTGAAGTTTGGTTGGAGCAGGTACCGGTAGTGTGCGAATACACCGATGTCTTTCATGATGAACTACCGGGAATGCCTCCTGATCGAGACATCGAGTTCATCATCGAGCTCATGCCCGGAGCAGGACCCATCTATAAGAAGCCTTATAGAATGGGATCGGAAGAGTTAGCAGAGCTGAAGAAGGAACTGGAGAGCAGTTAAGGAAGGGATTTATCCACCCTAGTGCCTCCCCTTGGGGATCACCTGTTCTGTTTGTGGCAAAGAAGGACGGTACCATCCGCTTGAGCATTGACTATCGCTCCCTCAATGAAGTTACAATCAAGAACAAGTACCCAGTTCCCAAGATTGAAGATCTGTTTGATCAACTTAATGGGGCCAAGGTGTTCTCCAAGATCAACCTTAGATCTGGGTACTACCAGCTAAAAATCAGACCCCAAGATATTCCGAAGATGGCATTTGTAACCAGATATGGCCTGTATGAGTGCACGGTCATGTCCTTAGGATTGACCAATGCCCCAGCTTACTTCATGTATCTCATGAATAAGGTCTTCATGGAATATTTGGACAAGTTTGTTGTCGTCTTCATTGATGAAATTCTTGTCTTATCGAAGACGGAAGAAAAGCATGAGCAACACTTGAGGATGGTCCTAGACAAGCTTCAAGAGCACTGACTGTATGCCAAGTTCAGCAAGTGCGAATTTTGGCTGCATGAGGTTGGATTCTTGGGGCTTGTACTGAATGTCGAAGTGTTGTCAGTGGATCCCACCAAGATCCAGACTGTGACTGAATGGCAAACCCCGAGCAATGTGAAAGAAGTCAGAAGCTTCCTCGGACTCGCGGGATATTACCGCAAGTTCGTTGAAGGATTCTCAAGCATTGCCCGACCCATGACCCAGCTCCTGAAGAAGGACAAGAAGTTTGAGTGGACACCAAAGTGTGAAGAGAGCTTCTAGGAGCTGAAGAAGAGATTAACCACTGCCCCAGTTCTAGACACACCTGATATTCACAAGGAATTTGTGATATATTGTGATGCATTAAGAACTGGACTTGGTGGTGTCCTGATGCAAGAAGGCAGAGTCGTAGCATATCTATCCTGACAGCTACGTCCTCACGAGGAGAACTATGCTACTCTTGATCTTGAGTTGGCAGCTGTAGTTCACGCCTTAAAGACCTGGCGACATTACCTTCTAGGGAAGCGATGTGAGATATACACTGACCACAAGAGTTTGAACTATATCTTCACTCAAAAGTAATTGAACATGAGGCAAACAAGGTGGCTAGAGTTGATCAAGGACTATGACCTCAATTTCCAATACCACCCTGGAAAGGCTAATGTGGTAGAAGATGCCTTAAGCAGAAAGGCTTCTACCTTGAATGCGATGCTTAAGGAAAGGCTACCCGCCATATATGAAGAACTTGAAGGCTTCAGATTGGAACTGGTTGCACCAGGATTCTAAGCCAACCTCGAAATCGAGCCTACCCTAGTGGATGATGTTAAGGAAGCTCAGAAGGGACACAAGAGTATTGAGGGCATCAAGAGGAAGATCAAGGCGGGCAAAGCCCCAAGTTTCTCAGAGGATGAGCAAGGAGTTGTGTGGTTCGGGAATCGCAATTGCGTGCCCAACAAGATTGAGCTCAAGAATCTTATCTTGCGAGAAGCTCATGACACCCCGTATTCTATCCATCCTAGAGGAACCAAGATGTATCAAGACCTGAAGGAAAGGTTCTGGTGGCATGGGATGAAAAGGGAGATTGGCACCTATGTTGCAAAGTGTCATGTGTGCCAAAGGGTCAAGGATGAACATCAGCGACTTGCTGGATTGCTCCAACCACTCATGGTTCCTGAGTGGAAATGGGATAAAGTCAGAATGGATTTCATCACTGGGTTACCCAGGTCAAATAAGGGTCATGACTCCATCTGGGTTATAGTCGACCATTTGACCAAAGTGGCCCATTTCATTCCTGTCAAGACTACCTATGATGGCAACCAGCTGGCGACTCTATACATCAACAGAATCGTAAGTCTTCATGGTGTTCCTAAGGAGATTGTGTCAGATCGAGGAACCCAGTTTACCTCGAGATTTTGGAAGAAGTTCCAACAGGCCTTGGGAACCAAGTTGTCTTTCAGCACTGCTTTCCACCCACAGACCGGAGGCCAGACAGAATGAGTGAATCTGATTCTCGAAGACATGCTCCAAGCCTGTGTCCTAGCATATGGTGCTAAGTGGGAAGATTGTCTTCCGTTCGCCGAGTTCTCCTATAACAATAGTTATCAATCAAGTCTCCAGATGGCACCATTTGAAGTGTTATATGGACGCAAGTGTCGCACACTCCTCAAATTGGTCAGAGACAGGAGAAGGGCTAGTCTTTGCACCAGATATTCTCCGTGAAGCAGAAGAGCAAGTGCAGCTAGTCAAAGAGCGCCTGAAGACCACCAAGTCAAGACAGAAGAGATATGCTGACACTCTTCGCCGACAGGTGAACTTCCTTGTCGGAGACCATGTGTACCTACGGGTAACCCCCCTTAATGGAACCAAGCGTTTCCATGTTAAGGGGAAGCTCTCACCTAGGTTTATTGGCCCCTTTAAGATTACCGCACGACGAGGGGAAGTGGCTTATCACTTGGAACTACCACCTGAACTATCCGATGTGCACAACGTATTCCACGTGTCTCAACTCCGGAAGTGTCTCCAAGTTCCAGACAAGCCTAATCTCTACAAAGATGTCGATCACCAAGCCATTAACCTTCAGCCAGAGTTGACCTACCGTGAGAGGCCCATCCGAATTTTGGATGAAGCAAAACGACGTACGCGAAGCCACACCATAAAATACTTCAAGGTCTAGTGGAGCAACCACACTGAAGCAGAAGCCACCTCAGAACGTGAAGACTACATTATCCGAGTTTCCCGATCTCTTTTAGAGCCTAGTTTAGGAATCTAGGGGACGAGATTCTTGTAAGGGGGGTAGGTCTGTCACACCCTGCTTTTTGTAACATGGCATTTGCATTAATAAAGCATGAAAATTTGGACCAACAAAAACTTTTGCATTATTTGGCTTTTTATTTGGAGTTGGTTCTTCTCTCTGTGATTTTCAAGTGCTCTTTAAAAGTCAAGACAACTCCGCCTCATATACTTCATCTCCTTGCCCCAAAACTTCTGCCCAATTATCATGCCATGTGTATAGTGCAATATAGTATTTTCTTACAAAACTAATTTGGCCAAATAGTTTTTTCAAAAAAATAGTTTTCCAAAAACCCCTGAATTAAGGTTTGCACTAGAAGTACTTGATTTGGGGGATGAAAAATATTTCAAAGAGTATATTTGATACCTATTAGATATAGGATTTCCATAAACCACAAAAATATAATTTTAAAGGTAATTTTCCTATTTTATTTAAAGGCTTTTTCTTTAGGCCAGAAATAGTCTTTAATAGGTTAAAATTATTTTAAAGCTTCAAAAATGTTTGAGGAAAATCAGGGAAACCCAGTGGACATATATTTTCCATATATAAGAGTTTCAACCCATGGTCATGTTCAAAATATTGGACAAAACCTCCCAAAACCATTCCTGCCCATTTCAAGGATTTGAAATATTTCTACAGGAAATATTTTCCTAAAAATCCAAGGAAAATTCAGCAAGTCACAAATGCATATTGTGATCACCTTGCAAAGCCTCATCTCAATTAAGGTCATTTTAGTTCACCAAAATGCCCCAAAACCCCCTCTAACCAGAATCAAATTTGAACAACTTTGTACTACAAACTTTCTCTCCTTGATCCCAACTTTTGTGAACATGATCACCTGACCAAATGAGGCCACCACACCAAGTGGTGCATCAAGGAGAAGTGATTTGCTCCACTAGATCTGCACAAGTTCATTCCTGCCAATTTCTAGGGTTTACAAAAGTTGCATTGGCATCTTTGCCAAAATGAGCACAAAATGGGTGGAAGGACCTAATTATATGTGCCATTTCACCCTGTGGAATCACATGACAAATGGAAATTATCTACTCGCCCAAACCAGCATCAAACACCTTCTGCCACTTTACCAAAATCCCATTTTTGGCCTCTCCCACTAATCTCCAAGAGCTCTGCTTTTTACCACAACCCCTCCTGGTTCCCCCCTATCACCTCGATGCTTTTCTGCCCGAGGAAGCAATGATGAAGGGAGGGGGAACCCCATTTTTCTTCTCTGGACAACAGGTTCCTCCCTCTCTCTTAGCCTCCTTCTCTACCCTCAGCTTTCCAGAGCATCCAAGGCTCTCTCCAGATTTTGCCCATGCCCCTCCATCTGCGGGGGACGCGGGAAAACCACGGATGCCGGGCAAAGTCATGCTCTGGAGCGCCTGGCTGGGCACCCGACCGTTGACGCCGCATCCCCTAACCACCTCGAGCCTCCCCCGCGCGCAAGTCGATGCCCCTCGACGTCCGCTCCACGCCAGTAGGCTGCCCACTTGCTCCCGCGCCCTCCTCTCTCTCCTGCAGCTCGCGCCATAGCGCCGCCCCGCTCGGCCCATGCTCGCGCCTCTCCTGTGGCCCGCCTGCAGCTCGTCCCTCTCCTCCTCTCTCTCCCTGGCACCCTAAACAACTCCCACGAACACCCCCGAGCCCCCATTCCCTCTCTAATGGCCACCCGAGCTGATCCCGCGGGTACCCGTTGGCCACGCCTACGGTGCACCTCCGCCAGCCTATAAAAGGCAACCCCGAGCCCCTCTCTCACTCCCTGTCGCTCCCCCACACTCCTAATCAACCTCTCGCACCACCCATTCGTCTCCAGAGCCGCCTGAGCTCGAGATCGAGCTCGAGCTCCGCCGCCTCGGCTCGTCGGCGTTCAAGCGGTACAGGCCTCCCCCGCCCCCAGTTTTCTCTCGATCTGGAACCATGCGGCCTCGCTGACCCATTCCCCTCTCTCCCCTCCTCTTTTTGCAGCCGGGAACGGCCGGAACCATCGATGCCCAAAGCACTTCCGCCGCGTGACCTCGTCGCCGGCGAACCAGGCTGCTCTAGCGACCATCTCCACCACCACCTGAACGGCGACATCCCGCTAAGTCCAATGGTACCACCCACGCATCCTCTCGTGCCCTAAATCGCCGCCGGCGAGCTCGCCGTCGCCTCTAGACGGAGGTAGACGACGACGGCCATGGGCCCTGTCCGTCAGCCTCACGCCCTGACGGGTGGGACCCACCCGTCAGGTTTGAAAGTGCACACGCGCGCGCACCGGTTTGCCCGTCGGCTGAAGGCGTACTTCGCCTTTACGCCTTCGACGTGGCGGCCTCGCGCGGGCCGATTTCCCCCCTGGGCCTGCTGCACTATGGCCTTTTTGGCCCAGTGGCACAATGCCACTTTACTTTTTATTTTTCTGTCACATTTCCAAAAATTCCTCAGGATAATATATTTATCCAAATGCAATAAATCCAACTCCTAAAATCTTAGCATAATCCAACCTATTTATTGATGTAACTTTAACACACATCCATTACACTTTTCTGCACTGTTCAAATTTAAATTCAAATTGATCAATAAAATCCATGTTTAAAAATCCAGTACTCTGTCCCCCTAACTCCAAATCCAAAACTAAGCATTTCCCCTGCTTAGTTTTCCTCCTAGTATTTTACAAAAATAAGTTGACATTTTTCTGAGCACTTTGAATTTTCTGTTTTTATTATTGTCTTATTTTTCCGTTGTTTTCTTGCAACGATTAGATCCCATGTTTGACGAAGTAGTTGGAGAAGAAGAAGGAGAAGGGCCTGAAGACTTTGAAGACCAAGCCAATCAAGGCAAGCAACCCTTTGACCATGACACCCCTCTTGTTCATCGGTACCCTTTTTTTTACCGATTGCATGATGATGAAATATGACGGTGGTAAACTTGTTGTGAACCACCACATGATGCATACCCTACCTATGACTTTACCTCATTCATGATTGCATTGACAAGACACAAGTTGATGCAAAATGATGCATGTGTACCATGAACTCTTCGTGGTTACATTCTTTCGAAAACCCCATCGGGTGCCCCTAATGCCCTTGGGAGATGTTGAACTATTGACACCACTTGCGGAAGAAGTGATGTACCAAAGAGAGCTTTTGGTGTGTGCATAAAATGATGGATTAGATTTATGTGTGATTACCGTCCCAACCAAACATGTGCAACCACTCTACCCCTTCATGGGATGGGGCATTATAGATTAGCTAGGCTGATACTAGCATGGGGCCCACATTACTAGTGACGAGAGATTCGTTGTTGCGCTCTCTCAGGACGGGGTCGTTCCAGGTAGGGCGGCCATGACTGTTTTTACAGGGCACCGGACACACCATTGGTACCCCGGACACACCGGACTCCACAATTTTAAGATATGAAACGTTGGGCACGGGGGTTACTACCAATCGAGTGGACTCTATGTTAGTGTCGTCTAGGGAAAGGTAGTGATCGGGTGCTTACCCTGGGTACTTGAGGTACCGCGGGATCGTGGATGACACGAAAGCTTCCCGGATCTTATGGGTAAAGTGCGCAACCTCTGCAGAGTGTCAAACTATTCGAATAGCCGTGTCCACGGTCATGGATAGTTGGGAGGTGCTACTTAAACTATGTCCAGAAATTTTACAACCTCGGTGCACGTGTGTGTAGAAGTGACCTATTTGTGTCAAGGTGGTGACTTGACATGTTGAATGGCATGGCATTGAATCAAACTCTATTTATGTTGATATCTGTAACCTGTTCTCAAGGTTACCCAAGTTCATTGATGCATACCCCACAAGTTGATAAGACATCCCAACTAGCTTGAAGCTAGGTTGCTTACTTGTTGTACAGTTGCATTGCTACTTTGAACCAAATCATGGCTTGCTTGCTAGTACATTCAAAGTAATAATTGGCTTGCCACTGGTTATTTAATTGACTAGGCATGGAAGAGCAGGAGTTCAAGGAAGAGTTCTTTGGTGACGAACACGCGAACTAGGATGCTTCCCAGTCAGAATGCTTGTAGGGTTAAGGCAGATGGCATGGGTTCTACTTATCAACGAAGATTTCCGCAGCTTGTGTTTCATTTGATGTTCAGCCCTTAAGGCTTTGTCAATGTAAGACTTGACCATAATGGTAACAATTTGTGTAAGACGGTATGTATGGATGTAAGACTCTTGTTAAGCTTCTGTGTGTTCAGTGAGCATTGATCTCTGGGATCACTATACACGTGCACTCGGTGACCTCGACTTATGAGTCGGGGCACCCACAAGCTCCTACTGGACCTCACCGACCCTAGCCTCATGATTTTCACGGGAGGCTTGTTCCTTGGCCGCTCTCTCCTCGGCCTCAGCCAACGCCTTCTTGAGGGTCTCCACCTTGGTCGCCACTCCTAATAAATATCATGGCACTTTAGTTAGCACAAATCATTCACCCTTCCTAAATATAGACAAGGTTATTGCATACCTTGATTGTCTTCCATCTGTTTCTTCACACAGCCGAGCTCTTCCTCGGTCCGCTCCAAACTCTGCTTTAGTCCAAAGACCTCAGCAGCATGAGAGGTCGCAGCCAACAACGACGCCTGCTTATTCATATAGACATGTCAGGTTAGTCTCTTGCGAAAATTATTTGATCCTCTATTCGGCTTTCCTTTCCGAACACCGGACAGAGTCTCAGGGGCTACTGTCTATACTATGACATTGTTTTTATATGATTGTGTCGCTCACCTCAAACCCTACTCCTGCTTTGGTGGATTCATTGGGAAAAGGTGGAGGTGGTGGGTAGTACACTTGCTCGGCAAGGGTTGTCTCGGGGCTGCCGCGACTATGCGCGTATGGGGGTGTGAATGGTCTAAACTTCCAACAACCCTTAGATCGTTGCCATTGGCCTCCTTTTATAGATCAAGGGGTTACCACTATGGAAAATTAGTCATTAGACACTGATATGATTGCAACAGTGCTATCATACCTAACTCTGCAGGCTGACAACATGCATTTAATGCGCGCTTAGTGTCACGTCGTTCGTTGCCCGCCAAGGCATGCCGAGCTGATTCGCCAGCCCCACGCCAGCTCGCTTGACATGTCACTGGACGGGTGTCATTTGTGGGTTCACTTGATAGGAAGTGGCCTCCATGTGGCGAATGGCTGCCACTTAATCATCCTGCGTCTTGATACCGCACTGATCCATGGTGTGGGTCGTGGTGGAGTAGTCGGTGGGTTGATCTGATCTTTGTGAGCCCTGGCAGGCCCTGCCAGGGCACCTGGGTCTTCTTCTTCTCGGGATAGCCTTGCCCCTTGCCGGGCTCGCCAACCTGGCAAGGGAGGCTTCTTCCTTGACAATATCTGGCTCCTCTATGTTTGTCTTGTTTCCTTCTGATTTGCTGGTTGGTTCTTCGAGTCTCTTGGTCTCTTGTTCTTGTGCTCCAATGCCTGTGCATAGTCAGGTCAACAGGCCCTGGGTCTGTTGCACTGACAGAAGTCCCCGAGCCTGCCCCGATCGCGCTGCCGAGCGTCGTTGAGGTAGGGCCTCACAAGTGCACACGAAGCGCTGTTTAAGAAGCTGGTCCCTTGAGATCCTCTTTGCTTCTTCATCAGTCTTGATTCCGGGCCACTATTTGGTTTTCCAGTGCATCGAGTAATGCTAAGGGTGGTGGGACCACTCCAGTAATGGCCCGTGAATGACTTTAACACACAGGATAGAAACTGCCAATTTACTTTTCCCACTGTGCCCTTATGCTTAGCCACGTATGTCGCATCAGTCGTGCGGGGTAGGTAACGGAGGCACGTGGCGCCGGGGAGCACAATGGCGAGGGCCCAACTTCCTTGAAATGGTGGAGGAGAGCGGTCGTCATCCTCCGTGGATCTAGCCCCCAGTTCCTGTCACATCCCTAGCTGCTGGTAGTGCTCTAGGCTAGCTTCATGTGTGCATCATGTCTATATTTTCGAAACTTGAACTGAGGAATTTTGGAAGCCTCAAAAACTTAAATAAAAGAGGGGCAAAAACCCTAGAAATCTCATTCATTGCTCCAAAGTGCTCTTCTTAAATGTTTGATAATTTTTGGTAAGGGTTCTGGTCCCAACCAAACTATTGAACATTTTTAAGGAATTATTTTTGGGACTTCGGATTTAATTCATTAGCTATTTGAATTTGAATTGTATTCATATAATTAGAATATAATTTCAAATACCCCTGAAATATTTTATAAGCTTTTGGAAGGGTCCATCTAGCAATATAAAATATTCAGAGGAGCTTTGGCATTGTTTGAATTATTATTTTTAATTCAAAACAGTGGCAAAAGAATTAAATAAAAGAAAAACAGAACAGAAAATAAAAGACAGAGAGAGAGAAGGAAGTTACCCGTGCAGCCCACCAGAGCCGGCCCAGCTCCTGTGCTGGTCCAGCACTGTGCGGCCCAGCCCACCGCTGTCGCCACCGTCTTCAACCTCCTGCCAGTAGGCAGGAGGGCGTGTGCCCGACGCGCGCGCGCACGCACCGGCCACCTCATGCTTGCCGCTTGCTCCTGGACGTCGCTAGGTGCGCCACGCCACCCCCTCGGACCCCTCTCACTCTTCCTCGAGGCCCCGCCCCTCTGCTCCCTCTCTCTCGCCCGAACCCGAACGCAGCCATCGCCACCGACGAGAGCCACCGCGGCCACCGCCTCCCCCTCGCCTCTCCGACGCGCCCCCGAGCTCCGCCGTGACGTCCCCGTCCCTACCACGGAGCCACAAGACGCCGGACGCCCTGGAGCGCCGTCACCGACGCCATCTTCTTCCTCTGCACCGACGGCCGTCGTCGCTTGATTCGCCGCCCACAGAGCGTCCCCGGCCTCGCCCTCGCGCTCGTTGGACTCGCGGTGAGCCGCTGACCCGTTCCCCTCTTCTTCCCATGTCGTTTGGCCGCTCTAGCCATTGCTTCCGCCGGACCCGAGAGCTCGCCGCCACCGTGCCTCGTCACTGTCATGGCCAGAGCCACCGTGGCTCAAAGCCGGGCACACCACCATGCTCCAAACCTCACCAGGAGCACGTAGAACCCACCAGCTTTCCCTCCCGAGCACCACAACGCCAAACCCGCAGGTGCCCGAACTCTGGCCGCCGCCTTGGAGCTCGCCGCCGTCGACTCAGGCCACCCCAGCTCCTCTGGCTTGCTCCATTGGATGCGCACGAGCTCGAGCTCCCTGTAGAACCCCTCCGCGCGTCGAATGGGTGCCGGAGCAGCCATTCCGGCGAGCCACCGCCGCGTCTGGTCGTTGCCGGCGGTTAGACGCCGGTGGATTAGCCCGGTTGACCAGGGATTTGACCCCCCTGGGTCACCGACGTGTGGGCCCGTCCCCTGCTAACTTTTGGTTAATTTAATAACTATTTTAGTTAAGCCACTGACTCACTGACATGCGGGCCCCGCCCGGCTAACTAAATTAGTTAGGGTTAATTTTAATTAGGTTAGTTAGTCCAGACACTGACACGCAGGGCCCACAGGTCAGTTTGACCTGGACGGCGCCCGTTGACCTGCTGACGTCACTATGAGGTCATGATGACGCAATAATTCCTTTCTGGAATTTAAATAAATCTTAAATGATTTAATAATTTCAGAAAATGCCTAAAACTTCTAAAAATCATAGAAATTCAACCGTAACTCCAAATTAAATAATTTATATATGAAAAATTATCAGAAAAATTCAAGGAATCCATCTGTACCATTTTCATGCATGTTAGAACAACTTATAGCTGTTGTTTAGCAAAAATCAATTAAATGGCATTTGAATAATCACATGTGGATTTTGAATTTGAATCTTGTATTCAAACCAACCTCATTTAATCTGTTGCTAGTTGCATTAGCCCAAAACACATTCATTTTGCCATGTCATGATCATGCATCATATTGTGCATTGCATTGATTGTGTTCCCTTTTATGTTGCCGGTAATTGTCCCCTCTCGATAGACGTGATACCGATGATGTGATCGTTGACACTGATGAAGACTCAATGCTATCTTCAGAAGTGCCAGGCAAGCAAAACCCCCTTGTTCATTCCGATACAATCCTACTCTCTCGCTCCTGCTCTCTTTTACTGCATTAGGACAACACCGATTCATCTGTTACTTGCTGCGGTAGCTGAACCCCTTTATCCTTTGCATGACCTCTCATTGCCACAGTAAATAGATGAAACCCACTAGCATGAGTAGGAGTTGTTTGAGCCCTGTTGTGCCTACTCATTCATGTTTGTTTGTCATGCCTGCTACTGCTTAGAGTTGAGTCAGGTCTGATTCATCGGGGATGAATCAGAGGCGTGTGAACATGTCCTACTGTGTGTGAGCTAAGTGTGTGAACACGATTTGGTAAAGGTAGCGGTGAGAGGCCATGTAGGAGTACATGGTGGGTTGTCTCATTGAAGCCGTCCTTAGGAACTGAGTTCTGTGTTTGTGATCCATGATTCAGCTACTACCATACATTGGGCCCTGAAATATGACCCCGCTCGACTTCTTATTCACCCTAGTCCTCTGTCCAGGAGTTGCAAGTAGTTTCTGGTGTTTGTAGCTTACTGGAGGCCGTGGACAGCGCTGACCGTAGGGGTGGGCTGTGATGCGGTAGGTACGTGGCACAGTGTACCGGATGCCCGTTTGGTATCTCGGGAACCCTGTTCACATCGTTTGGGGCTGTGAGCGAAACTCCGGCCGGATCTCCTCATGGATGGAACCCGAATAGGCGATAAACCTGGACTAGAGACTTGAGTGTTTAGGTAGGTCGTGGTCTACACCCACGTCGGCTTTCGCTTGAAGTCTGCCGAGCACATGTCGTGTGCAGACGCTAAGTGGTGGAAACATGTATGAAGAAGTACACCCCTGCAGGGTTAACATCATCTATTCGAATAGCCGTGTCCGCGGTAAAGGACTTCTGGGTTGCTTATATCAGTTCATAGACAAGTGAAAGTGGATACTCTAAAATACGCAAGATAAGCGTGAGTGCTATGGATGGCGTTCTCGTAGGGAGACGGGAGCGAATCCATAGTGGTGTATTGATATGGTGAATATGTGGACTCGTGTGCGCCACCTCAAGAGTTACTTGCAGTCGTAGTTTAGGATAGCCACCGAGTCAAAGCTGGCTTGCTGCAGTCAAACCCCTCCACCCCCTTGTTGATAATGATGCATATGTAGATAGATCTGATGTAAGTCTTGCTGGGTACATTTGTACTCACGTTTGCCCATTTATGTTTTTGCAGAGAGACTTCGGTCTCGCTAGTAGTTCCGCTTGGACTTCGACGTTTAGCTTGATACCTCAGCTACGATCTTGTGCCCTCGGCAGGATCTGATAGATAGTCAGGCTTCTCAGCCTTTTTCATTTATAGATGTCTGTACCCAGACATGATAGCTCCCGCTTGTGCTTTGATTTGTATGCTCTGATTGTTGGGTCATGAGACCCCTGTTTGTAATATCTCGCTCCTCGGAGCCTATTGAATAAGTACTTGTGTCGTAGAGTCATGTTGTGATGCTTCGTTGTATTTGCACATATCGAGCATATTGTGTGTATGATTGAAATGCTTGGTATGTGTGGGATCTGACTATCTAGTTGTTTATCTTTAGTAGCCTCTCTTACCGGGAAATGTCTCCTAGTGTTACCGCTGAGCCATGGTAGCTTGCTACTGCTCTGGAACACTTAGGCTGGCCGGCATGTGTCCTTCTTCGTTCCTGTGTCTGTCCCTTCGGGGAAATATCACGCATTGAGTACCGGAGTCCTGTTAGCCCGCTACAGCCCGGTTTACCGGAGTCCTGCTAGCCCAGTGCTACAGCCCGGACCCACTTGCTGATGACCGACACGTTCGAAGCTGGGTCATGGATGCCTGTCCCTGTAAGTCTGTGCCACTTTGGGTTTACGACTAGTCATGTCAGCCCGGGCTCCTTATCATATGGATGCTAGCGACACTATCATATACGTGAGCCAAAAGGCGCAAACGGTCCCGGGCAAAGGTAAGGCGACACCCGTGGGGATACCGTGCGTGAGGCCGCAAAGTGATATGAGGTGTTACCGGCTAGATCGATGTGACATCGAGTCGGGGTCCTGACAGTGTTGGTATAGAGGCCATGTAGGAGTACATGGTGGGTTGTCTCATTGAAGCCGTCCTCAGGAACTGAGTTCTGTGTTTGTGATCCATGATTCAGCTACTACCATACATTGGGCCCTGAAATATGACCCCGCTCGACTTCTTATTCACCCTAGTCCTCTGTCCAGGAGTTGCAAGTAGTTTCTGGTGTTTGTAGCTTACTGGAGGCCGTGGACAGCGCTGACCGTAGGGGTGGGCTGTGATGCGGTAGGTACGTGGCACGGTGTACCGGATGCCCGTTTGGTATCTCGGGAACCCTGTTCACATCGTTTGGGGCTGTGAGCGAAACTCCGGCCGGATCTCCTCATGGATGGAACCCGAATAGGCGATAAACCTGGACTAGAGACTTGAGTGTTTAGGTAGGTCGTGGTCTACACCCACGTCGGCTTTCGCTTGAAGTCTGCCGAGCACATGACGTGTGCAGACGCTAAGTGGTGGAAACATGTATGAAGAAGTACACCCCTGCAGGGTTAACATCAACTATTCGAATAGCTGTGTCCGCGGAAAAGGACTTCTGGGTTGCTTATATCAGTTCATAGACAAGTGAAAGTGGATACCCTAAAATACGCAAGATAAGCGTGAGTGCTATGGATGGCGTTCTCGTAGGGAGACGGGAGCGGTTCCATAGTGGTGTATTGATATGGTGAATATGTGGACTCGTGTGCGCCACCTCAAAAGAGTTACATTGCAGTCGTAGTTTAGGATAGCCACCGAGTCAAAGCTGGCTTGCTGCAGTTAAACCCCACCATCCCCTTTGTTGATAATGATGCATATGTAGTTAGTTCTGATGTAAGTCTTGCTGGGTACATTTGTACTCACGTTTGCCTATTTTATGTTTTTGCAGAGAGAATTCGGTCTCACTAGTAGTTCCGCGTGGACTTCGACGTTTAGCTTGTTACCTCAGCTACGATCTTGTGCCCTCGGCAGGATCTGATAGATAGTCAGGCTTCTCAGCCTTTTTCATTTATAGATGTCTGTACTCAGACATGATAGCTTCCGCTTGTGCTTTGACTTGTATGCTCTGATTGTTGGGTCATAAGACCCATGTTTGTAATATCTCGCTCCTCGGAGCCTATTGAATATTTACTTGTGTCGTAGAGTCATGTTGTGATGCCATGTTGTATTTGCACATATCGAGCATATTGTGTGTATGTTATTGAAATGCTTGGTATGTGTGGGATCTGGCTATCTAGTTGTTTATCCTTAGTAGCCTCTCTTACTGGGAAATGTCTCCTAGTGTTTCCACTGAGCCATAGTAGCTTGCTGCTGCTCCGGAACACTTAGGCTGGCCGGCATGTGTCCTTCTTCGTTCCTGTGTCTTTCCCTTCGGGGAAATGTCACGCGATGAATACCGGAGTCCTGTTAGCCCGCTACAGCCCGGTTCACCGGAGTCCTGCTAGCCCAGTGCTACAGCCTGGATTCACTCATTGATGACCGACACGTTCGATGCTGGGTCATGGATGCCTGTCTCTGTAAGTCTGTGCCACTTTGGGTTTACGACTAGCCATGTCAGCCCGGGCTCCTTATCATATGGATGCTAGCGACACTGTCATATACGTGTGCCAAAAGGCGCAAACGGTCCCGGGTAAAGGTAAGGCGACACCCGTGGGAATACCGTGCGTGAGGCCGCAAAGCGATATGAAGGGTTACATGCTAGATCTATGTGGCATTGAGTCGGGGTCCTGACAGCGTTGGTATCAGAGCTTGACTGCCTGTAGGATTACCAAGCCAAACTGGTCGAAGTTGAGTCTAGAAATGCTTTAGTTATATAAGGGAATTGATTGTGGGATGGAACGTAAGGCTCTTTTTACTCCTTATACCTTATGCCCTTCTGATCTGAGTCATCTTATCTTTCCTACGGGGTTAAGGAACTAGGTCTTCTCATCTTTCTATCAGGATCACGTATTACTAATCCATAGACTTATAGATTGTTGGATTTAAGTCTCAGCTCAGTTCCTACTATTTCTATATGTTAACTGTTGATCTCCAAACCTTGATATTGTGCTTCTGAGTGGTTATGCCACCATTTTTGTGAATGTCTCAAATCTTTTCTGAGCATTTACAGCCGTTATGCTGTCCAAGTCATCCCAGGTTTCTAAATAGTCTGATGCATTTGCAAAATCCTTTCCCTCTGGTTTCGATGCTCCTTTATGCCAGCTCAATCACACTAATTGTTGAGTTGAGGTATTCTATTGCCTCGACCTTTATGTTGGAGTTATTATTATGACCCTAGGTGTCTCAGGGGATCATCTAGTGGTCTAGCCATGATTTATGTCCTAGTGTGATGATTCTGGCCATCATTCTCATAAGCATCCCGTGATGCCACTTAGTAGTAGGTATTCTGTTCCTGGGTTCTTGAACCCGAGATTCACTCTACCTACTTCATGTTGATAGTAATTGCTAGCGCCTTTAGGATATTAGTAACCTTTGCGATAGTCCTTGAAGTCCGTGGTATCTTCTTCTTCCAAATACCATGAACTACTTATGGCAGAAGTTCCTCGTTGAACTGAAATATCACAACAGGATTATTCTTGAGGAGTTCTCCATTCATAAATCGTGACTCTGCCAGTTCTACCTTTCTGCATGGGTTATCCGGAAGAAATATGTTAAACTTGGTTCGACATACTAATCTATGCATCCACAACTCAGAAAATTATATGTTCCTTTGAGTTGTTCTCTTTAGTTGCATTCTGACCCTCGTCTATCAATTGATAGTCAAGAGTATGCGTGCGTTCGTTTATCGATGCCTATTACTCTTGTGGTCCGTCAAGCCATTCTATCGCAGAATGACTAGGAGAAACAAACTCCAGTACCTCTTC
This sequence comes from Triticum dicoccoides, assembly GCF_002162155.2. Lineage (NCBI taxonomy): Eukaryota > Viridiplantae > Streptophyta > Magnoliopsida > Poales > Poaceae > Triticum > Triticum dicoccoides. Next base: position 294,258,013 of record NC_041385.1, read on the forward strand.
CATATCTAGGATTGGGTCAAAGCAATTGTGCTCCGCAGATCAAAATGCCAGCCCAGCTTTTGGTTCTGTTCTACCTTGGAGTATTACCCCCTTTATGTCAGAATTGTCATGAGAACTGCACCAACTCTCATGAATTTTGACGTAGTGATACTTCTCACCATCATTACTCATTCCTCGGTTCCGTGTGGTTATAACCGGAATGTCGACAAGTGAATCGTGATGTGTGAAATCAATACGCCTAGCAACCTCGTTGTTGGGTAGTTAAAGGACAATAATTTCATTCTTAGCGTGTTGGTTTTGAATCATCATTCTAAGGTTGATCATGCTACCTAGTCCATTCTCCTGGTTCACTCCTCGATCGATGAGTTAGGATTATTTCAAATCCTTGCTCTATTGATCATATCGTCTTGCCCTGAAAAGCAAGATTGTTCTCGAGCTTAGTAACATACCGGTGGTTCGTGATTTTCTGAATATCTTCTCAGAAGTATTACCAGGTTGTCACCTGACCGCTATGTTGAGTTCGTGATCAAGTTGGTTTATTCCTGTAAACCACCCCTTCTCCAAGAATCCGTGTTGGATACCCTGAGCTAGTTGGATAAGCTAAACAACAACTTGGAGAGTTGGAAGATAAAAGCTTGTCCGACTTAGTTCATGTTAAGGGATATCTTTTTGTGTGTGTGTGTGTGTTGAAGAAAGATGATATCTTCATTAATTGGTCCTTGTGATCAGTTGTTGGACCTATTGTCTTACCCCATCTATAATTTGAGTATAGGCTATCATCCAATCAGACCAGAACCAACGATATTCGTAATGTTGTCTTACTCGTGGTTGATCCCTCGAGTATACACCATTATATCTTTTGGGTCTGACCTATGCTATCACTTGTTCACTTAACTATGGAATTCCTTTTAAAAGGAAACCCGGATGAATTGTTGTTGAGCCCATTGACAACATCCTTATCTCCTCCATGATTTTGTTGAACATTAAGCTAGTGTTGGAAACTTTTGAAAGCATTTGTTCATGCTAGTTCATGAAGCATATGTTCGGATGTAAGAAGTGACTTCCTCCAGTTCATGTGCATCTGATGCAAGTTGCCGCCGTGGATTCGAGAAAGTCAATGTTGCTTCCTCTAGAATCATCGCAAGTCAGTCATGCACACGTGCGAAGTATTCTGTGGTCTGGAGACTTGCAACCTTCATTCCATACGTGTATCCTAGCACACCAAGCCACTGACTGATTTGTTCAAGGAGAAGGAGTATCTTCATAAGAGCTAATCCGGACTGATGAAAGAACTTCGATATCCTCGCTGATGGTTCCCAACCAGAACTCGGTAGTGTTTTATTGTAAGACTACCCTGTGATCATGTTTGCCTGGAACATCGTGTTCACACGTGCGTAGCAGAACCAGCTCATGTTTTGGAGTTCGCTATCGTAGTTCATTCCTGAGAATCTCGCAACGTCATCTCATCGATTTGTGTTGCAAACTTTCGTTTTTCTTCCTAGACTCGATGAGTCTGGAATATCCTGACACCAACCAGATTTGAATCTCAGGCAGATATGATGGTTGGAATATTTCCCAAGAATTATAATATTGGTCGCACGATAACCGGTAAAGTGGATGTCGTGGCCAACACACCCAGCCGGAAGACCTGTTATTATAATATCTTGATTGATGAAGTTGGCCACCCCCCCCATAGGGATTTCGTAGGATTTACTCCCTAGTTGCCCCTATGGATTTTTGAGATCCCGAAGTCCGACCTTTTACTTGATGTTCTAGATATCAAACCATATCTATGAATGGGATACACTAGCACATCAAGGAGAACATTAGAAGCGGAGTGCTAAATGTCTCTCGGTCGATCATCCAGATTTTATTTGCTTGGCCTCGCTAAGGTGAAATCTGAGAAAGTGTTATCCTCCTTCGCATCTGCATCGTCCATCGCTATTCATCATGGTAGTAAGTTGTGTTTACCGGACCCTTGACACGGATGTTGGTAAAACCTTGATGAATGTGGAAATGCTCAAGTTCTTGAGAGCACGCACAAGCGCTACGTGTTATCATCGGCACTATCTGGGTTTGCTCTCAGTTTCCTCGGCAATGCTATGACCTATTCAAACAGTGACTTCACTCCCTATTGTTGGGCTCTTCCCCAGTTACCAGAATCATTCCCAGCATTTGCATTTGGTTCCCAGCTTGCACCGCCAATGTGCCATTCTACCATGGGTCTCTTCCATTTCCGGTGATAAGCAAATTCATAAATTACGTTGTCTTCAACAAGGTAATCCACATCATCCAAGTCCGAGTATGCCATTCTACCGACCCCCTCCAAACGATTGCTCGAGAATTGCCTTAGGCTGGTTTAAAGAGTCTCAATGATCTCTGAATCAAAGGTAATTCTTTTTGCCACTTAAGGAAATAATCTATGAATCACCCTCCTCCAGGATGTTTCGTCGTGGTATCATAGCAACTCAACTCCTCGCTACGTTGACAATCGATTACCACCTTCTTAAGCGTGAAATTGTGGTCTACCTAGTGAACCTTCGTCATCTGCTTCACTCCATTCCTATGGATGTGTGCTCGTGTCTCAACCCGAGAGATGGTCCTATGTCTCGTTCCGTGAGTTGTTCGATCTTCGAGAAGATCGACCCTGCTAGAGTCTCCTTCTTTCCTCCATGTCATGTTGACAGGATTTTTCAAGGCAAGACTTCAAGACAATGATGGTGAATGAATCAACGTTCAACTGAAGTGCACCCTGGATCGTGAAGATTATACTAGTCTGCGTTACCCTTCATTTTACCCTACGCTTGAATCTCGACACGAGATTCTTGTTTAGTGGGGGTGAGTTGTCACATCCCTAGCTGCTGGTAGTGCTCTAGGCTAGCTTCATGTGTGCATCATTTCTATATTTTCGAAACTTGAACTGAGGAATTTTGGAAGCCTCAAAAACTTAAATAAAAGAGGGGCAAAAACCCTAGAAATCTCATTCATTGCTCCAAAGTGCTCTTCTTAAATGTTTGATAATTTTTGGTAAGGGTTCTGGTCCCAACCAAACTATTGAACATTTTTAAGGAATTATTTTTGGGACTTTGGATTTAATTCATTAGCTATTTGAATTTGAATTGTATTCATATAATTAGAATATAATTTCAAATACCCCTGAAATATTTTATAAGCTTTTGGAAGAGTCCATCTAGCAATATAAAATATTCAGAGGAGCTTTGGCATTGTTTGAATTATTATTTTTAATTCAAAACAGTGGCAAAAGAATTAAATAAAAGAAAAACAGAACAGAAAATAAAAGACAGAGAGAGAGAAGGAAGTTACCCGTGCAGCCCACCAGAGCCGGCCCAGCTCCTGTGCTGGTCCAGCACTGTGCGGCCCAGCCCACCGCTGTCGCCACCGTCTTCAACCTCCTGTCAGTAGGCAGGAGGGCGTGTGCCCGACGCGCGCGCGCATGCACCGGCCACCTCATGCTTGCCGCTTGCTCCTGGACGTCGCTAGGTGCGCCACGCCACCCCCTCGGACCCCTCTCACTCTTCCTCGAGGCCCCGCCCCTCTGCTCCCTCTCTCTCGCCCGAACCCGAACGCAGCCATCGCCACCGACGAGAGCCACCGCGGCCACCACCTCCCCCTCGCCTCTCCGACGCGCCCCCGAGCTCCGCTGTGACGTCCCCGTCCCTACCACGGAGCCACAAGACGCCGGACGCCCTGGAGCGCCGTCACCGACGCCATCTTCTTCCTCTGCACCGACGGCCGTCGTCGCTTGATTCGTCGCCCACAGAGCGTCCCCGGCCTCACCCTCGCGCTCGTTGGACTCGCGGTGAGCCGCTGACCCGTTCCCCTCTTCTTCCCATGCCGTTTGGCCGCTCTAGCCATTGCTTCCGCCGGACCCGAGAGCTCGCCGCCGCCGTGCCTCGTCACTGTCATGGCCAGAGCCACCGTGGCTCAAAGCCGGGCACACCATCGTGCTCCAAACCTCACCAGGAGCACGTAGAACCCACCAGCTTTCCCTCCCGAGCACCACAACGCCAAACCCGCAGGTGCCCGAACTCCGGCCGCCGCCTTGGAGCTTGCCGCCGTCGACTCAGGCCACCCCAGCTCCTCTGGCTTGCTCCATTGGATGCGCACGAGCTCGAGCTCCCTGTAAAACCCCTCCGCGCGTCGAATGGGCGCCGGAGCAGCCATTCCGGCGAGCCACCGCCGCGTCTGGTCGTTGCCGGCAGTTAGACGCCGGTGGATTAGCCCGGTTGACCAGGGATTTGACCCCCCTGGGTCACCGACGTGTGGGCCCGTCCCCTGCTAACTTTTGGTTAATTTAATAACTATTTTAGTTAAGCCACTGACTCACTGACATGCGGGCCCCGCCCGGCTAACTAAGTTAGTTAGGGTTAATTTTAATTAGGTTAGTTAGTCCAGACACTGACACGCAGGGCCCACAGGTCAGTTTGACCTGGACGGCGCCCGTTGACCTGCTGACGTCACTATGAGGTCATGATGATGCAATAATTCCTTTCTGGAATTTAAATAAATCTTAAATGATTTAATAATTTCAGAAAATGCCTAAAACTTCTAAAAATCATAGAAATTCAACCGTAACTCCAAATTAAATAATTTATATATGAAAAATTATCAGAAAAATTCAAGGAATCCATCTGTAACATTTTCATGCATGTTAGAACAACTTATAGCTGTTGTTTAGCACAAATCAATTAAATGGCATTTGAATAATCACATCTGGAGTTTGAATTTGAATCTTGTATTCAAACCAACCTCATTTAATCTGTTGCTAGTTGCATTAGCCCAAAACACATTCATTTTGCCATGTCATGATCATGAATCATATTGTGCATTGCATTGATTGTGTTCCCTTTTATGTTGCCGGTAATTGTCCCCTCTCGATAGACGTGATACCGATGATGTGATCGTTGACACTGATGAAGACTCAATGCTATCTTCAGAAGTGCCAGGCAAGCAAAACCCCCTTGTTCATTCCGATACAATCCTACTCTCTCGCTCCTGCTCTCTTTTACTGCATTAGGACAACACCGATTCATCTGTTACTTGCTGCGGTAGTTGAACCCCTTTATCCTTTGCATGACCTGTCATTGCCATAGTAAATAGATGAAACCCACTAGCATGAGTAGGAGTTGTTTGAGCCCTGTTGTGCCTACTCATTCATGTTTGTTTGTCATGCCTGCTACTGCTTAGAGTTGAGTCAGGTCTGATTCATCGGGGATGAATCAGAGGCGTGTGAACATGTCCTACTGTGTGTGAGCTAAGTGTGTGAACATGATTTGGTAAAGGTAGCGGTGAGAGGCCATGTAGGAGTACATGGTGGGTTGTCTCATTGAAGCCGTCCTTAGGAACTGAGTTCTGTGTTTGTGATCCATGATTCAGCTACTACCATACATTGGGCCCTAAAATATGACCCTGCTCGACTTCTTATTCACCCTAGTCCTCTGTCCAGGAGTTGCAAGTAGTTTCTGGTGTTTGTAGCTTAATGGAGGCCGTGGACAGCGCTGACCGTAGGGGTGGGCTGTGATGCGGTAGGTACGTGGCACGGTGTACCGGATGCCCGTTTGGTATCTCGGGAACCCTGTTCACATCATTTGGGGCTGTGAGCGAAACTCCGGCCGGATCTCCTCATGGATGGAACCCGAATAGGCGATAAACCTGGACTAGAGACTTGAGTGTTTAGGTAGGTCGTGGTCTACACCCACGTCGGCTTTCGCTTGAAGTCTGCCGAGCACATGATGTGTGCAGACGCTAAGTGGTGGAAACATGTATGAAGAAGTACACCCATGCAGGGTTAACATCAACTATTCGAATAGCCGTGTCCGCGGAAAAGGACTTCTGGGTTGCTTATATCAGTTCATAGACAAGTGAAAGTGGATACCCTAAAATACGCAAGATAAGCGTGAGTGCTATGGATGGCGTTCTCGTAGGGAGACGGGAGCGGTTCCATAGTGGTGTATTGATATGGTGAATATGTGGACTCGTGTGCGCCACCTCAAAAGAGTTACATTGCAGTCGTAGTTTAGGATAGCCACCGAGTCAAAGCTGGCTTGCTGCAGTTAAACCCCACCATCCCCTTTGTTGATAATGATGCATATGTAGTTAGTTCTGATGTAAGTCTTGCTGGGTACATTTGTACTCACGTTTGCCTATTTTATGTTTTTGCAGAGAGACTTCGGTCTCACTAGTAGTTCCGCGTGGACTTCGACGTTTAGCTTGTTACCTCAGCTACGATCTTGTGCCCTCGGCAGGATCTGATAGATAGTCAGGCTTCTCAGCCTTTTTCATTTATAGATGTCTGTACTCAGACATGATAGCTTCCGCTTGTGCTTTGACTTGTATGCTCTGATTGTTGGGTCATAAGACCCATGTTTGTAATATCTCGCTCCTCGGAGCCTATTGAATATTTACTTGTGTCGTAGAGTCATGTTGTGATGCCATGTTGTATTTGCACATATCGAGCATATTGTGTGTATGTTATTGAAATGCTTGGTATGTGTGGGATCTGGCTATCTAGTTGTTTATCCTTAGTAGCCTCTCTTACCGAGAAATGTCTCCTAGTGTTTCCACTGAGCCATAGTAGCTTGCTGCTGCTCCGGAACACTTAGGCTGGCCGGCATGTGTCCTTCTTCATTCCTGTGTCTGTCCCTTTGGGGAAATGTCACGCGATGAATACCGGAGTCCTGTTAGCCCGCTACAGCCCGGTTCACCGGAGTCCTGCTAGCCCAGTTCTACAGCCTGGATTCACTCGTTGATGACCGACACGTTCGATGCTGGGTCATGGATGCCTGTCCTTGTAAGTCTGTGCCACTTTGGGTTTACGACTAGCCATGTCAGCCCGGGCTCCTTATCATGTGGATGCTAGCAACACTGTCATATACGTGTGCCAAAAGGCACAAACGGTCCCGGGTAAAGGTAAGGCGACACCCGTGGGAATACCATGCGTGAGGCCGCAAAGCGATATGAACGGTTACATGCTAGATCTATGTGGCATTGAGTCGGGGTCCTGACAGTTCCCCATCTACCTATAAAAGGAAGAGAAGGGGAAGAACGGAGGCATCCAACAACATCTATTTCTTCTTCTGTCTTGCTCCATCTTGAATATGCCTGGAAGGGGAGCGTGGGGCTGGCCTCCGGGCTCTAGTTGTGGGCTGATAATGTCGAGTGAAGGAGCTAGAGCTTGGGGAGTGAGCTTGGTCCATGTCCGAGGGGAGGGGCTAGGGATCATTGGAAATCCAAGTACAACCCCTCTCCTTGGAGCTAGAGTTGATGTTGACGAGGGGCACGCCTTCCTGCCTGCCAAGGAGGGGAGCAACGCGCTTCTCGCCCCTTGGCCGCCTTGGTGGTTTGTCGTGTCTTCGGAGGGGGCGCTGGATGGGGGCTCGGCGCTCCCCTAGCGAGGTGTTGATGAAGATGAACCCAGGGGAGACGGAGAAGGCGGTAGGCAGGTTATCAGGACGGAGCACGACTGCATCGACATGTTCGTCTCGTCCTGACGTCCTGCTGCATTGTCTTCTCTTTCCTCCCTTCCCTCCGGCACTGTCATCACCGGTCTTCTGGTTGCGGGGGAGGGGCTATTCTCAAGGTGCATTCGCCTCCTCCAGTAGTATTCCAGCTAAGCTTTGGTGGATGACTCCACTGTCGCTCGAGCTGGGGCTTCTGGATCTCTCTGGCGGTGGCGACCAAGGGCATCACCGGGTTGTCTCCCTCCTTTGTAGCTTCGCCACTCCCGATTTTGTCAGGCCTCGTGCCCGGCAGGCCTCGACGAGATCGGGGTGGACTCTGTCTTGGGCGCTATTCCCAGCCTCTTTCTTCTCTCTGTATATCCTGGGGGCGGAGAAGGAACATGGAGAGGAGTTTACAGGGCCCTTATCTTTTTTCAATCTTAAATTTGTATGCACTTGCCAAATTTTAATTCAAATAATGTAATCTCTCAAGTTCATGTTGTGCTGTGTAATGCTGGTACTTGTATCAGCATGTTAATGAAAAAGATAAATCTTGACGAGAGCTCGCGCATGTATATGTCAATGCAGAGGCGAGATGCCTCTTTAGCGTAGCTAAACGAGTTTGCCCCGGCTGGCTACCCCGCGGGTCCTCTTTTTTGTCTGTCGGAGAACCTTATCTGATGGGTTACAGATAGAAGGACCAGCCCCCTGCCAACTTCCCTTTACCAAGGGCAACTACCATGACTGAAGCAGCGGTCAAGACAAGATTTGGAGCATCCTACCATAGAAAGGAGTAGCAATGATTTCTAATGCCCAAGTTATAGCTTACATAACACGAATGGACAAGAGGTAGAACTCATCTATTTGGCTTGTCGAGATCTCAGCATTGGGCAATCTTCTCACTCCGTCATTGAAGCCAAGTTCATAGTGAAAACCTGTAACTCCACGCAAATGAGAATGAATACAAGATGCAACCCTATCAATATGCATATAAAGATGCTTATGAAATGCGCAGGTAGTAGTCTAAAATGCTCATGCATGCATGCAATCTAGGTTGGGGCCCCTCTACAACACTTCTTTAATTTCTCTTACACGGGGTCATCGCCCTGGCTTTGTACAAGGGGTTACATGCAGTTGGGGCCAGCCGTGTACAAATGGGTGGACACCGGGCAGGGCCGAATAGCCTCGCTCCTTATGGGTAGAACTTGTGTAGATGCTCAATATTCCATGAGTTTTGCAACAGAGTGCCATCTCCGGTCTCCAAACGGACTACACCAAGTCTGGTGACTCGTACTACCCGGTAAGGGCCTTCCCACTTCGGTGACAGCTTGTGTGTACCCTTGGCAAACTGAACGCGCCTAAGGACAAGGTCACCTTCCTCAAAACTTCAGTCGTGAACCCTATGGCTATGATAGCAGTGCAGGGCTTGCTATTAGCGTGCATCATGCATAGTAGCCCGGAGACGGGTATCCTCGAGTAGCACAATGTCGTCACGTTGGTGCTGATCTTGCACGACTTCGTCGTAAGCAAGTACTCGAGGTGACCCGTAAATGAGTTCCATGGGGACAAGTGCTTCTTCCCCGTAGTCAAGGGAGAATCTGCCTGGTAGCTTGGTTTGGTGTCGTTCTGAGGGTCCAGAGCACTATCGGAAGCTCCTAGATACACCACCTATCGTGCTTCTGCAGGATATCAAAGGTTCTTTTCTTGAGTCCGCGTAGCACTTCAGTGTTCACCCTCTCAGGTTGTCCATTGCTCCGAGGGTGTGCCATAGAGGCGAATGAGATCTTTCATCCAAGGGCATGAACTTATTGCATGAAGGCGCAACTCGTGAACTGGGTGCTGTTGTTAGTGATGGTCCTTGAAAGAACTCCAAAATGACACACCAGATCTTTCCAGAACTTGAAGCTGACTGAGTAGTCAACTTTCTCACGGTAGTCACTTCCGGCCACTTTGTAAACTTTTCGAAAACAACGAACAAGAATTTAAAGCCCCCGATTGCTGGGGGGAGGACCCGAGGATATCGAGCCCCCAGACCTTAAATGGCCATGATAGAGGAATTGTCTGAAGCGCTTGGGAAGGTAGGTGGGTTTTCTTTGAATGGAACTGGCATGTTTCACACTTGGTGAGTAGCTCGACCGTATCTTGGAGGACTGTGGGCCAATAGAATCCTTGTCGTCACGCTTTCCCAACTAATGCCCTTGATCTAATGTGGGAGCCGCACATTCGTTTGTGATTCTCAGCCAACAGTTCCTTTCCTTCTTCATGGCAGACACACTTCAATTTCACACCGGTCGGCCTCCTTCTGTATAGAGTGTCATCGACAAACTGGTACATACTCGCCCTCCGGGCTAACTGGACCTCCTCTGTTGCGGGAGCACTGGCTCGTGCATGGGGTCCATGGACCGGGCGGGAGGGTGTCGTCCGGCAGGCGGTGAGGAGTATTTTTCGGCATGGTCTCTGCTGGGAGTGGATAGCTCTACCGGGAGATGCTTTCCGGTGTCCAACTTTCTCCTCTTCTGGGCCATTGTTGGTGGGCATACGGAGGGCTGAGTAAGACGGAGAACAAAAGTCCCTGGTTTCACAGGAAGCTTCTGTGCGACACACTTTGATAGATGATCAACTATGATGTTTTCCGCACGGGCTACGTGCTCTGTTTGCAATCCATCAAAGTGCGCCTCCAATCTTCTCACTCGATGTATGCCTCCATTAATGGACTTTGATAATCCTTGTTAAGTTGCCTCCAACTGTGACTCTCCTCGAATGATCAGCTTCTTAATTCCCAATTCTGCTGCAATCATGAGTCCGGCAAGGAGACCTTCATGCTCTGCTGTATTGTTGGTGGCTTCTTCCTGTGCAAAATGCATCTGGACAATGTACTTCAAGTGTTACCGGTGGGGGCAACAAGAAGCACGCCAGCCCCCACACCTTGTGGGGAAAAAGCACCATCAAAATACATAATCCATTCTTGTGGGGATTCCTCGCTGGGGACTACTATTTCTATTACTTCCCCATCAGGGGTTGGCATCCATTCAGCAATAAACTCCGCCAATGCCCTGCTCTGGGCAATTGATGTATTCTCAAACTTCAAGCCAAAGCTGGATAGCTCCAAAGCCCATTCCACTATTATGTCGGTAGCCTCTAGGTTTCGGAGTATTCGTTGCAATGGGAAACGAGTAACAACTGTGATGTCATGGGCTTGGAAGTAGTGGCACAGTTTCCTTGAGGCCATGATGAGGCCAAAGATCAATTTTTGCACGCCAGAGTACCTTGACTTAGCCCCCTGTAACAAGGAGCTGATGAAGTACACTAGGCGCTGCACCACTTGCTTCCTTGCCGCGTCCTTGTGGTTGTCATCATTGTCGTGCTCTATGCTGATCCTCGTCTGGCCCTGCCAGCCTCTTCTCACTCTTTGTCTCATCCACTTCTCACTGCACTATCAACGTTGCGCTGACCACTTGATCTGTTGCCGGCAAGTATAAAAACAACGGCTCCTGAGGCTTGGGTGCAACCAGGGTAGGCACCGAGCATAGGTACATCTTCAGCTCTTGCAAATCTGCATCTTCTTCAGGGGTCCATTTCATGGGACCTGCCTTCTTCAATATCTTGAAGAACGGTAGGGCACGCTCGGCAAACTTGGAGATGAATCTGCTAACCGCGGCAATGCATCCCATCAAGCGGCTCACATCCTTGATTGTCCATGGCGTTTGGATCTGCTCGATGGCCTTGATCTTGTCGGGATTGGCTTCGATCCCCCTGTGGGAGACAAAGTATCCAAGCAATTTTCCAGAGGGGACGCCAAACACATATTTCTCTGTGTTTAGCTTCAAGTTGATCTTGCGCAGGTTGCACTACAAAAAAAGGCACATCCATGACATTTTGGGCCGAACGAAATTTTTTTCTGTCATACTTAGGACACTTCTAAGACGATAATTGTGAAAAAACCCGGTACCATCATTGATGTGGTGGGCTCCTACTTCTATGACAAAAAATCATGATAGAAAATAGGCTTTTCGTCCTGGGCGGGCCGGAGACGCAACTTCATGACATTCTTTGGGACGTCCATGACGGAAAAAACCATGGTAGAAGCGAAGGCGAGGAAAATATCGTAGAATTCCCGGTTATGGTGGGTGGTCGAGGGCTGAGCGATGTGTGTTTCTCTCGTACACATGCGCGCGTGGGTGTGAAGCGTTTGGCTCTAACCGAGACCAAGCGATTGCACTGGAGGCTACGCGTTACTGAACCCGAGCGGTCGATCGATGGCTATTAACTGAAACCGATCGAGCGATTCCTTCGCTACTGCTGCTAACTGAAGCCGATCGATGCTGCCTCTAGATGAATAGTGAGCTTTATTGGGGGGTTTGGATGAACATTTCACGGTGGCGGGTTGGATGAACAGGACCCCGTGGTGTTGCCGCTAGATGAATAGGACCCTGATGGATCGAGCCGGTTGGGGGGTGGATGAACAGGACCCCATGGAGGGCTAGATGAATAGGACCCCGTGGAGGGCTGGTTGAACAGTAGCCGGTGGAGGGCTAGATGAACAATAGCCTATGGAGGGGTGGTTGAACAGGACCCTGTGGAAGGGCTGGTTGAATAGTAGCCGGTGGAGGAGCGGTGGAGGCTGGATGAATAGGAGCCCGTGGATGAACAGTCGCAGGTTGAGGCTGGAGGAGGTCGATGGGGGTTGAACAGTAACCCGTGGAGGCAGTCGACAGTGTAGATGAACAATATCCCGTGGAGTCCCATTTTAAAGTACGCCACACTCGTCCCGATGAACAGGACCTCTGTTTCGACCGTAACGCTCCAACACAAGTCTGTTTCCTCCGTTTGCGGTACGGCACACCCCTCCCAATCAACAGGATCCCGTTTCGACCGTAGGAGGTCCAACAGAAGTCTGATTCCTCCATTTTGCGGTACGCCAGACCCCTCTCAATGAACAGGATCCTGTTTCGACTGTGGCCGGTCAAACACAAGGCCGTTTCCTCCGTTCTGCAGTACGCTAGGCCTCATTTCCATCGGCTATTCCGTCCAAGCCAGTTGGCTCCCGATGAATACCACGCGTTCCGTTACCTCCCGGTGAACACGACGCATTCCGTTGCCTCCCCATGAACACGAGACGATGCAGTTTCTCCATTCCGACCCAGCCATGTACACGAGCCCTGGCAGTACGTATGCGCGAGTAGGTGTTCGAGACCCCGCCCGTATGTACGTACGTGGCCGTATTTACTTGCACCCTGGCCGCTGTACGTACGTGTACATGCTACATGCGCGCCTCTACTACGACACATGCATGCCTCTACTGCGACACGTGCGCGACTCTACATCGACCAGTATGTACGTACACGTTCGCGACCACAATGACAACGCTACATACGCTTCTACCAGGTGGGTCCCGACTATCAGGCACTTCGTTGCGTGCAAAGATGTAGCTAGTGGGTCCCAGCAGTCAGTGGGCGAATCGTTTTTTTGCCCGTAATTTGGACGCACTTCCTTGCGTGTGAAGATGTAGCTAGTGGGTGCCAGCAGTCAGGGAGAGAAAACATTAATTTCCGGGTAAAATGCTTGCAGTTGCATGCATGCGTCCATGGGCGTGGTGCGTCCCCACTATTAGCCTTGCACGTACAGTCATCTTCCGATGACTCTCGTTTGTTGACCACACCGTGTCGAGCGCACCAAGGCCAGTGGACGACGGTGAGGACACAGACTGGTACGACCTGGAGAATGGGAGGACGCGGTAGTGGAGTCGTAGATGGAGAGGAGTGGGAAACTTGACTGGTTTGGGTGCACGGTGGCACTGCCACCCACGGGAGACAGGAGCAAAAACAGAGGTTGAAGAAGGAGCACGGCTATTGGATTAACATCCAACGGTCCAGTTGCTAGAATCATTTGTTGATTAAGTTGACAAAGCCCTGCGTACATGTATGCTTAGTAGGCCCACAAGTCAGCCACCAAATCTGCCGGGTCCCAGCTGTCATAGGGAGGAATAGTTTTATTCGCATAACAAGGAGGCACTTCCTTCCGTGCGAAGATACAACCGGTGGGTCCCAGCTGTCAGGGGGAGGAAATAGCTTAATAAGGAGGAACTTTCCTTGCGTGCGACCATGGACCTCATGGGTCCCAGCCGTCAGGCTCTCACATACAGTCCTCTTCCGATGACTCTCGTTTGTTGCCCCACGCGCGCCGAGTGCAGCGAGGTGCTGGAGGACGGCAAGGCCCCAGACTAGAACGACCCGGAGATGGGGAAGACGCATTAGTGGAGTCGCAGACGGGGAGGAGTGGGAAACTTGACTGTTTCAGGTGCAGGGTGGGCCTTCACTCGGCAGAGAATAACATGAGGTGCGGAGAGGTGGGATGGCCTAGCCGTCGGCGGGGTAGCATTTCGCTGCGAGGCGCGTAAAACAACGCCGCTGTACACCGGTGGCTGTAGCATGCGGTCCCGGAAGTGCTGGGGGGGAGAAGATGAGAGATTGAAAAAGAATGCCGGCCATTGGATGTAAATCCAACGCCTTGCTTAGGCTTTGAACTACTGGCCCACATGTCCGCTTGTCCATTTGTCTTTTTAGTCCATTTGGTGGGCTGGGTGAAACAATGATGTACCATTTATGCATCCTGTTTATATATATGGTAGAATTTAAAGCCCATTTGCATTTTTCTCGAAATCCGCGGACTTGCTGGGGTGGGTGAAAATATCATTTTGGGCTGGATGGAGAAATGTTATAAAAACATAAACACATGATTGCACGTCTATTCCTACATTGGTCAATAAAACCTTTGCAAGCTTATGTACGCAATCACTAGGAGTTAACTTGCCAAGTTATATATAAACAATTATTATTGTTGTTTTGTAAGAACCTTCAATTTACGAAAAAATATCATTTTAATTTGATGAGTTATTGGGACGTGGGGTATTATTATATTTTTGGCTAGACGTGGGACATTTGAGTTGGTTCTAGGGAAAAGTACTGGGAGAAAACTCGTTTTACATCAAAAAAGAAAGTGGGAGAACCTCCAGATATAGGATTAATGAAAATGAAAAATAAAGGAAGTGGGAAGGTCCATAAAATGGTTGGATGAACGACAGGTTTAACAGAAACTTATGTTGTTTCTATTATATATATATATGTAATAAAATTATATATATATATATACTATTATAGAAGGGAAAACATAGGTTCAATTTTGCATTTTTATAGAAAAATAGAACTGAGTTGTGCATCGTCTTGAAATAACAAACATAACTTGGGCTGCTGATGTTATAGGCAAGCTAGGTTCGGAAGCCCAGAGGCCGCTTGATCCAAAAAACGTTGAATCATGTCATGGGTTGCCCATGTTAAAGAACAAAACCTAGGCCATGGACATGGTGGGCCCGAGACTGTCAGCCTCTCGACGAACATTTGTATCCCGACGACACATAGGCTAATGCATGAAACACTCAGATGATAAAGGTGCTTAAACAGATAAAGTACAACATCTAGACCTTTGTGGCATGCTTGATCATGACGCTGCGGCTGTCCGTGTACTCGTCAGTTACGGGAAGCAGACACGCCCTAATGTCTATGATCCGCCTGTACATGTCATAGCTTGTGTATACATCCTTGGCCGTGTAGGTTAGGTAGGCCAGATTCAAAGGTACCTCCCACATGTTCAGGTCCTTGGTATAGTTCTCTTCTTTCATGTTGGCGTAGCAGGGGTTGATGATGGTCTCGATGAGGTCAACCCCGGAGTCCTTCTCCTGCCCATTGCCAATGATCTTGTATTGATTCTGGATGTTGACAAGCTTGTTGCACCAGATGGCCGAATCGTCACGTTCTTCCTTCTCTCCACCATAGCGAAGGTGCAGTCGGCGCTGCCGATGAAATGGCGAATGCACCAGAACCTCTGATGGCCCTATAGTAGTGGTAGATGAGAACCTCATCCCGCATGCATACCTAGGCGACCGCGATCCGGTAGTCCCTCTTAGGAGACGAATGGATGGGCACAAGGTCTAGTCCTACGACCTTGTGCTTTCTTGTCCTGTAGGTACTTCTTGAACACGGCGAGGCAGAGCTTCACCAAGTTCGGGTCGTTGGTGTACATCACATTCAACTTGGTGCAGACATGGGACGTTGCGAACTCAAAGGTGAACTTCTTGCTGAAGTCCATATCCAGCAGGCTCACCCCTCGGATCGCCATTGAAGTGTCTTCAAGTGAACGAGTGAGTAGGCGATAGTAGCAGTTCGTTTTTTAGCTCTTGGGGAACTACATTCAACAGTAAACTGAGTGTGTACAAGTGAGAACGGTTACTACCCCTCCCTCGCCCGCTGCACGCCCGACAGAACATGCACCCTCGGCGCATTCAAACGCCTCCATTAAGAATCCTATTCTGGCCACACATCGGTTCACAGCGGGTCTATATTGGAAATGTAATAACTAGTGTTAGTGGTCACTTTACTTAAATTTAATTAGCTTTAATTAAAATGTTTATTTGAAACATGCAATGCATTGGCTCATTCTATCAGTGCCACAGGATCAACATGCACAACAATTAGAATTATTACTCTCAGGATGCACATGATCAGTACATTTGCCGCACTTTTACACGGACAATGCTACCATGTTTGAAAAATTTGTTATGGTTCCTGTCCTCTGCATCATCATGTCGTGTTTCCTAGCTTGCAAGATTCAGATCCAACAAATAAGATTCAAATAATAAGTATAACAAAGATGCCTACACATCTCATTGATTCCCAACGTCCAAGATTCAGAACCAACAAATAAGATTCAAATAGTAAGTACAACAAAGATGCCTGCACATGTCATTGATTCCCAGCTTGCAAGATTCAGAACCAACCCATTAGAGCCTTTTGATAAAGTGAATATCAGGATTAAATCCATCTAGGCTACCCGTGTCATACAATCCAAGAACTTGGCAAATGCTCTTGACTATCACTACATCTGTAGTAGAGTATTCCTCTTTGCATAGATACGAAAGAGCATGGATTTAGGACTCTAGCAGCCGAAGAGATGGTTGTACAAACATTGGCCTTTTCTTTTGGCCACCAATTCTATCTATGTTCCTGATGCATCAATCTTTGACGCATCCCTTGAAATTACTATAATAGTGGAACTAGTTGAAGAAAAAATTATTTCCAAAACGAGAAAAGATTGCGATAGAATAGCTTTATTTACAAAATACAACGTCGGCACAACATGACAAATCACAATCATGCTGATAAAGGACAGTACTAACCGGTGTGAGGGGTCCTATGCCGCCATGACTCGATCTGGTGAAGCTGCAATTCCACTCTGATGAGGTCAACCTGCAGCTCCATGATTCAATTCATGCGCCTTTTTCTGTAGTTCACCTGAAATGAATCAAAGATTGCATCATCCATCTAGCAAGAAGTACTTGCTCTCGTGAGCTGGAAGGTTCTTCTTTAGTAGTTGCACTAAAATTGAGCAACATTAAGGTTGCTTGTCCTGCTCATGTAAGGTCCAACTGTAATTTGCTTATCCTTTTGTGCAGTTCCACTAAAATAAAGTGCCATTGTGGTGACGACTCATCTTGCAAAGGCTAATAAAATGTTGCACGAGATTACCAACAGAATTTGACGGAGATTTTGGAAACTCCAGTCACCATTTTGTGCAGTTCCACCAAAATTGAGAGATGTTGCCCATGTGACATTTTAGTTGAACTGGACAGGGCACTCATTCCAAAAAAGTGTTTTGTGTAGTTCACCAAAAGTTCACAATAGCAACAAGGTGAAATTGATATCCCTATCTACACAAAAAGATATAAAGTAAACGGTTGCTAGTCAATAAGAATATACGAAACATACACAAAATTAAAAGAAGCATCTTAATTATGTTCATGGCAATCACGCAAGGACAGTAGAAATTTTAAAATGTCAGCAATGCTTCATGTCATCGGAAGCATTACAATCAACTATGACATTCGTTGGTTTAACGGCATGGGACCATGGGGACACCAGGTCACTCAGCAGCGTAAAGAAGCAACTTAATTATCATACTGGGGAAAATAGCAGGAGTACCATTTGTTAACACAGTTTAATTGCATTATATCACTGGAGGCATTAGATTAACAATAACACTGGAAAGACATATCCTTAAGGTAACAATGTAATCGCTTAATTTTACATGCACCCTTACATTAACGACAACAAAAGGTTGGTATAAGGACATGCGACATTGGACGCATCAGCACAATGTACCTACAAGGAGGCATAAAGTGGTGATGCCGAGTTTTTTCATGCTCTGTGAGGGCAACAAATCTAATCCTGGAGAACTTTTACTATGTGCGGGCAGCAAATCTAATCCTAGAGACCTTTTAATATGTGAGGGCAGCAAATCTAATCTCGGAGACCTTTTACTATGTGAGGGCAGAAAATCTAATACTGGACATACTCTGTTGAATTGTCCACCAACTGCCACTTTCTATCCTTTTTTCAACCAATAATAGATTTGTTCCTTATCCAGTTTGTACTAAGTTTTCCCATTATTTCCCTTTTCAACCAAGAGACCGGTTGGGTATCCGGTCTCTACTACTTTCCCACTGTTATTTCCTCTTTGAATCAACTCCTAGATTCATGCTATGACTTTCCCCCTTTCTTCGTTGTTTGAACCAAGTCATAGATTCGAATGCATGAAGTAGATTTACCTCTAATAATACTAAAAATTAAGGTGGATTTGGAAGAGCTGATGGAAGTAGAAAAAGATGCACATGCAGACACGTGGGGAGCTAGGGCAGTAGAGCAAGGCTGCTTTCGAAGAACTTGTACCTGAGGTTCGTCGGGATGTCGGCGGCGGCAGGTCCGATCTTTGCATAATACGGCAGGGAGGAAGAAGAGTCGGAGGACCTCCCGATCCGGCGCTGTGGCGGAGAGAACGACACGAGCAGAGGATCGGGCCCCGTCGGCAGCTGTGGGTTTCCTCCCTGAGCGACGATGACCGCGTGAACGATGCACCTTTTAGTCCTCTACACACACCGGATGAAGGGATCCAGCCGGATCTATGATCGGCGGTGAACAGAGAGAAAATGTCGCTACCGCTGTCTTGTTTAGATCTGGAGAGGATGAGAGAATGAAGAGAGCAACTCTAGTAAAGCAAGCGCTCAGGCCCCTGCATACATATATAGTGGAGTGATAATCTTTTTCTCTCCACAACAAGCGTTTCAATTTGTGTACGTGGCATTAAAGAAAAGAAACTCTCTATTTAAGGTGACTAATTGTACGACTCCAACTTACTACTAGTAGTACTAGTATTGTTCACTTGTGCTCCCCGGCCCTCCATTCATTGAACAACCCCACGAGTAAATAAACATACAATACTAGTATTTATATAGAACGAACAGGCTCAAACTATTTTCGCGTAGTTAAAACTTGAGGGCGGGGCTTTTCCCGGGCAGTACGCGCGGCATTTTTAGTGTAGGCGGTTTGACAGAGAGGCGAGGATGGAGAGGGAGTAGCATATTCAACTTACTTACTGATGGAAAGGTCGGGCTATGTGATTTGATGGCGCGTTACTGCTGGAAAAACTTGTGATATGACTACTCACAAGAGTCATGAATTACTAGTGCTACGATCGGGATGATCCCTGTCGGTGTGAAAACCGGCAGATCTGGAGTAGGGGGTCCCGATCTGTGCGCCTAAGGCTAATGGTAATAAGAGGCAAGGGACACAATGTTTTACCCAGGTTCGGGCCCTCTCGATGGAGGTAAAACCCTACTTCCTGCTTGATTGATCTTGATGATATGAGTATTACAAGAGTTGATCTACCACGAGATCGTAGAGGCTAAACCCTAGAAGCTAGCCTATGATGATTATGATTGTGCCTATGCGGATCAATCCCTCCGGTTTATATAGACACCAAAGGGGGCTAGGGTTTACACAAAGTCGGTTACAAAGAAGGGGATCTAATATCCGGATTGCCAAGCTTGTCTTCCACGCAAAGGAGAGTCCCATCCGGACATAGGACGAAGTCTTGAGTCTTGTGTCTTCATGGTCCAACAGTCCGGACAAAGTATATAGTCCGGCTGTCCGGATACCCCCTAATCCAGGACTCCCTCGGTAGCCCATGAACTAGGCTTCAATGACGATGAGTCCGGCGCGCAGTTTGTCTTCGGAATTGCAAGGCGGGTTCCATCTTCGAATACTCCAAAGTAAACCTCAAACACTTAAATCGTGTCCGGCTCTGCAAAACGACTTTCTCATTCCACCGTAGAGAGAACGATATTCTACAAATATAATCTACTGAAAACTTTGGATAACGTGACACGACTCCATGGTCGAGTCATTATTGAACCGTCTTCCCACAGCCAGCTACCGCACTTATCGCGAGGCGGTTTCCTTGGCACGTCTTGTCGAAGCAGAGATCATGTCCCCTTATCAAGGGATTCTCATCAATACTGGTACGGGTAACCCAACCGCGCCATCAATCGTGGCGCTTGGGAAATAAGCAATTTTCAATGGGCAAGTGGGGAGGCGCACTGTTTTCGTCGCCTCTATAAAGCGATAAGGATTCCCCATTTTTACCCACGCCTTCTTCCTCCTTCGCTTATCCATTATTGCCCCCTCGAGCTCCAGCGCCCTAGTTCACACCTTTTCCGCACATCCAAACATGTCTGGAGCAGGAGGCAAGTGGGTGGCCTCCACCATCAAGGAGGAGCATATTACGAAGCTCCGGGCGGCCGGATACTTGGCCGCAGATATCGCACACCGGCTGCCGGACGCATGGCAGATCATTCCGACTCCGGGACCCCATGAGAGGGTCATGTTCCTCGCCCACTTCGTCCGTGGACTGGGATTTCCACTTCATCCCTTCGTCAGTGGGCTCATGTTTTACTATGGGTTGGACTTCCATGATGTAGCCCCAAATTTCGTACTCAACATCTCGGCGTTTATCTTGTGTGCGAGTCCTTCCTCCGCATCAAGCCCCACTTTGGCTTGTGGGTAACAATCTTCTGCATGAAGCCGACGATCGTGAGCGGCCAGCAAGCAGAAAGGGGGCGCCATGGTGGGCAGGATGCCCAATGTTACCTGGCTTGACGGCTCCTTCGCGGAGACCGTGAAAGGGTGTCAATCGGGGTGGTTCTACATCACCGAGCCACGCGACGCCAACTGGGCGGTGGCCCCCGAATTCCGATCCGGAATTCCCATGCGGCTCACCTCCTGGGAAAAGAAGGGCCTGGCCTGGGGTGAACCTGCGGAGCTGACAGGACTTCAAAATTGCATCAAGAATATGATGGACAAGAAAATCAAGCTTGTCAAGGTGGTCCAGGTCATGCTCGTCCGCCGAATTCTTCCGTGCCAAAGACGGGCATTTAATCTGTGGGAGTTCGTTCCGGCCGAACACCGGACACTTCAAGAGTTTACGACACGACACACAAGCATGCATGGAAGGTGCTGTTCAAGGCCTCCGAAATACCTCCTCCCACATCCGAGGACCACGGACATCATGCCACGCGGCTCCCCCATCCGGTGAGTTTTCTGGCCATCACCAGAGGTAGCTCTCCCAGCATACTCATGGGAGGATTTTAAGTCATCGTGTGTATTTAATCAGGATTACGTGGTGACGGTGGAGCGGATCAACTGTCCGGCTCCACTACTAGAAGGTCCAACAACCGCTCTCCTGACGGAGATGCTAGTCTCGGCGCCTTACAAGGTGCCGGAAAAGAAGACGACGAGGAAATTCCTTCTGCGGAGGCGGGGGGAAACATGATGAAATTCCGCCTGCCTGCACTAGGGAGGAGAAGAAAAGGAAAGCCGCCCCGCAGGGGGAAGCTAGGACGCCAAAGATGGGAAAGGCGTCCCTTCCGGATCACTCCACCACTGATGCCTACAGCGAGGAGAAGTGGCTTCCCAGGGGCAAGCCCCTAGTAAGATCATAAGTATCCTTACTCTATTGTACTTTAGTGCGACTTAACTTCATAGTTTGTTATAACGCCGAACATGTATATGTAGTCCGGCCAGGGCCCATCCCAAGGTATCCCCTTCGGATGGGTCTTTGAGCGATTCAGCGATGAATTCGCTCCCGATGGCCACTTCCCCTTAGCTTGCGGATATCATGGAGGTGTTGTACCAAAGGGTCCCAGAGCAGGGGGAGGCGACTCTAGAGATGCCCCAAGGTGAAATTCTAGATTCTTGGCACACGGGGCGTAAGATCCCCGCAGATTATGCCGACGAGAGCCGCAGCAAGTTGGGCTCCCAGCCGGACACTGTATCGGAACCTCCAAACGTTCCGGATTCGGGCAGGCAGCCCCTCGCTAAGGAGGGCGAGCCGACCGTGCCGATGACTTCCGTTGCACCAGAGGTGCCGGATAGTCAGCTGGAAGTGCTTCATGGCGCTTCCATGGATGAAGAGCACCGTACTCTTATGAGTGCGGTGATTCAGAAGGTTCGGTCCACCAAGAGCGGATTGACCGAAGCCTACACCAACTTCCTGACAGGCTCTGAGGTAAGTAATCAAAAGTGTGTGAAATTATCACCCGATAGACAATAGCCTCTGTTACTCTGTTTGGTGTTCGGAAAGAAAAGCCAAATGGAGGGTCAACTCTAATCCGTAGGAGTCTAACAGTAGGTTTCTATGTGAATAAGCAGGCAGTGCTGCTTGCCGCTGCTGCCCACACAGCTGAGGTCACCGGACTCAAACGGGACCTTGAGCAGGCCGAAGAGGAGCTCAGCCTCACAAAGAGGCAGCTCGAAGAGAACAAAGGTGAGTGATACCCCGTTCACATATCATATAGAGTAAGAAAAATTGGTGATGCTAACAAAAATTTTCATGATTTTTTAATAGGGGCCACGACTGAAGTGGCGGCCCTGAAGAAAGCGCTATCCGAGGCCGAAAACAAGGCGGCCATGGAGCGCATTGAGCGTCAAAAGCAGAATGCTAGGGTGGGAGAGGTACAGCAAGGGCTCCAGGAGCTTGGCAAAAATTTCAAGTCCTTGGAGCGTGACTTCAAGACGAAAGAGTCTGAGCTTGCGAAGGCCCTTTCTAGCATGAAAGATGCCAAGGCCGAAGCCCAAAAGGCCCAGCAGAGAATCCAGGCGGCCAAGAAGATAGCAGCGGGTAAGACATTCTTTATGCAAAGCAAGCATGTGGGGGAGACATTTCTTTTACATACCTGAATTCGGAGCTCTCCAGGGGCATTCACAGATCTACCACGCAGCATATCGGATGCCGTGGAGTTCTACCGTGTCGAAGAGGGGAGCTCAACGGAAAAGTTGTTCTGGTCCCAGTAAGCTGGAGCCAAATACCCAATGCCTCCGAGTGACCAATTGAAGCAATTGGCTGAACTCCACAGGGCGACCGAAGTGGCTATGAAAGATTTCATAGTCTGGATGTGGCCTGGTGAGCCCCTGCCCGCCAGCTACTTCGGCCTGATAAAGCAGATGGTAAATGCCTGTCCGCGGCTTGAAGTGATCAAGCGGTCTGTTTGCATTGAGGGTGCCCGCCGAGCCTTTGCTCGTGCGGAGGTGCATTGGGGCAAGCTAGATGCGGAGAAGCTGGTGAAGGATGGACCACCGGAGGGCAAGGTGCATCGCTATCCCGAGAAATATTATGATGGCATTATGAAAGGTGCTCGCTTCGTGGCTGATGAATGTACCAAGGACACGATCTTTGAGCGAATGTACTCCTGTCGTTTTTGTAATATAAAAACGAAGTTGTTTGCGCTATACAACGCTTTGTTGATTTAAAATATTACCTTCTGTGCGGCTGTTTATAAAATTCTGAAAGTAGGCCAGTCGTCGGCTTCCGCCCCCACATAACTAGTACTGGGGTGTTCGTGGAAAACCCAAAACAATCTTTTATCCAAACTTTTGGTCCTTGAAGGAGGTGTTTGGCGCACCGAACAAGGCAATCGGACTATGCGGCTTTATAACTCTCACTTAGCCATAGAAGTCTACAATTTTAAATTGCGGCAAAGTCTCGAGAATTCAGAAAGCCGAATTGGGGCGCTATACACGCCTAAATCAGACGAGGATGACTCCTCGCATAAAGCAGAAAAAATCTTTAAGGATTTTAAGACCTCTCGAACAGCGACCAGCTCTCGCCGCATCATGAAGGTCAGTTTTCGGCTTTCTCTACTGAGGTGCTCGTCCAGAAGAACCGGGACACAATCGCAGTAGTTCTCCCTGCGCTACCTTAGCCGATATAACGGAACGTAAGGTACCAAAACAAGGGAGCCGGGCAAACCCAACTATTGACCCAAGACATGATTCGGAGCTGATGCATATAATGCTATAAGTTCGGGGTGCCGCACTGTCGAAAGTGTTTAGACTTATCTTGCCGTATTATGGGGAGCCATAAGGAGCCCCTGGCAAACTGAATGTACCAAGGTGTACGGATTCCATAAACATTTATAGGAAAAATTGTGCAGATAGGAATAATAAGCTGACGGTATATATTGTTTCCCATTGTAAGGTAATACGTCCGGGCGTATGTGTACAATTGATGTGTTAAGCAGAATAAAAATAGGACTATTTGACATGTCCTATCCACGGGCGGGCCGCATGTAGGTATATAGAACAGGTATAATGATCATTAACAGATACCACCTGGGTACTCCCTTTGTGCGCGGAGCCTTTTTCCTCCTTGGTTTTCCCTCCTGTGAGGAGTCCGGTGATCCTGCTCTCTGACGAGGCTGCCCGAAAGTAGGGTCCTGAAAGATAAAGGGGGTTATTAAAGTATCTTGCGGCTGAACCCCACTGTTGACCAGATCACTATTGCGCCTCCGATTATGCCTATGGTATTCTGAGTGCATAATTGTGTACGCGCGGCACGAATGCTGCCTGAATGGGGTTGGAGCGGAGGCCGGACTGCTAGTCGCGCTCTTGGCGTGCTTGGCGATCCTATTGCAGGGTACTCCGGACTCGCTTGACGGTGTTTGGGGTTGTTGTCACCGGATTGGTGGTTTGCCAGAGAAGGCTGCTTTGTACTTCTGCCACTAGGGCTGCAGTGTGCTCTTATGTACGGAGAGAGCAGTAATGTTTCCATTGACTGTTATAACCCCACGAGGTCCTGGCATCTTGAGCTTGAGGTATGCATAGTGTGGTACCGCATTGAATCGAGCGAATGCGGTTCGTCCAAATAGTGCATGATAGCCACTACGGAAAGGGACAATGTCGAAGATTAACTCCTCGCTTCGGAAGTTATCCGGAGATTCGAAGACCACTTCCAGTGTTATGGAGCCTGTGTAGAAGGCTCTACTCCTAGAATTACACCTTTGAAGGTGGTTTTGGTGGACTTGATCCTTGAAGGGTCGATGCCCGTTTTGCACACTTTGTCTTGGTAAAGCAGGTTCAGGCTGCTGCCACCGTACATAAGGACTCGGGTGAGGTGGAATCCGTCGATGACTGGGTCTAGGACCAATGCGGCTGAACCACCGTGACAGATGCTGGTAGGGTGATCCCTACGATCAAAGGTGATTGGACAGGCTGACCATGGGTTGAACTTTGGGGCGACTGTCTCCATCGCATAGACGTCCGGTAGTGCTCGCTTTCATTCCCGTTTGGGAATGTGGGTGGCATAGATCATATTGACCGTTTCAACTAGGGAGAAAATTTCTTCAGCCCCCCCATGTTCGGACGCCGGGGCTCCTCGTCATCGTCGCTATGTAGCCCCTTGTCCTTGTTCTCGGTATTTATTTTACCGCCCTGTTTGAACATCCAATAGTCTCTGTTAGTGTGGTTTGCTGGCTTATCCGGGGTGCCATTAATTTGGCACGAGCGATCAAGTATGCAGTCCAGACTGGATGGTCCCTGATTGTTTCTTTTGAACGGTTTTTTCGCTGACCGGATTTTGAGCCACTGAATCCGGCATTGACTGCCGTGTCTTCAGTGTTGTCTCCATTGTTCCGTCGCTTATGTCTGCTGTCCCGTGGCTTGCCGTTATTGTCACAGACATCTGAAGTGCCGGAATTTATTGACATGGTGCTACTGCGAGCGAACCAGCTATCCTCTCCCGCGCAAAAGCGGGTCATGAGTGTCGTGAGGGCCGCCATGGACTTTGGTTTTTCCAGGCCGAGGTGTCGGGCGAGCCACTCGTCGCGGATATTATGCTTAAAGGCCACCAGGGCTTCGGCGTCCGGACAGTCGACAATTTGGTTATTTTTGGTTAGGACCGAATCCAGAATTTCCTGGCTGACTCTCCGGGCCGTTGGGTAATGTGACTCAAGTCATCAGCATCCGGTGGTCGCACGTACGTGCCCTGGAAGTTATCGAGGAACGCATCCTCCAGGTTTTCCCAGCTGCCGATGGAATTTGCCGGTAGGCTATTTAGCCAGCGTCAGGCCGGTCCTTCGAGTTTAAGGGGATGCTACTTGATGGCGTGTAGATCATCACCGCGGGCCATGTGAGTGTTGAGAAGGAAATCTTTGATCCATACTGCGGGGTCCATTGTGCCATCTTATGATTCAATGTTTACAGGCTTAAACCCTTCTGGGAATTCGTGATCCATTACCTCGTCAGTGAAGCAGAGGGGGTGTGTGGCGCCTCTATGCCGGGCTATGTGGGTACGCAGTTCGAATGAGTCTGGTTGGTTATGTTCGGCCCGGACTTATGTTGTGGCGCGGCCCCGCGATCCATAGATTGATCTTGGCTGTCCTGCCTTGTTTTCAAGTATGTCCCGCAAGTCCTACCTATTACCCTGGGCCGTAGTGTATTGGCGTGGGGTGCGGGCTGGTATTCGGGCTGATACGCTGTTTTATCCCGGCCACGAGGTGGTCGGTCAGCCTCGTCCTATGCTGTTAGTATGGGCTCCTCCTCGAATTGAGGTAGCCACTTGTGCTTTGAATAACCTTTCGTGTGGCGCTCGAGTCCATATTTCTCGGCTGCTAGGACTTCAGTCCATCTATCTATGAGCAGATCTTGATCAGCTTGGAGCTGCTGCTGCTTCTTTTTGAGGCTCCTCGCAGTGGCCATAAACCGACGTTTGAAGCGCTCCTGCTCTACGGGGTCCTCAGGCAAGCCAAATTCGTCGTCGCCGAGGCTAATCTCGTCTTCGGAGGGGGGGCATGTAATTGTCCTGCTCCGGGTATCCGTCCGTCGCCTGTTCGTCTGGGCTAATCTGCCCGTCTTCCCGTTCGGCCTGCTCGAAGGCAGGCTGATCAGGGTTGTATTCATCTTCTGCACCATCTAGATTGTTTTCGTCTCCTGTGCCGGTATTGCTGTGGCGGGGCTTGGAGCGGCGCCGATGACGCCCATGCTTTGCTTTCTTCCTTGAGGGGTTATCCTCCATTGCCTCATCGCCATCGGTTTCTTTCGGAGTGTCCACCATATATATATATCATATGAGGAGGTGGCTGTCCAGCGCCCCGTGGGCGGTGGTTCTTGTTCTGCTCCTACATAGTCGTCCACACCGTCGATGTCTTCAGAGTCGAAATCAAGCACGTCGGTCAAATCATCGACCGTGGCAATGAACTGGGTGGTGGGTGGGCAACGAATTCCCTCGTCACCTGCTTCCCACTTGAGCCGGACATAGTTCGGCCAAGAGTCTCCTGACAAAGAGAAAGACTTTAACAAGTTCAGCATGTCGCCAAAGGGCGAGTGCTGGAAGATATCCGCAGCGGTGAACTCCATTACCGGAGCCCAACCAGATTCAGCGGGCTCGGGGGTGCACGGACTGGAACGTACAGCCGCACACGAGTCCGGGGGTCCGATGTCATAGGCTTCCGGGAGGGTGGATTCTGTGCTCGGCTCTACTGCCGATGAGTGTGCGGCCTCCGGGGCGGGATCCATCCACCGGTCCACGGACGACGCGATCTGCCCCGGATTTAGGTCCGGAGCTCCTGTAGGCATTATATCCCGAGTATTGTCCGACAGCAGGTCTAAGTCGTGCTTGTCATAACTGTTCGACGCTCCTGGGGTAGGCCCGAATCTGTCGAATATCAAGTCTCCAGAGATATCGGTCGTGTAGTTCAAGTTTCCGAGCCTAACCTGATGGCTAGGGGCATAGCTATCGATCTGCTCTAGACGGCCAAGTGAATTGGCCCGCAGTGCAAAGCCGCCGAATACGAAGATCTGTCCGAGGAGAAAAGTCTCACCTTGGACCACATTGTTGTTGATGATTGAAGGAGCCATCAAGCCTTGCAGCGACGGCATAGAGGAACTCTCAATGAAAGCACCAATGTTGGTGTCAAAACCGGCGGATCTCGGGTAGGGGGTCCCGATGTGAGCGTCTAAGGCTAATGGTAATAGGAGGCAAGGGACACGATGTTTTACCTAGGTTCGGGCCCTCACGATGGATGTAAAACCCTACTTCCTACTTGATTGATCTTGATGATATGAGTATTACAAGAGTTGATCTACCACTAGATCGTAGAGGCTAAACCCTAGAAGCTAGCCTATGATGATTATGATTGTGCCTATGCGGATCAAACCCTCCGGTTTATATAGAAACCGAAGGGGGCTAGGGTTTACACAGAGTCGGTTAAAAAGATGGGGATCTAATATCCACATCGCGAAGCTTGTCTTCCACGCAAAGGAGAGTCCCATCGGGACACAGGACGAAGTCTTGAGTCCTGTATCATCGTGGTCCAACAGTCCGGCCAAAGTATATAGTCCGGCTGTCCGGATACCCCCTAGTCCAGGACTCCCTCAATCCCCCCCTTCTGTTCCACACTCTAATATGCTGCATGACACGTCCACCCGGATGCTAGCTCTCCCACATGTCGGCGAAGTACGTAGTAAGAAGGAGCAAAGAATCATGTGGTATATACTACTACTACTACTCACGTCGGAGGAGTGCGACCCACGGCATCCCAGAGAACCAGCAGTTTGAACCATGACAACCCAGTGAACCAGCAGTAGAAAACAATGTGGTGATATTTCCATAAAAAACAATGTCCTACAGTCCAGACTGTAGCATGTACAATACTACTCCTCTTTGTTTGGATCCTCGAGTTAGAGCTAGTTTTGGTTGAAATAGACTCAAATTATCGAAACATGAGGGGTTAATTTGAGCTAGTTTGCTCTAACCCAGCTAAAAAAACTAGCCCGGTGGAGAGGTTCTAATTGGGTTAGTTATCCTGGGTTCACTAAAAGAGAACTAAAAAAATCTCACCTGCCCGCACCAGATCGCTTCCCTAAAAAAATCTCACCTGCCCGCACCAGATCGCTCCCCCCCCCTCTCGCATGACTCTTATCTGTTCCCCATAGGGCCGACCGCCCAAGCGCCGCTCGCCCTCTCTCTCCTCCGGCCGCCCTCTCCTTCCGGCCTCCGCCGCCCTACTGGGGCCGCCCTCTCCCTCCGACCTTCGAAGGTCGCCCTGCTCCCCCTAGCCACACTAAAAAACCTAGCCCGGTGGAGAGGTTCTAATTGGGTTAGTTATCCTCGGGCCCACTAAAAGAGAACCAAAAAAATCTCCCCTAGCCGCACCAGATCGCTCCCTCCGGCCCCCTCGCACGACTCCTCTCTGTTCCCCAGCGGGCCGCCCGCCCAAGCGCCGCTCTGTCACTCGCCCTCTCTCTCTTTCGATCGCCCTCTCCCTCCAGACTCTGCCGCCCTCCTCCGGCTGCCCTCTCCCTTTGGCCTTTGAAGGTCGCCCCGCTCCCCCTTCACCGATCCTTTGCGGTGGCGCATCTACCAGGGATATCGCGAGAGGAGTGAGTTTGTTCGTTCCTTCTCTGTCTCATAGCCATATCATTGATCTTGCTCGCTCTAGCGCTAATTCTGATTTGGAAAACTAGATCCTGATCAAACTTGGTATAGATTTGTGGTGCACGCATGGAATTGTTTTATGCTGCTTGAGGAGGTAATAAATCTTTCTAGAGGCCCAAAGATTCAGTTCACCTTTCTAGGTATTTCAGTTTCAGGCTTGCATTCTTTCTAGAGGACCAAATATTCAGTTCACCTTTCTAGGTATTTCAGTTTCGGGTTGGCATTATTTCTAGAGGCCCAAAGATTCAGTTCACCTTTCTAGGTATTTCAGTTTCAGGCTTGCATTATTTTTAGAGGCCCAAAGATTCAGTTCACCCTTCTAGGTATTTCAGTTTCAGGATTGCATTATTTCTAGAAGCCCAAAGATTCAGTTCACCTTTCTAGGTATTTCAGTTTCAGGCTTGCATTATTTCTAGAGGCCCAAAGATTAAGTTCGCCGTCGTCGGCAAGCGGCCCTGCTACCCATGCTGGTGTTGACCTCAACTCGCAAGCGCCGGCGTCGGAGGGGTTCCCGGGGCTTGGGCTCTATTGAGCCTTCCTCCAGAGCGACGATGACGAGCTCCTCCCTGGGTGCGTGAGGGGCTCCGGGCTCCCTCCCTATTGTAAATGACTTCCGTGATGAGTTAGCTCATGCTTTGTTTCATGGAGTGTATTATTTTTGTGAAGCTTGATTACCGACTTGTATGTTTAAGTGGGATATCTCATTTGTATGGACAAAGTAAAATTTATCATGTTTTGCATGCTTGATTTGTAAACATGGTTCGTTTATGTCAATTGTGAGCGGGAGGAGGCCACACAAGAGCCGGCCACACCAAATCCGGCAGGAAATACGGTCCAAAGTAGTCAAATGATTGATAAAGAGCATTTATTGTCAATCTAACCATGCCATCCATACACCTCTTTGGTTTAGAGTTAGTTTAGGGTTAGAATCTAGCTCTGACCTCCAAGTGAGTTAGAGTTCCCCTCGTCTTGGTCCATTGCCATCATACTTTCCCCATTCCTGTGTTTATAGTATCCTGTGAATCAAAGAGGCCGTTTTTTTGCGGGAAAAATCAAAGAGGCCCTTAGACTGGTTTAGGTCCGGTCATTTTTTATAAACGTGTTATGTCCAAAATTTAATGAATGTGCTTCGGTTTCTACGAAAATAATCCGGTTTAATGTAGTAATTCATTTATTCTTTTATTCTTCTACAGGGGCTTTACATATAATTTGTGAGGTCTGAAATGTAAAGTACACTGGCATATGCTCCGAGTCATGCATGCACTACGACCCAGATGCTCTACGTCCCACATGTTGGTGAAAGCGAGCACGTGGAAATAGCCTAGGAATACATATAGGAGGATAAATGCATGAAGAAATATGTACTGTGAAGCGTAGCTGCGGTTCGAAAAAGGAGACCTAAAGTGATGACAACTATAGGTCGCACGCACCCAACTAGTGGTACTATACATACGACTGTTTTTTCCCTAAAAAAAGAGGTACGAGTGCTCAGTACTCATATT
The DNA here is from genome assembly GCF_002162155.2 of Triticum dicoccoides. NCBI lineage: Eukaryota > Viridiplantae > Streptophyta > Magnoliopsida > Poales > Poaceae > Triticum > Triticum dicoccoides. The sequence goes on from NC_041385.1 coordinate 294,288,629, forward strand.
CTATCAACACCGAGTCCCATCTGAAAGCAGCGTCCGTGCTACAACTAGCTCTTCTCCCTCATTTCTCTCTTCTAGTTCTAAACTCAGCCGATGCTCGATGGGCAGGGTGGGGATTTGCCGATGGTCGGTTTGCTCAACTGCGGCCCCACCTCGTAGTGAAAATGTTATGACTAGAATAAAAATGCCATATACTGCCTCCGTTCCTAAATATAACCCTTTTTAGATAGTATTTCAAATGGAATACAACATGCATATGTATGTAGAAATATTTTAGAGTGTAGATTCACTCATTTGGCTACATATGTAGTCACTTACTAGAATCTCTAGAAAGACTTATATTTGGGAACGGGCGGAGTACTATACTAATTTAATATTAAAGCCACGAGGCGATGCACTGCTGGTTACAGGAGTCAAGAAGAAGATATTCATCCGTCGAGGATGTCCAGCTCCTCGACTCGGGGCGCCAGCCCACCGAATGGCGGCTAAGTAGCAGTGTCTTTCATGGCCTGGTCGACGTGTGAGGGAGTCCTGGATTAAGGGGTCCTCGGACAGTCAAACTATATACTTTGGCCGGACTGTTGCACTATGAAGATACAAGATTGAAGACTTCGTCCCGTGTCCGGATGGGACTCTCCTTTGTGTGGAAGGCATGATTGGCAATTCGGATATGTAGATCTCCTTCTCTGTAACCGACTCTGTGTAACCCTAGCCCCCTTCGGTGTCTATATAAACCGGAGGGTTTAGTCTGTAGGACAACAACAATCATAATCATAGGCTAGCTTCTAGGGTTTAGCCTCTACGATCTCATGGTAGATCAACTCTTGTAATACTCATATCATCAAGATCAACAAGCAGGAAGTAGGGTATTACCTCCATTGAGAGGGCCCGAACCTGGCTAAAACATCATGTCCCCTACCCCCTGTTACCATTAGCCTTAGATGCACAGTTTGGGACCCCCTACCCGAGATCCACCAGTTTTGACACCGACATTGGTGCTTTCATTGAGAGTTCCACTGCGCCGTCCCGATAAGGCTTGATGGCTCGCCTCATTATTAAGGACAACATCACCTCCGGACGATCCCTGGCTATAGGCCAAACTCTCCAGCTGGGCGGTTTCGTCATGGCCGCCCGTTCGGCCGCCGCCCGACGATGACTTCTCAAGTCATCAAGAACAACCTCCATGTTAGCCCGGAATTCACCGAGCAGATGGATCCAATGGAGCTCTCCTCCCTGAACGAGCTCTGGGATCGCATCGCTGCCCTGGGAGTCGCTACGGACTATGATCGGATTGGGCTTAAACCCGACCTAAGGGATATTAACTCTCCGCTAGTCACCCATCATATAGCGGTGGTGGAGGAACAAAACAACAATTCTTCCTCTATTTTGAGATGAACTATGTCCGAATTCCCGAGCTCTCCGAGCCGGATACCCATCTATGGGAGGACGTGGCCCAGGCTCCGAACTTAGAATCGGGCGACGGGCCACAAATATTGTGCAACATCCTGGAGCCCGAGCAGCCAAGCTTAGGAGCTCTTTCGCCCATGGGTCCCAGATTGGGTCAGGATGTGGACTTAAGTCTACCCACCCACCCAGACACACGTGATCTTTCCCACATTAGACAAGAGCTCCAAGAGACAGTACACCACTTCTGGGCCAGATTCCTCCTTGTAATGAGCAAGGTTAAGGACTGTCACGAGGAAGACACAATCTCATTCTTTTGCAAAAATTGCACGGACAAGGGAATTCTCAATGCCATAAGTCGCCATGACATAGCACACTTTGCCGACTTGGCGGCCATAGTACAGAAGTACTGTGTGATGGAAAGCGCCTAGAAAACCCAAACAAAATTTTGGGATCCTCCGGCCCTAACTAAACCCCTCGTTCGAACTAAAAGGGTGCGCTCTCGCAAGTCACCCAACCCAATTACAATGAAGCCAAAGCCCTCTACAGGGCATGGAACCGTACTGGAGGGATGGCTTAATAGGCCATGCAAAATTCACAACAGACCGGACACCATACCAACACACAGCCTTAGAGCATGTTGGATACTCCGGCAGGTGGCCAAGAGCGGCGAGGACCTTCTAATCAACAATACCGCAGAGCACCATCCTACAGAAAATAACAATATAGTATTGTCAGTCTTCAGGACTTTCACCTCAAACAATAGGCGCAAGCGAGCGCTCCGCAGCCTCGCCGAAGTCTGCCACATCGTAGCAATAAAACCGTGGAGCGATACGGCCATAACCTTCAACGCCAGCGATGAACCTCAATTCCAAACAGTCCGAGCACCAGCCGCTTTGGTCCTTAGTCCCGTCGTGAGCGGATTCCGGCTTACTAAAGCGCTCATGGATGGCGGCAGCGGATTAAACCTCATCTATGAGGAAACTCTTAACAAAATGGAAATAGATAAGAGCCGCATTGAGCAAAGCAGCATGACCTTCAGAGGAATTATCCCTAGTCGGGAGGCACGATGCACAGGGAAAATCACACTGGATGTGGTATTCGGCACCTCGGAGAATTATAGGTCCGAAGAAATCACATTCCAAGTGGCCCCGTTTAGTAGTGGATACCATGCCCTCTTGGGGCGGGACGCATTCAAAAGTTTCCAAGCTATACCCCATTACGGGTACATGAAGCTCAAGATGCCAGGGCCCAATGGAATTATCACTCTAGCCAGTGATTCGGACATAGCACTCCGCGCCGAAAATAAAACTACCGCACTAGCCCTGGAGGCATTATCCGAAGCCCCCGCGGCAGAAGAGTTAACTGCGCTGCGCTCCGCACTAGACAGGGACGACGTGATACTCGACAAACAACCCAAGTCCACCTCTTTTAAACCAGCAGACGAAATAGTCAAATTCCAGGTCCACCCAACGGACCCTACAAAAACAGCATCAATTAGGGCACATCTGGACCCCACAATAGACGCCGCACTACGGAAGTTCTTGCGCGAGAATTGGCATATTTTCGCCTGGCATCCTTCAGACATGCCAGGTATCCCACGCAGGTTGGCCGAACATAGCCTAAACATACTAAAGGGATACAAGCCGGTCAAGAAGACTCTTTGGCTCTTTTCAGAACCCAAGCGACAAGCCATGGGAGAAGAGCAAGCCAAGCTACGCGAAGCCGGATTCATGAGAGAAATAAAACATCCGGACTGGCTAGCAAACCTGGTGATGGTACCAAAGAAGGACAAATCCTGGCACCTATGCGTCGATTTCAAAGACCTAATAAGGCTTGCTCTAAGGATCCCTTCCCCCTCCCCCGCATTGATCAAATTATCGATGCCACCGCAGGACACAACTGATTGTGTTTCCTCGACGCATACTCCGGATACCATCAAATCAAGATGGCGGAGTCTGATCAGGCCGCAACACATTTATCACTCCATATGGTCCCTTATGTTTTAACATCATGCCTTTCGGGCTCAAAAACAACGGTGAAACCTATCAACGCATGATTCAGACATGCCTGGAAACAAAATAGGCAAAATAGTGGAGGCTTATGTAGATGATGTGGTCATCAAAACCAGACACGTCGAATCATTAATAGTCGACTTGAGGCTTACGTTCGACAATCTTCGAACATATGACATCAAGCTCAACCCGGAAAAATGCGTTTTGGGGTACCAGCCGGAAAGCTCTTGGGCTTTATTGTTTCCAATAGAGGAATCAAAGCAAACCCGGCTAAAATCCGAGCTCTGTCACAGTTGTCTACCCAAACAAACCTAAAGCAAATCCAGAAACTAACTGGATGCATGGCCGCCCTAAGCCGCTTTATCTCTCAATTAGGAGAAAAGGCGCTACCTCTTTATTGCCTTCTTCGATGCACCGAACACTTCGAGTGGACGGATGCGGCTACGGCTGGGATGGAGGAAATAAAATCCCTCTTGGCCACCAATCCAATCCTGGCAGCGCCAAATGTCAGCGAACTGTGGCGACCGATTCTCCGGGTATTAATTCCCAGAAAATGGCCCTTGTGCTCATCAGCCCCAGGATAACTGTTAGCTGATGAGGCATCAACTTGATACAGAAATTCCAAGCAAAATACAACATATGTAGTACAAGACCATTCTGGCCTGTGAGTACAACAAATGGTTTCTAGTGGTTGATGGCGGAAGCGAGTTGTGAATCATCAGTGTCTATGGGACTCCATTTCCCACGGGAACAGCTGACCAGGTTAACTCCTATCTTCGCGAGGCTGCTATCACCATTATGTCGGTTCTGGGGCTATCCTCACGGTCGCTCCTCTTCGCGCAAGAAATCTGGCCAAGACAATAGCCAGGGACAAGCCAGTGAGTACGTTGAATGTACTCGCAAACATTATGAACACGGGTATAATATAACAATGATGTTCCGAAATATTAATGCTCATGACGTCAGTCACAAAAATAAATCTCTGATGCATGTAAGCAGGTTATTTATGAAAATGCAATAACATAGCAGTATTAAAATTATGAAATAAATAACAAATATGCCACAGTCGGGCGTCTGAGCGACACCACATAAAGGGTTTTAAAAGAAATGCCACAGTCGGGAGTCTGAGCGACACCACATAAAGGGCTTTAAAAGAAATGCCACAGTCGGGCGTCTGAGCGACACCACATAAAGGGATTTAAAAGAAATGCCACAGTCAGGCGTCTGAGCGACACCACATAAAGGGCTTTAAGAGAAATGCCACAGTCGGGCGTCTGAGCGACACCACATAAAGGGCTTTAAAAGAAATCAATCATAGTGAATATCCCGGAGGTAGAACCATCCCAGGGATATTCGACAATACCAAAAATATCACGGATTAGTTCACAACAAAAATAATAATCATCATTATCACTAGTCACAATTCATGATTCCAGTTCTGGTTTAACAGTTTCACCTCCAAAGACCGACACTAAGACCGACACTTGACCCATCCCAGACTGTAATCCTTAACCATGGACACGGCTTTTCGAATAGGTTTAATCTCTGCAGAGGGTGTACTCTTTACCCATGAGTAACGGATTCCTTTAGTCCATCGGGACTAATTCCGTCTACGGTCTTTTAAATGAAAATGCACCTGACTTGCACACACCAGCTTAACTCACCGGTGTCTGGAATCACCCACGACACTCGTTAAGCAAAACTCTAAGTGGGGAGGCTACAAACTCGATTAGCCTGGGATCACAAAATTTATACCGCTCGCAAAACTGGGGAAGCTACCCCCTCGGCTACAACCGAAAACACCCATGACCCCTGACCGGATGACTGGCTTTAATCCATGGACATGGTACCCTCATCCCGGCCCTCTGTACGGTGTGTGCTAGAAAGGGGTTGACAAATTACTGAACCGTACTCTACTTGCTATAGAGACGAGTGGTAGTACGAAACAAGTATGGGGGTTACTGGAACAGGACCCAATCTATGGTCGACTCAGGGAAAAGATGGGGGTTACTCTCTCAATCCATCCACCGGGAAAAGATGTTACTCCTCCGGGTGCTGCACGGCTCGGAGAGTAATAATATCCTCGTTCGCGGGCATAGGGTACTACGGATCGAAGGCGAGCAATTGCTTCTTTCGCAGCAGCTTCTATGGCCAGGTGTGGGGTTGGCATAGATTCCCCCACGAAGGAAACTTCCGTTGGATCTTGATTGGAGTCTACGGGAGGGATGTGTAGTGCTTCCCAATATTCCGAGGTGGAAAAAGTGATTCTCGATTTGAACAGCTCATACTGGGGTGGCTGGGTAGAACCCATGGTACTGCAGGTAAAGTCCCGCAATATTTTGACAAAGCTACCTGGGGTTGCATCTGGGGTTCTCAGATAAATACTGGGGCTCGGCATGACAGGAAAATGGTTGTGAGGGTGGTGCACAACGTGTGGGGTGCTTGGTAAGGTCACGAGGTGGCCTTCTTATAGCAATGGAGCTGGGTCATTTTTACTATGGTGAATGGTAATAAATTTGCCAGCTTATCTCCAAAGGTCGGGTCAGTGTCAGAGATACACATATCTCATAAAGAGACGTGTTACTGTGGTTGTCGTCAGGGTTGGTTTTGGTAGCTGTGCCCGGAAAATATGCAACTATGCACTGACAAAATACGAAAGGCTACTATTAAAACAGAGGCACAATGACAGGCTGCGTTTATATACAAGGTCGCACGATTACAAAGCAAGGATACACTAAAACTCGGTACTACTCGTACGACTTAATCTACCTCATTTATGCCTAAACGGGCGTGCCTGGTGGATGACGAGGCTTCTCCACGTGTCTCACTGTCGGGATAAGCCGGAGATGGTGGAGGAACTGCAGGGTCGGGGTAGCGATGATGACCATCACGGGGATTGTTAGCCACAATCCCGTTGGGGTGTGTTCCCAAAAGGCGACGAAGCACTTCTGGGGTCATCACAGTATCTTGGATGATGGCTGGGGCTGACCTCAGGGCCTCGATCGGGTGTCCGAACAGCACGACTGGGTTGTCGGCGTCGGGCTCGTCTTCTCTTCTTGCTGGGGCTCGACGAACCAACTCTCCTTGAGCTGCGATCAGATCAATGGTGATCTGGTCGAACAGTGCCTCCAGTGCACTTACATAGCGCACTAGGTGCAACAATGCGGTATCTGTCTTGTGATCTCTGTTGGCAACTTGGGGTGGTCTACCATACCCTTCACGCCTGGGGTAGTAGTAGAACAAGCGACAGTCAACTCTGGTTGACAACTGCCGAACTTGAACTATAGCCTCTCGAGCAGCTAGCTGGACGGCTTGTGGCTCGAAGGAAGTTGTTCTCCCAGTGAACCTGTAGGGGCGTTCTGGAGATAGACCCCTACCGTAGATGTGCACAGTGGCCCAAAATTGACGCCTTTCCCCGCCCATGGGTCCTTGGTACACAACATATTCTGAGGGCTCTTCTAACGCATAGGCACGATGGGTGAGGTTTGCGAGTATGGTCACAAAACCTCCAAGGTTGGTTGCTGTGGTCTCATTGTGCACTACGGGGCCTGGCATTATGGCTCGGTTTGGGGTAGAGGCTGTGCTTGGTTGGGGCTAGCGTGCCCTTTTTATAGAAAAAGGGGACGGAGTCTTCCTTCGCACGCTTGTGAAGTAGACATCTTGGGCGCTGGTTACTGGCGCGTGATCGATAGGCTAGGTTGATAGGTTGGGCACCGACTGCCAAAAGTGTCGGGGTCACTGTGTGGCTATCTTGCATGAGAAGCTCGGCTGGGGTTTGGTTAAGGTCTGGTGGGTTGGTTTGCCTAAGTTTTTCGACCTGGCTAAGATAGGATTAGCCAATGGTTAGCCTGGCTCTGATACCAAGTCTGTGGCGACCGATTCTCCGGGTATTAATTCCCAGAAAATGGCCCTTGTGCTCATCAGCCCCAGGATAACTGTTAGCTGATGAGGCACCAACTTGATACAGAAATTCCAAGCAAAATACAACATATGTAGTACAAGACCATTCTGGCATGTGAGTACAACAAATGGTTTCTAGTGGTTGATGGCGGAAGCGGGTTGTGAATCATCAGTGTCTATGGGACTCCATTTCCCATGGGAACAGCTGACCAGGTTAACTCCTATCTTCGCGAGGCTGCTATCACCATTACGTGGGTTCCGGGGCTGTCCTCACGGTCGCTCCTCTTCGCGCAAGAAATCTGGCCAAGACAATAGCCAGGGACAAGCCAGTGAGTTCTTTGAATGTACTCGCAAACATTATGAACACGGGTATAATATAACAATGATGTTCCGAAATATTAATGCTCATGATGTCAGTCACAAAAATAAATCTCTGATGCATGTAAGCAGGTTATTTATGAAAATGCAATAACATAGCAGTATTAAAATTATGAAATAAGTAACAAATATGCCACAGTCGGGCGTCTTAGCGACACCACATAAAGGGCTTTAAAAGAAATGCCATAGTAGGGCGTCTGAGCGACACCACATAAAGGGCTTTAAAAGAAATGCCACAGTCGGGCGTCTGAGCCACACCACATGAAGGGTTTTAAAAGAAATGCCACAGTCGGGCGTTTGAGCGACACTACATAAAGGGCTTTAAAAGAAATGCCACAGTCGGGCGTCGGAGCGACACCACATAAAGGGCTTTAAGAGAAATGCCACAGTCGGGCGTCTGAGCGACACCACATAAAGGGCTTTAAAAGAAATCAATCATAGTGAATATCCCGGAGGTAGGACCATCCCAGTGATATTCGACAATACACAAAAATATCACGGGTTAGTTCACAACGAAAATAATAATCATCATTATCACTAGTCACAATTCATGATTCCAGTTCTGGTTTAACACTTTCACCTCCGAAGACCGACACTAAGACCGACACTTGACCCATCCCAGACTGTAATCCTTAACCATGGACACGGCTATTCGAATAGGTCTAATCTCTGCAGAGGGTGTACTCTTTACCCACGAGTAATGGATTCCTTTAGTCCATCGGGACTAATTCCGTCTACGGTCTTTTAAATGAAAACGCACCTGACTTGCACACACCAGCTTAACTCACCGGTGTCTGGAATCACCCACGACACTCGTTAAGCAAAACTCTAAGTGGGGAGGCTACAACCTCGATTAGCATGGGATCACAAAATTTATACCGCGCGCAAAACTGGGAAGCTACCCCTCGGCTAAAACCGAAAACACCCATGCCCCCTGACCGGATGACTGGCTTTAATCCATGGCCATGGTACCCTCATCCCGGCCCTCTGTACGGTGTGTGCTAGAAAGGGGTTGACAAATTACTGAACCGTACTCTACTTGTTGTAGAGACGAGTGGTAGTACGAAACAAGTATGGGGGTTACTGGAACAGGACCCGATCTACGGTCGACTCAGGAGGTTTATAGTTTCCTGCATGACATGTATAACAAATATATTTCAACCAACACAATCAACACTCATTATATCTTACTATGCCATACCGAACATACCCGTCCCGACGAAGACCGGCGACAAGCTCACGCCTACCCAAGGCAGAGGCTTTCCCGGATTCCTTTCCGGCATGCATGCAAGATACATGAGGATGATTACCATCACAAGTACACTCATTTCCAACAGCATGGAAATCACTAATATGTATCCATGCAAATGATCATATCACATGAAATAACAAGTCCTTCAAAATGAGGTGGTGTTATAAACGTGTCAACGAACACACCAAAAATATTATGCCGGGGTTCAGAATGCTTGCCTTCAATGTGTGGAAAGGCAGGGTGCACTCCAAAACTTTTGAAAGTTTTCTTCTCTCTCTCCAAAGTCCTATTTTAAACAAATTTGAATTAACACACAAATTCAAAAACAGCACAAAACGTTGTTTGAATTTTTTTTCAAATAAATCTTAAAATAAACTAGACAATATTTGAGAGAGGTAGGAAAAAGAATTAATTCATTTGGAGTTATATTTTAAAAGATAAAGACAGTCAAAGTCCCGGTAAAAAATTTGTTTTTAAAATAAAACAGAAAAGAAAACGTTTTAAAAGAAAAACACGTCGAAGGCGTATTCGGGAAAGGCGCTTCCACTTACTCCTGCGTGGACAGGCGCTGGGTCACTGATGGTGGGCCCGCCTGGCCCACTGGTCAGGTTTGACCGGCAACGCGCGCGTCGTTCCCCTCCGACCGAACAGAGGCGGAGCTCCGGCGAGGATTTGCCGGCAAACGGGGGCGTCCCTTGGTGATCTGAGGACATGGGTGTGCTCAGGGGGTCAAGACGAGTCTGTGGGTACCCGCCATGGTCGCCGATGTGAACGGAGTCACCGGCGACGAGCTTCGCGGCGGAGAAGGCATTCGGGTGGATAGTGAGTTTGGGGCTGCGGTGGTCTCCGGCCAAAATTGAGCGTGGGGTTGTGTTCGCGAGAGGAAGGGAGAGTTCTTGGTGGGAAGAGTGGAGAGGGGGAGGCACTGGTGGCGACGGAATCAGCCAGGGCTTGGCGGCGACCGAACCGGCCGGACTCGAGAAGAAGGCCTTCCCCTCCTCGACTGCTGGCCGCGGTAGCTATAGGGGGATCATATGAGGTTGCTCGAGGACTCGATTGAGCTCTAGGGCCCTTATATAGGCGGTGGAGGTTGGTTCCGAGGCGGCCGGCAATAAGGACGATGGCGAACCGTCTTTCTCTAGCAATGGCGATGTGGCGACGATGGGAGCTAGCTGACGAGCGAGGGGATAGGCTTGCGCTGTTCCCAGGGGCAGGTGGCGAGCCAGGGTGGCTTTGACGGCTGCCGACCGTGGCAGAGCTGTCGGGCGGCCGTGGCGGCTAGTCCTTGGCTTGTCGGGGACATGGCGAGGGTCTGCTTGGCGCGTTGTGGTGAGGGGGGAGCGTGCGGCACGCAAGGGGACATGGCGTGCTGGTGCGGTCGGCCACGGGCTGGAGTGAGTGCGGGGTGTGACGCAGCGGCTCGGGTGCACGGCTCGTGCAATACCCACGCTCTAGGCGCGTCCAGAGCACGCCCACCATATGCTCGACGAAATGCCATGGCCTGCTAGGTGGCTTGGTTGGAGCTGGGGATTAGTAGATTTAGCCTAGGGGTAGCTGGGTTGCTAGTGGACATGCCTGAAGGGTCAGGGGATCAGATCCACAATGCAAACCAAAACTCATGTCAAATCTGGCCATGCACTCCAGGTGTTCGACAAAATGCCACAGGCACCTAGGCTTTTCTTGGAGGGGCCAACTCTTCCAGATCAGTGTCTCTTTGGATGCACAAGAGGGTGGTGAGGTTAGTTGGTGAAAAGCACAAACTTGCTAGTGCATGTTTTCCAGAATTTCAAATCTAGACAAGTTGTGAATGGCATTATTTCATGAACCAAAAATATGCCAATGGTTGCATGCTCATGGACTTAGGGGTTTAGCATGGAGGACTACAAGTAGGAGAAAGAATCAAGGGCCAAAGAGCAAGCAATAATATGGTTGTTGTACAAACCATCATGTTGGACCAGAATCGAGATGAGGTTGATTCACTCAAAATTTTCAAAGAACATCCCTGGATTTTTGCATATAATGGAATCATATGCTGCTACTGACATCCCATAATTTTGGTGGAAGCTAGAAACAAATATTTGAAAGGGTTGTAGTGCAAAGTTGTCCACTGGACCAGAGAAGAAAAACATGTGTAGCACTCAAGATATGCAATGAATGAAATATGTTATTGCACAAAAGTGATCTAGAGACATCACATGACATCTCCAAATTTTGGTTGGATTTTTAGTTAAATCTATCAACTGGTTGCAGTTCAAACAGAGCTCCAAAACTTAAAACAAGTCATTTTAATGAAAATAGCTTAGGGTGAAATAATTTAATAAATAAATCTACTGATTGAGAGATGTTTTTAATGAGATGGCATAGTAGTTCAATATGTTTGGAAGGATCCACTAGGGTAGATACTCATTAATATTAAAAGAAAAGTTTTGAAATCAACAGAGATATTCTTGCAGGAAAAAAAATTTAAACTCTTGTCAAAATTTTAATAACTAAAACCTGGTTAAATTTTTGGGGTGTTACACGAACCCATGTTGCTATACATAGACGCACCACACCAGGTTGTAAGCGCAGTGCTCGTCGTCGAATGAGAGACAGATGGACATAAATTCCCACTACAAAAGTCGGTATACTACGTATCCACTGTCCTCACTCCATGCAAGTCACGGTACCCACATTATCAATAGATAGCATACGCAGTCTTGATGGCATCCCAAAAACTACAACACTACTTTCAAGAGTGTTCAATCACGGTGGCCTCCGAAGTACCACTCAATGACATAATAAATAACCGCGATGCCATGGGCCAGATTGCAAAATGGGATATCGAGCTCCTCCCGTTCGACATAACATACAAACCACGGCGGTCCATGAAGTCGCAAGTACTACCTGACTTCATTGCCGAATGGACAGAAGCTGAACTCCCTTAAGAGTACAGCACGTACTCCAATTGGATAGTGCACTTTGACGGCTCTAAGATGCTAGCTGATCTAGGGGCTGGCGTCGTCCTGATGTCCCCCACCGGAGATACAGTCCAATACGTACTCCAAATACTTTACACAGATTCCAACAATGCAGCTGAGTATGAGGCATTGTTGCACGGTCTTCGGATGGCAGTCTCCATGGGAATTCAATGTCTAGAAGTACGTGGGGATTCAAATCTCGCAATATCTCAAATAAATGGAGACTTTGACGCCAAGGACCCGAAAATGGCGACCTACCGTAATGCCGTTCTCAAAATGTCAGCTCGATTTGAGGGGCTCGAATTCCACCATGTGGTTCGAGAAAACAATCAAGCGACAGATATCCTTGCCCACATCAGCGATAAACGTGACCCCGTCCCACCAAATATTTTTTTTGAAAGGTTGTTCAAGCCATCCGTCGTATGGGAAGGGGAGTCCAGCAATACTAGTCTGGATCTGCATACAACCGCAGATCCTGAACAATCTGACGTAATCGGAGGCTCAGCCACCAAAATCACACCTTCAGCCCACGTGATTATGGCGGTCATCGCCCCGTGGACGGAACCCTTCCTAGCTTACTTAAATAGGCAGGAACTCCCGGAGGACCAAAATGAGGCACGTTGCATTGTGTGGTGCTCTAAAGCCTACAAAGTCCACGAGGGAGAGCTTTATAAGAAACGCGCGATCAGAGTGCTCCAAAGGTGCATCTCCGAAGAGGAAGGGCGGCAGCTCTTGGCCGAAATTCATGCCGGACTCGTCGGCCACCATGCCGCAGCTCGGGCGCTCGTAAGCAAGGCCTTTCGTACAGGTTTCTACTAGCCGACAGCCCGGGCAGACGCACAAGACCTTGTGCAACATTTCATCGGTTGCCATCTTTTTGCAAATCAAAGCCATATGCCGCCCACCGCCCTCTAAACAATCCCCATAACATGGCCCTTTGCGGTCTAGGGGCTCGATATGGTTGGACCCCTTAAAGGAGGAAGCCATAAGAAGAAATACTTGTTGGTCATGGTCGATAAATTCACCAAATGTATAGAAGCCAAACTAGTTAAAATGGCCGAATCCGAACTAGTGATAGACTTTATATCCGGGGTCGTACACCATTACGGTGTCCCCCACAGCATCAGCACCGATAATGGCTCAAACTTTACAGCCTATGAGGTGAACACCTGGTGCAGCAAAATGGGCATAAAACTTGATTACGCCTCCGTCTATCACCCCCAAACAAACGGTCAAGTCGAACGAGAGAATGGTCTAATTATGAGCGGAATTAAACACAGAATAGTGCGATCCTTGAAGGAATTAGATACGCACTAGGTCGAGGAGCTCGACTCCATACTATGGGGGGTGCGGACCACGCCAAATCGGACAACCGGATACACACTGTTTTTTATGGTGTATGGCGTAGAGGCAGTGCTACCCTGCGATATCATCCATGGCTCACCTAGAGTGCACATGTACGAAGAGAGAGTAGCCGAGCTGGATCGGCAGGACAGCTTAGATGCCTTGGAGGAGGAGCGTGACGTCACAAAGGCCCGTTCCGCATTCTATCAATAGCAGGCTCGAAGGTATCAAAGAAGAGAAGTGCCGGCCAAAACTTATAACATTGCCAAACTCGTTCTACGCCTACCAGAGAAGAAAATGGACAAGCTCAAGCCCAAGTGGGAGGGTCCCTTCATCATTGACAAAGTTCTCACTGGAGGTGCGTACCATCTGCGTGATGCATCAGACAATCGACTCGAGCCGAACCCATGGAACGCAGCCAGACTCCGAAGATTCTATGCCTAGTGCCGAACTCTGTGTTTGTCTCCTTACTTCCGTCTTCCTTTTTAAATTATACCCTCTCTCTCTCCCTTTTACATTTATAGCCTTAAAAGCTTCAAGTATGCTTTGACCGCACACTCTGGCCACACTACGCGTGCTCAATACACTTGGGGGCTTCTTACACAGAAGCTTAATTGTCTTCTGGGCTTTATGCCCACCACATATGCGTCAGTTCTCCGTATGTGCCTTTTTTCACCACTATATGCATCGACATGACTTAAGTTTTGGCCAAGCTGGGTTGCTTGGCTCTTGTGTTTATGCCCTACGTTCCCGTTAATTCGGCTAGGGCATAAGGGGAGCACCTCTGCAATTGCTACTGCCGGGTTAGCCGGATGTGTACCTCACACTGGGTGAAGCCGAAAGCTAGCGTTCTTAAAGGAATATTCGGTCGATGAACAAAAGATGTATTTTACCTATTACAAAATATGCCCCAAGATGCTTATATCCTGTGTAAATTTTCGTAGTTCGGACATGCACATCAATACATGCACACCCAGGGAAAGGAACCCTTAACGAAACTATTCTCCCTGGCAGATGTTTCTTACTACCTATGTAATATAACATAACTAGTTGGGTACTTGTCTGTTAAAGCACTTATGACCCCTACGCCAGGTTTCCACGCGTGCACCGGTTTTCATGTAACCGAGCAGGTATTCGGATACACTCCGGATTGTCGGGTCTAGAGGCTGAAGCAAAAAGGTCAGCCAAGACAAATGATTTACAATCCGGCTAGGGACAAAATGTGTCCTTCGAAGTACAAAGTCACTTAGACTAACTAAATTCTTCTTCTATACCATCCCACAGGCTGTCTAGCGTACAGTCCTGTTGGGAATACTTAGCGGCTAATGCTACCTGGTCATACACCTGATGTACAGGGATCTCGTTCCCATCTGACCCTACAGGTCCGACCTCGGCCATATGGTTCGGTTTAGCCTTGGTGTATCGCGTCTTCACCATGGCCCAGGCTTCCCTTGCGCCTTGTCGGCAAGCTGATATCTTCCATAATCGGAAGTGTTGCCGCGCTCTCTTGAGAATCTCCATAAGCTCCCCCATGCCTCCTGGCAGGGAGACGGATAGCCATAAGGCCCGGGCATCTCCTCTTCAGGATGACTCATCAACATACCTACAGACATAATTCTGTTAGTACGCTTCTTCGCCGAAAGTTATAATGGTTCGTTAGAGCACTTACTGAATATGGCACGCCGAAGCCCCCTATTATCCTTTACGGATTCAGCAAGCTGGGCCCGTACATCCTTTAATTCGACGTCCAGTCGGGTGTTCATGTCCTGGAGAGTATTTTTCTCCTTTATAACCTTGGTAAGCACATGCTCACCAGCCTTCAGCTGTCGCCGAACATGTTGCTCATCCTCTGGTACGATCTCCGGATTGCCTCCGGGACTGTCTGCAGAATCTATTGTTAGATTTGCATTCATGTCGAATACTATACTGGTACATGCCATTATTCCCGATCAAAACAAGTATTACCATATGGGGCCTTCGTAGACTCCTCCATCACGGAAATTGCGAAACGCAGTTGGGCCTTGCACTCCTTCAGCTCTTTGGATAGTTGGGTATTCTTCTCTATCAGAACCTATGCACACGAGGATACTTAAATCAGTTGTGCCAACGGTTTCAAGTCTCAAGGGCTACTGATATACATACTTATCAAATTTTCATCTACTGATATACCTGTCAACGAGCTCCACAAATGTGTCTGGATCTTCTTTGAGTCCGGGGTCGAGAGCCCGATCGGGGTCCTCTGGCTGTGGAGGTGGGCTGTGAACATCCCTCATAGCTCTTCGCAGTTCCTGCTATGAATTGACGAAGTAAACATTTGTGCTAAAAATGTGAGAAAGACTGGAATAAAAGATAGCGACTCACCTAGCTGGGGGGGTCGTACATGGAGAATCCATCCCGTGGCTTGATATGGATGAACTCCTCCTCTTCTCCTTTGTACAAATCGGACAGTATCTTCGCCAGAGCGGCGGGAGAGTCCGGACCTTTACGGCCGCAGCGGGTGGCATCGTCTTCTCCATTGAAGTGCCACATGGGTTTTCCCCGATATTAAAGTGGCTGCACTCCCCGCATTACACATATGGACATAACCTCAATTATTGTCAGTCCTGATTTGGCCAGCGTATTTATCCTGTCCATCAAGAAAAGGATCTCTCTGTTATCTTCCTCATGGGGGCTCCTCGGGCGCCAGCTGTGGTGTTTCTTCAACGGGGCATTTATAAACTCAGGAAGGCCCTTCTGAACAGGGTCCGGAAGAGGGACATCCTCCACGTAGAACCATTCCAAGGGCCAATCTTCGGATGTCTTCTTTGGGGTGCCGGATAGGTATCCGGTCCCGGCGATGCGCCATATTTCGGCTCCGCCCACTTGATATACTGACCCCTCCTGAGTGTGGGGTACGGGGCAGAATAGCCTCGTCCATAGCTCGAAATGAGCTTCACAACCCAGAAAAAGCTCGCAGAAGGCAACGTAGCCTGCGATATGCAGTATGGAGGCTGGGTAAAGTTATGCAGTTGGAGGCCGTAGAACTCCAGGAGCCCGCGGAGGAAAGGATGGATTGGAAATCTGAGTCCCCTCAGCAAATAGGGGACGAAGCATACCCGCTCTCCCTTGTATGGGTTTGGAGAGCTCTCCTCTTGCTCCCCGCCTTTATAAGTGGCTAGTCCAGCTCGGACGGGGACCATGTAGGCAGGCGGGAGAAACCCCTTGGTCTGCAACTCTACTAGTCGGCTGTGGGGGACAGAACATTTCTCCCAATTGCTTGGCCTAGTGCTACGGGAGAGAGAGGACGAACCGCGATGACCGACCATGGTAGTATGGCAGAGCGTGCTCTGATGAATACTCGCTGGGAGGAGATGGTGTGATTTGGATCTGAGGATCCCCCTCCCTTTAAATAAACGAATTACTCGCATGGTCGGGGTGGCAAATGTAAAAATTCTTCGACTTCTCGCATTCGCTCGACACGTGGAGACAACCATTATTAAAACACAGAAGCCGAGGAGCGTGACATTGATGAGGAGCCGAACACTGCTCGTTACAACAATACTCTACTGGATTTGGAGAAGACCCCGCCATGCAATGCCGGAGAGAATCTGCGCGCCGGACTCATCGTCATTGAAGCCTGGTTAAGGGGCTACTGAGGGAGTCCTAGATTAAGGGGTGCTCGGACAGCCGGACTGTTGGACTATGAAGATACAAGATTGAAGACTTCGTCCTGTGTCCGGATGGGGCTCTCCTTTGCGTGGAAGGCACGCTTGGCAATTCAGATATGTAGATCTCCTTCTTTGTAACCGACTCTGTGTAACCCTAACCCCCTCCAGTGTCTATATATTCCGGATGGTTTAGTCCGTAGGACAACAACAATCATAATCATAGGCTAGCTTCTAGGGTTTAGCCTCTATGATCTCGTGGTAGATCAACTCTTGTAATACTCATATCATGAAGATCAATCAAGCAGGAAGTAGGGTATTACCTCCATCGAGAGGGCCCGAACCTGGGTAAAACATCGTTTCCCCTGCCTCCTGTTACCATTAGCCTTAGACGCACAGTTCGGGACCCCCTACCCGAGATCCGCCGGTTCTCACACCGACAACGTGCTTCTGAACAATGGCGTCTAAAGATTCCAGCCGCTGGAAGAAGGCCAACGTCTTTGTTTCCTCGCTTGCCTTGTAATGACCGATGTAGACGATTTTTTCATAGACGTGGATGTGCAGGTCGACGGTTTCTTGCATGGAGAGGCGCTGCGCGGCGAGCGCAATCTCGAGGTGCACATTCTTCGTTGCGACCTCCGGCACCTGCAGGGCCACCAGGGCTTGAAAGAGTTCATCACCATGGAGGCCGATGAGGGTAGCAGGCAATGAGGAGCCTGGGCGCGCGGGCTGGAGCAGTACGACAAGGACGTCCGCGTGCTTTTTGATGGCGGTGAAATTACGGATGGAGTTGACCATCATGTCGTCCATGCGAGAGGCGAAGCCATCATCGGCGAGAGCTACGACACTGGCGGTCGCCAGCACCGTCTGGAAACGCTGCACGGTGCAGGGCCGTAGGCCGGCACATTGGATGATTTTGCACAGCCGAATGCTGTCACAGCCCTAGAATGTTGTTTGTAAATAGTTGCATCTTCATCCAGGCATCATATTTAAATTTCTGAAACTTGAACTGAGGAATTTTGGAAGCCCCAAAAACTTAAATAAAAGAGGGGCAAAGAACCCTGGTAAATGCATTCAATGTTTTCAAAATGGCCTTAAATAATGTTGGTTATATTTTGGCAAGGGTTTTGCACCAAACCAAAAATAATGAACATTTTTGAGGAATATTTTGAGCACTGAATTTAAATCATTACTTTATTTGCATTTGGAACTATATTCATAACTTGTATAGAATATATTTCCAAATACCCTGAAATATTTTATGTGCTTTTGGAAAAGTCCATTAAGCAGCATAAATATTTTCAGAGGAGTTTTTGGCATTGTTTGAATTATTTTTAAAATTCAAACAGTGGCAAAACAAATTAAATAAAACAAAACAGAAGAAAAAAATAAAAAGAGCAAAGCTTACCTGGCGCTTACCTGTCTAGCCCAGCCGGCCCAGCTCCCCCAGCGGCCCAGCCCGCCACCGTTACCCCCCTGTCGCCTTCCTCCTCTGCCAGGAGGACGGGCACGCGCCCGGCGCGCGCGGCCACGCGCCCCGGCCACCTCCTCCCTGCCTGGCTGCCTCCTCCTCCCCTGGTTCCTCCCGCGACGCCACGCAGCCCTCGACCCCCTCTCCCTT
>NC_041385.1:294307296-294373273 GCF_002162155.2 Triticum dicoccoides
TCGCCATAACCACGGCCACCAGGCCTCCCTCGCTTCCCCGACTAGCCCAGATGCTCCGCCTCGACCCCCTCTTTCCTCTCCACCGAGCCACGAGGCCCCGGACGCGCTGCAACGCCGCCACCATCGTCGTTTCCGTCGCCGGCCACCGAAGCTCACCGCTGTCGATTCGCCGCCTCCGACGCCTCCCCGAGCTCCCCGAGGCCACCGTCGCAACCCCTGTGAGCTCCGCCACCGTTTCCCCCTCTTTCCCTCATCGTTTGGTTGTCGTAGCCATCGCCCCCTTGATGACCGAAACCCGCCGCCGTCTATGATCGCCGCCGACGTGCCTCCGGCCACCTAGTGGCCCGGCTGTCGTGCTCAGCTTCCTCCCCGCGCTGCCTAGAGCACGTAGGTGCCTCGCACGAGCCTCCCCGGCCACCGTAGCGTCGACCCCGAGCTCGCCCGAGCTCCGGCGACCGCCACGGTCGATGCCGGTGACGACTCCGGCCATCTTAGGCCCAGCCGCTGCCACTACTCGACGCGGACGAGTGCCTGCGTCACGTAGACGCCCTCCGCCGTCCATTTGGTCGCCGGAGGAGGGAAACCGCACCCCTCCGCCGTCTCTGGCTCCGCCGGCGACGAGTCGCGGGTCAACTCCGGCGAGTTGACCCAGGGTTGACCTTCCCCGTGTGTCACTGACGTGTGGGCTACCCCCCTAACATTTTAGTTAGTATTAGTTTAACACTAATTAACCTAGGTTAGTTAGCTGATTAGTCACTGACCAGTGGGCCCCGACCCCCCCTAATCCTTTAATTAAGCAGATAACCCCTGTTAACTAACTGTGAGGCTGACATATGGGTCCCACAGGTCAGGTTTGTCCTGAATCTGCCCCGTTGACCTGATGACGTCAAGGTGATGTCATGCTGACGCATTAAATGATTTTCTGGATTTAAAATAAATCAGAAAATCCTGAAAATTGTAAAAACTTCTAAAAATCATAGAAATTCAACCGTAACTCCAAATTAAATAAATTATATATGAAAAATTATCAGAAAAATTCAAGGAATCCATCTGTACCATTTTCATGCATGTTAGAACAACTTATCACTACTGTTTAGGACAAATGAAGTGAATGACATTTAAATAACCACATAAGGAGTTTGAATTTGAATCTTGGATTCAAACCAAGTTCATTTAATCTGTGGCTAGTTGCATTAGCCGAAAACACATTCATTTTGCCATGTCATGATCATGCATCATATTGTGCATTGCATTGATTGTGTTCCCTTCTGTGTTGCCGGTATTTGTCCCCTCTCGATAGACGTGATACCGATGATGTGATCATTGACACTGATGAAGACTCAATGTTATCTTCAGAAGTGCCAGGCAAGCAAAACCCCCTTGTTCATTCCGATACAATCCCACTCTCTCGCTCCTGCTCTCTTTTACTGCATTAGGACAACAACGATTCAACTGTTACTTGCTGCGGTAGCTGAACCCCTTTATCCTCTGCATGACCTGTCATTGCCACAGTAAATAGATTGAAACCCACTAGTATGAGTAGGAGTTGTTTGAGCCCTGTTGTGCCTACTCATTCATGCTTGATTGTCATGCCTGCTACTGCTTAGAGTTGAGTCAGGTCTGATTCATCGGGGATGAATCAGAGGCGTGTGAACATGTCCTACTGTGTGTGAGCTAAGTGTGTGAACACGATTTGGTAAAGGTAGCGGTGAGAGGCCATGTAGGAGTACATGGTGGGTTGTCTCATTGAAGCCGTCCTTAGGAACTGAGTTCTGTGTTTGTGATCCATGATTCAGCTACTACCATGCATTGGGCCCTGAAATATGACCCCGCTCGACTTCTTATTCACCCTTGTCCTCTGTCCAGGAGTTGCAAGTAGTTTCTGGTGTTTGTAGTATGCTGGAGGCCGTGGACAGCGCTGACCGTAGGGGTGGGCTGTGATGCGGTAGGCACGTGGCCGGGTATACCGGGCGCCCGTTTGGTGTCACGGAACCCTGTTCACATCGTTTGGGGCTGTGAGCCAAACTCCGGCCGGATCTCCTCATGGATGGAACCCGAATAGGCGATAAACCTGGACTAGAGACTTGAGTGTTTAGGTAGGTCGTGGTCTACACCCACGTCGGCTTTCGCTTGAAGTCTGCCGAGCACATGTCGTGTGCAGACGCTAAGTGGTGGAAACATGTATGAAGAAGTACACCCCTGCAGGGTTAACATCATCTATTCGAATAGCCGTGTCCGCGGTAAAGGACTTCTGGGTTGCTTATATCAGTTCATAGACAAGTGAAAGTGGATACTCTAAAATACGCAAGATAAGTGTGAGTGCTATGGATGGCGTTCTCGTAGGGAGACGGGAGCAGATCCATAGTGGTGTATTGATATGGTGAATATGTGGACTCGTGTGCGCCACCTCAAAAGAGTCGCTTGCAGTCGTAGTTTAGGATAGCCACCGAGTCAAAGCTGGCTTGCTGCAGTTAAACCCCACCATCCCCTTGTTGAAAATGATGCATATGTAGTTAGTTCTGATGTAAGTCTTGCTGGGTACATTTGTACTCACGTTTGCCTATTTTATGTTTTTGCAGAGAGACTTCAGTCTCACTAGTAGTTCCACATGGACTTCGACGTTTAGCTTGTTACCTCAGCTACGATCTTGTGCCCCGGCAGGATCTGGTAGATAGTCAGGCTTCTCAGCCTTTTTCATTTATAGATGTCTGTACCCAGACATGATAGCTTCCGCTTGTGCTTTGTTTTGTATGCTCTGAGTGTTGGGTCATGAGACCCATGTTTGTAATATCTCGCTCCTCGGAGCCTATTGATTAAATACTTGAGTCGTTGAGTCATGTTGTGATGCCATGTTGTATTTGCACATATCGAGCATATTGTGTGTATGTTATTGAAATGCTTGGTATGTGTGGGATCTGACCATCTAGTTGTTTATCTTTAGTAGCCTCTCTTACCGGGAAATGTCTCCTAGTGTTTCCATTGAGCCTTGGTAGCTTGCTACTGCTCCGGAACACTTAGGCTGGCCGGCATGTGTCCTTCTTCGTTCCTGTGTCTGTCCCTTCGGGGAAATGTCACGCGATGAATACCGGAGTCCTGTTAGCCCGCTACAGCCCGGTTCACCGGAGTCCTGCTAGCCCAGTGCTACAGCCTGGATTCACTCGCTGATGACCGACACGTTCGATGCTGGGTCATGGATGCCTGTCCCTGTAAGTTTGTGCCACTTTAGCTTTACGACTAGCCATGTCAGCCCGGGCTCCTTATCATATGGATGCTAGCGACACTGTCATATACGTGTGCCAAAAGGCGCAAACGGTCCCGGGTAAAGGTAAGGCGACACCCGTGGGAATACCGTGCGTGAGGCCGCAAAGTGATATGAAGTGTTACATGCTAGATCTATGTGGCATTGAGTCGGGGTCCTGACAGCGTTGGTATCAGAGCTTGACTGCCTGTAGGATTACCAAGCCAAACTGGTCGAAGTTGAGTCTAGAAATTCTTTAGTTATATAAGGGAATTGATTGTGGAATGGAACGTAAGGCTCTTTTTACTCCTTACACCTTAGGCCTTCTGATCTGAGTCAGTCATCATCTTCTCTTCTACGGGGATTAAGAGCTAGGCTATCTCTTCTTTCTATCAGGATCACGTGTTACTAATCCGTAGACTTATAAGATTGTTGATTCAAGCCTCAGTTCAGCTCCTACTATCTTCTGTATGTTAACTGTTGATCTCGAAACCTTGATATTGTGCTTCTGAGTGGTTATGCCACCATTTTGTGAATGTCTCAAATCTTTTCTGAGCATTTACAGTGTGATTTATGATCCACATTGAAGCCGTCCTTAGGAACTGAGTTCTGTGTTTGTGATCCATGATTCAGCTACTACCATGCATTGGGCCCTGAAATATGACCCCGCTCGACTTCTTATTGACCCTTGTCCTCTGTCAAGGAGTTGCAAGTAGTTTCTGGTGTTTGTAGTATGCTGGAGGCCGTGGATAGCGCTGACCGTAGGGGTGGGCTGTGATGCGGTAGGCACGTGGCCGGGTATACCGGGCGCCCGTTTGGTGTCACGCAACCATGTTCACATCGTTTGGGGCTGTGAGCCAAATTCCGGCGGGATCTCCTCATGGATGGAACCCGAATAGGCGATAAACCTGGACTAGAGACTTCAGTGTTTAGGTAGGTCGTGGTCTACACCAACGTCGGCTTTCGCTTGAAGTCTGCCGAGCACATGTCGTGTGCAGACGCTAAGTGGTGGAAACATGTATGAAGAAGTACACCCCTGCAGGGTTAACATCATCTATTCGAATAGCCGTGTCCGCGGTAAAGGACTTCTGGGTTGCTTATATCAGTTCATAGACAAGTGAAAGTGGATACTCTAAAATACGCAAGATAAGCGTGAGTGCTATGGATGGCGTTCTCGTAGGGAGACGGGAGCAGATCCATAGTGGTGTATTGATATGGTGAATATGTGGACTCGTGTGCGCCACCTCAAAAGAGTCGCTTGCAGTCGTAGTTTAGGATAGCCACCGAGTCAAAGCTGGCTTGCTGCAGTTAAACCCCACCATCCCCTTGTTGAAAATGATGCATATGTAGTTAGTTCTGATGTAAGTCTTGCTGGGTACATTTGTACTCACGTTTGCCTATTTTATGTTTTTGCAGAGAGACTTCAGTCTCACTAGTAGTTCCACATGGACTTCGACGTTTAGCTTGTTACCTCAGCTACGATCTTGTGCCCCGGCAGGATCTGGTAGATAGTCAGGCTTCTCAGCCTTTTTCATTTATAGATGTCTGTACCCAGACATGATAGCTTCCGCTTGTGCTTTGTTTTGTATGCTCTGAGTGTTGGGTCATGAGACCCATGTTTGTAATATCTCGCTCCTCGGAGCCTATTGATTAAATACTTGAGTCGTAGAGTCATGTTGTGATGCCATGTTGTATTTGCACATATCGAGCATATTGTGTGTATGTTATTGAAATGCTTGGTATGTGTGGGATCTGACCATCTAGTTGTTTATCTTTAGTAGCCTCTCTTACCGGGAAATGTCTCCTAGTGTTTCCATTGAGCCTTGGTAGCTTGCTACTGCTCCGGAACACATAGGCTAGCCGGCATGTGTCCTTCTTCGTTCCTGTGTCTGTCCCTTCGGGGAAATATCACGCGATGAATACCGGAGTCCTGTTAGCCCGCTACAGCCCGGTTCACCAGAGTCCTGCTAGCCCAGTGCTACAGCCTGGATTCACTCGCTGATGACCGACACGTTCGATGCTGGGTCATGGATGCCTGTCCTTGTAAGTTTGTGCCACTTTGGGTTTACGACTAGCCATGTCAGCCCGGGCTCCTTATCATATGGATGCTAGCGACACTGTCATATACGTGTGCCAAAAGGCACAAACGGTCCCGGTTAAAGGTAAGGCGACACCCGTGGGAATACCGTGTGTGAGGCCGCAAAGTGATATGAAGTGTTACATGCTAGATCTATGTGGCATTGAGTCGGGGTGCTGACAAATGCCGCTCGCATCAATCGCCTCCATAGGTTCTTGTGGCTTCTGGTAACTTGTTCTTGGATTGGAGTGAGCAGTGTTGCGCAGAGACCAGGAGTAGATGGATTGGAGTGGTGGGGGGCCTTTATATGAGAGTGCAGACTCTATTGCGTTCACATCATGCTGGCTCTATTCTGCTTCTCCAATTAATTCCCTCTACATGTAATTGAGGATGCATCATTAATCGTTCAACGTCTCAGGAACCGCTACGCTCTCCCTCCTTGGCATTCAAGAACCTATGGAGGCGACTGCCGCTCGTGTCTATCGCGTGTCAGGAGATGTTGCCATCTTCGACGAGGTGCCTATGGTGACTTCGTAAATTTCAAGATGATAGTGCCGGCTCAGTATTTCGGAGATGCTCATAGGGGTAGGGTGTGCGTGTGTGCGTTCATAGGGGTCAGTGTATGCGCATGTATATGAGCGCTTGCATCTGTACTGTGTTAAAAAACGTAAATGCATGTCAAAAAGAGACTAGTCAGTATAGTCAATATTGTGCACCGCGACCAAGGCGGAGAGGAAAAGGAGAGAACTACGTATTTTTTTAAGGTGCAGATTCACTCATTTTGCTCCATATGTACTCCGTCTCGGTGTAGTCTAGTCACTTGTTGAAAACTCTAGAAAGGCAAATACTCCTTTCTGGTTTACAGGGCTATGCTAGCAAGTACTACAATAGTGGACTCACATAGCAATCTTGTCTCATGCAAGAGCCTGGCTATATGCGTGCTCCAAGGTCCACAACTTCTACGTTCGGGTTGCGCTTGGCTCTTCGCCTCTTCGAGAAGACGAACAATGATGTTACTACTATTGCTTCTACAGTACCGAATCCACTACCGCATGTATGTCCACCGCGAGCGGGAGGGATAGCTTGTTGTAGTACTATAAGCAAAAGCCTCTCCTTGTCTGCGAGCCACCGTGCGCATGGCCAAGGGAGAAGGCGTGTAGTAGTAAAATCAAGCTTCTCCTCATTGTACGAGTTGACGCGACAAATCATAGGACTGGCCCCACATGCTTGCCTCTAAACTTGGTTGAAAGACCCGTAGTGTACAATATATTTGCTGCAACCTCTAACATTTACCCACCAAAAATTAAAATATATATTCCTGTCTTGACCAGATGAGCGTGCAAACTACAATCACTAGGATGACAGGTAGGGCCATAAGATTTTTTAATAAAAAAAGCTTCGAGACGTCTGCATAGCATGGAGTCGACCCCAACGATTTTAAGCTTACAGGCATGGTACATGCTATCCTAGACTACTCTACACATGAAACTGACACACAAGCGTCCGGGCTGCACTTGGCTCTTCGCCTCTTTGGGATGTTGAACATTGATGGAGTACTACTGCAGTGTAGGAGTACTACAGTATGCTTATGGCCATCTGACACCGAATGAACTACTACATGTCTACTGCATGCGGGAGGGAGAGCATGTAGTGGAAGCTTCTCCTAGTCCTGCCAGCCACCATGCTCATGGGCGAGGGAGGGACGCCGCTTCATTGACTTACTGCTCCTGCCTTTGCGTGTATGACAGGTGGGCCCAACAGGTGGATGGCCCACCTGTCATATAGCCAAAGGCAGGTGCAGTTAAGGCATCGGAGCTCAGTCCGCGAGGAAGAGGATAATCAAACTTCTCATTGTTGTATGAGTTGATGCAACACATCAAAGAGCTGCACTTGATATATTTCAACAATTTGCATTTACCGATGCATTAATTACAACACATGCATGCATGCAGTGACTCTCCTTTTGATAGTTGCATGTATTGATTTAATGCACCTTGAAGTAGTATGAGTATGTGACGGTAAAGCTTTGTAATGCCATGGCCCTAAAGCGAGAGATGGTTGTGCACGAGGAGGGCGAGATCATGCGGATGGAACATGACCTGACGATGGAGCTCTCTATGGTCTTGATGGACCTCACCTTGCTCCACTTCCCCTTGTGCCTCCGCCCCTTGAAGCCTCAAGTGATGAGGTTCGAATACACCTTGTCCGTTTGGCTGATCGAGCAACGTGCAGGTTTGTTGATTGATGTGTTGTTCGATTGATTTGTGTAGTTCAAGGGAGGGCACCTGGCCTGTGCAGACTGTCGCATCGAGCGCCCCAGGAACCAGCGGCAGTGCCAGAAGTGCGAGCGTGTTGGTGGCTTCGATATGCGGAACACAGCAGTGGACGCTGTCTTCTCGTCGGTGAGGGTGGAGTGCCCAAACTAAGGCTGTGGGCTCTACATCACTTACCACAAGCTTGCCGATCACCAGAGCGTGTGTCCGCTCGCGCCCTGCAAATGCCCCGTGCCCGTCTGTGGCTACATAGGCCCACCGCTGGTGCTCTCCCACCACATCAGCACCGCGCATCCCATGCCCGTGCATAGGATCCAGTACGGCAAGGTGCTCCAGCTTCAAGTGCCACTGTCGGAGCCACGGCTCTTGTTGTTTGCATAGGAGGACGGTCATGCGTTTTTCCTGGTCAGCGGCATGCATGACATTGATGCGCCTATCTCCACGTCAGTAGTCTGCATCAGAGCGGGGGCATCCCCACTGCCGCACTACATGGCCAAGCTGTGGGCGAATGGCCTGCCTGGGGAGCCCAAAGGTAGGACCGACGCCATCAAGGTGGAAATGGAGGTGACAAGCAGCAAGGATCCCGGCGACATAGCCATGCAGGAGCTGCCCTTCTTCACAGTTCTGCCCAAGCTACTGGCCGGGGCTAAGCTGGTATCCCTCCACATTCAGATTGACAAGCTCACGTCCTGGATGTTTCTACAGTGCCTTATGTTTATCTTAGTAATATGCTAATATAGGGATTAGCTTGGTCTGCTTTAGCTTAAGATATGGTGGGTTTTGGTGGCGATGCGACAATTACTTCGACATCAGATCAGTAATTTCCAACAGTCAAACGAATATTTTGTTTCTGTTGGATATAAAGTTCCTTTGGGTAAGAAGTACTACTTGTCATCAAAATGGATAAAAGGAGATGTATCTAGACGTATTTTAGTTCTAGATACATCCCTTTTTATGCATTTTGATGACAAGTATTATCGTATGGAGGGAGCTTATATGCTTGTTTGTTCACGAAGTGTTTCATACTTGTGTGAGTTGACGCGACACATCAAAGTAGTACTACTAGTAGTACTCCTCCGATCCTGATTTCTCTGCGCATAAGTCAAGGCGCAAATACCAAGCAGGGCCTGGTTATGTTGGAAAACTCACCCGACTGTGCACCAGGCAGATGAAGCTCGTGTCGTGTTGGTGCCGTTTGCGGCCTGCACATTAACCAAAACGTCGCGCCTCCAGCTTAGCCTCCAGGTTTTAAACTTCTCAATCTCAAGGCAAGGAGCAATGCGAAACCTATGATAGAGTCAATCAGATGATTGAGAACACTACAATTTGTAGCTACAGATGCGTGTGTGAGAGAGGACGAGTGCATGCGTGCACCTCTTCTCTTCCTGTATAACATACTAAACTCAAAGTACAAGTGTATGTGGGTGGCATCGACCTAGGGAGCTAGAGATGGTGCGTGTGAGAAGTCCCGAGAGATAGGTCTAATGCGTCTGGAAAAAAGACAAGTCTATAGCTCGCCATGATGCTATTCCTGTCGAACGCCCCAATAACTATAAGATATGTATCCGACGGTGCCAGTTATTGCACGTACAAAGAGTAGAAAAAGAACTACCATGGCATATGCAACACCATGTCCGAGAACACGTGCCCATGTTACGCCACCCGGGAATAGTGCCACACTTCGAAAATAGAACCATCAATAAGTTTTGAGCTTGCGTCTTGTCACATTCCAAATTACTACTACTACCATGCTATATTTAATTGCAAACCTATTCGCACCAATCACAACCTAAATGGTTTCCCACTTAGGAGCATACTAGTACTCGGTTATAAATACTACTATGCCAAGATGACTGCACATTCCTCCTCAACTCCTCATCCACAAAAACAAACAAGTCATTCAGCATCCTTCCCTTGCATCTGCCATGGACAGCGTGAGTTTTGAGTCGAGAGATTACCACCAGGGAGAGGCGAGCATGGAAGCGAAAGCACGAGAGATGTCTCGTCTCACCGCAAAAGCAGCCGACATATCCCGCTGCACGGAAGTAGCAGCACAGATGTCATGCCGCACCGCCGAAGGAGCACGGAGGTCCCGCCGCGCCGTCAATGCAGCAGACTGGTCCGGCCACGTCGCGGAAGCACAAGAGATATCCTGCCGCGCTGCGAATGCAGCAGAGATGTTCCGCCATGCCGCAGTGGCCTTGTAAAATGTCTCGCGGGCAGGCGACGACTCTTACAGGCGCATTCATGCGATCGTGCCAGATGGATTAGATCTTCGGCTGGGCGAGGTTTGCAGGACGACATGAAAGCTTCGTTTGAACAGGCTACCAGCGTCATTCGACAACTAAGGAAGGGCAATGAGAGGCTCCGGGCCGAGCGCGACCTGCTGAGGGCGAAGATCGTCCGAAGTGCAGACCAGCAGGAGGAGACTAGTGCCTTGTTGAAGAGGGCTATCATCATTGTCAAGAAACTTATGGACAAGACTGACATGCTCCGCATCGAGCACCAAAGGCTAGTGGAGGAATCCCTCTTCAGGACACGAAAGAGCTCATCGTCGCTCGCCGCAGAGACTAGTTTCCGCGGAGACTAGTTTCCACGCCCTGCAGCAACACATTAAGAAAGTAGAGATCAGCGAGCCAGATCGTTGTCTTCCTTCTTATTTTTCCCTTGTGTATTTCGGGCGTAGCCGCATATGGATTTTTTAATTATCTTCCTAATTATGTAAGACAATAATGATCCATTATCGTCGTCCTTATATATTCATCAGTCTTGCTATTAGTCGCAGTAGATGCTATATAGGTCCGTTGGATCTTACATCAAGATCCATGCACAATTTTCTTTTTGGATTTTCTTTTTTCTCTCTTAAATCTCAGTCGAGTGAGACATAGCCACGCCATTAAGCAGATGCTCGGGCACCATTAATGGAGACCTCGGGAGAGAGGTGGACAGCATATGGAGGTCAAAGGGCTCTCCTCTTGATAAGCACGCGCAGGGGTCTGATCACACACCTCGAGTACTCAAATAGCTACCCTGCACGAGCCCTCCTAGCTAATAAAAAAAGGGGACACGTGGCAGCACGTAAATGGTAAATAGAACACCCACGGTTTCAATAATACTTGTGTTTCCAATTGTAACATGACATCACTTGTTCCAAAATGACTTTGTTGATTATTAATGTGTGCGCCTTCGCAAATCGGATAGCAAAGTTACCACAGCATGTTGGTGCCATGTCATGGCACCATGCCAAGTTTCATGAGTTTCAAGCGTGTTTTGCATTTACAGGAATTAAAAAACCAAGTTTCTCAATGTTTCCAGTCGAGCCACGATACCCAGATGGTTGAATTTGATACCCATTTTCTTGCATGGGACCTGGAAATTTACCCGAGGACACACATGTGATTTTTCAACCAACTTTGGTGCACTGGAGCATATGCTTGTATTTCAAATTTGAATTATGCACACAAAGGTGACACGTTCCCTCTGACAACCATGAGCCTTCTTGAGAGAAGCTCCGGTTTGCAAGAAGCTTATACCAAAATTTGTTCCTATTTGGCCAATTTTTTACCACAACATGGTAGCACCATGACATGACACGATCAAGTTCCATGATTTTCAGGCGTGTTTTGGATTTACAAGAATTTTAAAACTAGGTTACTCAATGTTCTCAGCCGAGCCACGATGCCTAGATGTTTGAATTTCACTCCCATTTCTTGCATGGGACCTATAAATTCACCCGAGGACACACATGTGATTTTTCAACCAACTTTGGTGCACGGGAGAATTTGCTTGTAGTTCAAATTAGAATTATGCACATTAAATGACCAGAAACTCAACTAATGTATTAAAAAGGTCGAACGAACCCAGAATAATTCCAAAATTTAACAGGGCACTCATGTATTTCTATGTTGCCTCTGTAAAGAAACTCAAGGGGGGGGGTGCAGCGTATATCATTTCGCACTCAAAGATGGCATGTTCCCTCTCAGAACCACAAGCCTTCGTGAGAGAAGCTATAGTTTGCAAGAAGCTTCTATCAAAACTTGTTCCAAATCGTTCGAATTTTTTACCACAACATGTTAGTGCCATGTGTGGCGACCGATTCTACGGGTATTAATTCCCAGAAAATGGCCCTTGTGCTCATTAGCCCCAGGATTATTGTTAGCTGAAGAGGCACCAACTTGATACAGAAATTCCAAGCAAAACACAAAATATGTAGTACAAGACCATTCTGGTCTGTGAGTACAACAAATGGTTTCTAGCGGTTGACGGCGGAAGCGGGTTATGAATCATCAATGTCCATTTCCCACGGGAACAGCTGACCAGGTTAACTCCTATCTTCGCGATGCTGCTATCACCATTGCGTGGGTTCCGGGGCTGTCATCACGGTCGCTCCTCTCCGCGCAAGAAATCTTGCCAAGACAATAGCCAGGGACAAGCCAGTGAGTACTTTGAATGTACTCGCAAACATTATGAACACGGGTATAATATAACAACGATGTTCCGAAATATTTGTGCTCATGATGTTAGTCACAAAAATAAATCTCTGATGCATGTAAGCAGGTCATTTATGAAAATGCAACAACATATTAATAATAAAAGCCACCGATCGGGCGTCTGGAGCGACGCCACATAAAGGGCTTATAAAAGAATGCTACAGTCGGGCGTCTTAGGGACACCACATAAAGGGCTTTAAAAGAAATGCCACAGATGGGTGTCTTAGCGACACCACATAAAGGGCTTTAAAAGAAATGCCACAGTCGGGCTTCTTAGCGACACCACATAAAGGGCTTTAAAAGAAATGCCACAGTCGGGCGTCTTAGCGACACCACATAAAGGGCTTTAAAAGAAATGCCACAGTCGGGCGTCTGAGCGACACCACATAAAGGGCTTTAAAAGAAATGCCACAGTCGGGCGTCTTAGCGACACCACATAAAGGGCTTTAAAAGAAATGCCACAGTCGGACGTCTTAGCGACACCACATAAAGGGCTTTAAAAGAAATCATAGTGAATATCCAGGAGGTAGAACCATTCCAAGGACACTCAATATTTCAAACAATATAAATGGGTTAGTCCATAATTATAAATAATCATAATCATCATAAGTCACAAGTCACAATCCATGTTCTGGTTTAACAGTTTTTCCTCCGAAGATCGACACTAAGACCGACACTTGACCCATCCCAGACTGTAATTCTTAACCATGGACACGGCTATACGAATAGTTTTAATCTCTGCAGAGGGTGTACTCTTTACCCACGAGTAACGGATTTCTTTAGTCCATCGGGACTAATTCCGTCTACGGTCTTTTTGTTGAAAACACACCTAACTTGCACACACCAGCTTAACTCACATGTGTTTGGAATCACCCACGACACCTGTCAAGCAAACTCTAAGTAGGGAGGCTACAACCTCTCGTAGCATGGGATCAAATTTATATTGCACGCTCTAAGGGGTGGCCTCCCCTCTTGGTCTCAACCAGAAACACCCATGCCCCCGGACCAGGTGGCCTGCCTACCAGCTACAACCGGTATCTTCCACCATGGCCTCTCTGTACGGTGTGTGCTTGAAAGAGGTTGACAACTTACTGAACCGTACTCTACTTGTTGTAGAGACGAGTGGTAGTACGAAGCAAGTATGGGGGTTACTGGAACAAGACTCGATCTAGGGTCGACTCAGGAGGTTTAAGTATTCCCTGCATGATTAGCATAACGAATATATTTCAACCAGCAGAGTCACCGCTCATTATACCTTACCACGACATACCGGACATAACCGTCCCGACGGAGACCGGCGACAAACTCATGCCTACCCAAGGCAGAGGTTTTCCCGGATTCCTGCTGGTATGCATGCAAGGCACATGAGGATGATTATCATCACAAGTGTGTTCATTTCCTACAGCATGGAAATCACTAATATGCACCCATGCATATGATCATATCACATGAAATAACAAGTTCTCCGAAATGAGGTGGTGTTATAAACGTGTCAACGAACACACCAAAAATATTATGCCGGGGTTCAGAATGCTTGCCTTCAATGTGTGGAAAGGCAGGGTGCACTCCAAAACTTTTGAAATTTTCTCCTCTCTCCAAAATCCTATTTAAAAATATTTTCGAATCAATATATAGTTTCAAAAACAGTACCAAAAAGTTGTCCGAAATTTTGTGAAATAAATCTTAAAATAAACTAGACAATATTTGAGAGAGGTAGGAAAAATAATTAATTTATTTGGAGTTGTATTTAATAGAATACAGCCGGTCAAAGTTTGGTCAAAAACTGTTTTTAAAATAAAACAGAAAAGAAAACGTTTTAAAAGAAATACACGTCGAAGGCGCATTCGGGAAATGCGCTTCCACTTACTCCTGCGTGGACCAGCCCTGGGTCACTGATGGTGGGCCCGCCTGGCCCACTGGTCAGGTTTGACCAGTCCACGCGTGCGTCGTCCCCCTCCGACTGAACAGAGGCGGAGCTTCGGCGAGGATTTGCCGGCAAACGGGGGCGTCCCTTGGAGATCTGAGGACATGGGTGTGCTTAGGGGGTCGAGACGAATCCGTGGGTACCCGCCATGGTCACCGATGTGGACGGAGTCGCCGGCGACGAGCTTCGCGGCGGAGAAGGCATTCGGGTGGATAGTGGGTTTGGGGCTACGGTGGTTTCCGACCAAAATTGAGCGTGGGCTTGCACTCACGAGAGGGAGGGAGAGCACTTGATGGAGAGAGTGGAGAGGGGGAGGCACTGGTGGTGACGGAATCGGCCGGGACTTGGCGGCGACCGAACCAGCCTGACTCGGGGAAGATGGCCTTCCCCTCCTCAACTGCTGGCCATGGTAGCTCTAGGGGGAACATTTGAGGTTGCTTGAGGACTTGATTGAGCTCCGGGGCCCTTATATAGGCGGTCGTGGTCGGTTCCGAGGTGGCCGGCGATAAGGACGACGGCGAACCGTCTTTCTGTAGCTGTGGCGATGTGGCGGTGACGCGCGCTAGGGGACGAGGCTGCGGATGAGCTGGAGATGCTTAAGGGGGCAGCTGGCGAGCGCTGGTGGCTTGTCGGCACCTACTGAGGCAGGGGCGCGCTGCGGATGCCGGCATGCCGCCAAGGCTCTGACGGCGGTGCTGTAGGCTACCAGGGCGGCTTGGCTCGTTGCTCTGAGGAGGGGAGTGCGTGGCGTGGCGCTGCAGTGCAGGCCAAAACCAGGGGCGCGACGTGTCGGCTCGGCCGTGGCTCGTGCAATACGCGCGCTCTGCTCGCGCCCAGAGCACGCACGGAATGTGTTCGATAAAATGCTGAGGCATGCTAGAGGTCTCAGGTGAGGTCTGCAAGCAACAGAACTAGGTTAGTGATAGAGGGAAGATCAAGGGACAAGGTGGTTTGGTCAGGAGACCAAGTTCACAATGCAGACAAAGACTCATGCCCAATCTGTCCATGCACTCCAGGTGTTTGACAAAATGCCACAGGCACCTAGGCATTTCTTGCAGTGGCCAATTCTTCCAGATTAGTGTGTCTTTGGATGCGCAAGAGGGTGGTGAGGTTAGTTGGTGAAAATCACAAACTTGCTAGTGCAAGTTTTGCAGAACTTCAAATCTGGATAGGAGGTGAATGGCATCATTTCATGAACCAAAAATGATCCAATGAGTGCATGCTCCTGGACTTAGGGGTTTAGCATGGAGGAATACAAGTAGGAGAAAGAATCAAGGGCCAAAGAGCAAGCAATAATATGGATGCTGTACAAACCATCATGTTGGACCAGAATGAAGATGAGGTTGATTCACTCAAAATTTTCAAAGAACATCCCTTGATTTTTGCATATAATGGAATGATATGCTCCTACTGACATCCCATAATTTTGGTGGAAGCTAGAAAGAAGTATTTAAAAGGGTTGTAGTGCAAAATTGTCCACTGGACCAGAGAAGAAAAACATGCATAGCACTCAAAATATGCAATGAATGAAATATATTATTGCACAAAACTGATTTAGAGACATCACATGACATCTCCAAATTTTGGTTGGATTTTTAGTTAAATCTATCAACTGGTTGTAGTACAAAAAGAGCTCCAAAACTAAAAACAAGTCATTTTAATGAATAAATCTCAGGGTGAAATAAATAAATAAATAAATCTACTGATTGAGAGTTGTTTTTAATGAGAGGGCATATAGGTCCAATATGTTTTGGAAGGACCCACTTGGGAAAACTCCTTAATATTAAAAGAAAAGTTTTGAAATCAACAGAGATATTCTTGCAGGCAAAAATTTTAAACTCTTGGCAAAATTTTAATAACTAAACCTGGTTAAACTTTTGGGGTGTTACAATTACTACCCCCCTTAAGAAAAATCTCTTCCTCGAGATTTGCTAAGAGCCGTTGTGAAAAACAAATACTCCATATGTGTTCGAGCGGTTGTGAGTCTGCTGCCGTGGTGCTGCGAGAATAAAAAAATCCATGTAGTGAGGGGATAAACGGTGCAGCAACTCAGGGAAAAAAAATCTCATTCTAGGATTTTTCGTGGTTACACAAGTTAATCATGAAGAAAACTACTCATACTAGTAGAAACTAAATACTCGACTCGTCGCACAAATTCGAGGTACCATGCATAAGTTACAACGTAATAATAAATGCTGCAATAACAGACACAGCAGTGACGTCTAAAATGAAAACGATAACTGGACGGGGTCCCGATAAAATGTCTCTGGTAAAGGGATACACTCCTCTTCTATCGGAGGAAGTGGATTGACCAGTCGATGTATGCGTCTCTTCGGGTCGGGCCTCAGTGGTCTGCCGATGGCAATCTAAGGATTTAAATCAACGAGACTCTGGAGATAGACCATTACTTGCTAGTTCAAATGTTCCTGAGCGATGATGTACTGGATAAGGTTGGCTAGTACTGGGTCCCTCTCAATCCGTCCACCGGAAAAAGATGTTACTCCTCCGGGTGCTGCACGGCTCGGAAAGTAATAATATCCTCATTCGCGGGCATAGGGTATTGCCGATCGAAGGCGAGCAATCGCTTCTTTCGCAGCAGCTTCTATGGCCAGGCGTGGGGTTGGCATAGATTCCCCCATGAAGGAAACTTCCGTTGGATCTTGATTGGAGTCTACGGGAGGGATGCGTACTGCTGCCCAATATTCTGAGGTGGAAGGGGTGATTCTTGACTTGAACAGCTCTTACTGGGGTGGCTGGGTGGAACCCATGGTACTACAGGTAAAGTCCCACAATATTTTGACGAAGCTACCTGGGGTTGCATCTGGGGTTCTCAGATAAATACTGGGGCTTGTCATGGCAGGAAAAAGGTTGTGAGGGTGGTGCACAAGGTGTGGGGTTGTTGGGAAAGGTCACAAGGTGGCCTTCTTATATAGTATCTAGGATGGTTTATTTACCATAGTGAAAGGTAATAAATCTGCCAAATTAGCTCCAAAGGTCAGGTCAGTGTCAGAGATACACATATCTCATAAAGAGACGTGTTACTGTGGTTGTCGTCGGGGTTGGTTTTGGTAGCTATGCCCGGAAAATATGCAACTATGCGCTGACAAAATACGCAAGGCTACTATTAAAACAGAGGCACAACGACAGGTTGCGTTTATTCACAAGGTTACACGATTGCAAAGCGAGGATACACTGAGACTCGGTACTACTCGTACGGCTTAGTCTACCTTGTTTATGCCTAAATGGGCGTGCCTGGTGGATGTCGAGGCTTCTCCACGTGTCTCACTGTCGGGATAAGCCGGAGATCATGGAGGAACTGCAGGGTCGGGGTAGCGATGATGACCATCACGGGGATTGTTAGCCACAACCCCGTTGGAGTGTGCTCCCAAAAGGCGATGAAGCACTTCTGGGGTCATCAAAGAATCTCGGTTGGCGGCTGGAGCTGACCTCAGGGTCTCGATCGGGTGTCCGAACAGCATGACTGGGTTGTCGGCGTCGGGCTCGTCTTCTCTTCTTGCTGGGGCTCGACGAACCAGCTCTCCTCGAGCTGCGATCAGATCAATGGTGATCTGGTCAAACAGTGCCTCCAGTGCACTTACATAGCGCACTAAGTGCAACAATGCGGGATCTGTCTCGTGATCTCCGTTGGCAACTTGGGGTGGTCTACCATGCCCTTCACGCCTGGGGGTAGTAGTAGAACGAGCGACAGTTAACTCTGGGCCACAACTGCCGAAGTTGAACTATAGCCTCTCGAGAAGCTAGCTGGATGGCTTGTGGCTCGAAGGAAGTTGTTCTTCCGGTGAACCTGTAGGGGCGTTCTGGCGACAGACCCCTACCGTAGATGTGCATAGTGGCCGAAAATTGACGGCTTTCACCGCCCATGGGTCCTTGGTACACAACATATTCTGGGGGCTCTTCTAACGCATAGGCACGATGGGTGAGGTTTGCGAGTATGGTCACAAAACCTCCAAGGTTGGTTGCTATGGTCTCTGTGCACTATGGGGCCAGGCATGGTGGCTAGGTTGGGAAAGAGGTTGAGCTGGGATGGGGCTAGCGTGCCCTTTTTATAGAAAAAGGGGATGGAGTCTTCCTTCGCACGCTTGTGAAGGAGACATCTTTGGTGCTGGTCACTAGCGCGTGATCGACAGGCTAGGTTGATAGGTTGGGCACCGACTGCCAAAAGTGTCGGGGTCACTGTGTGGCTATCTTGCACGAGAAGCTTGGTTGGGGTTTGGTTAAGGTCTGGTGGGTTGGTTTGCCTAAGTTTTTCGACCTGGCTAAGATAGGATTGGCCAATGGTCAGCCTGGCTCTGATACCAAGTTTGTGGCGACCGATTCTCCGGGTATTAATTCCCAGAAAATGGCCCTTGTGCTCATCAGCCCCAGGATTACTGTTAGCTGAAGAGGCACCAACTTGATACAGAAATTCCAAGCAAAACACAAAATATGTAGTACAAGACCATTCTGGTCTGTGAGTACAACAAATGGTTTCTTGCGGTTGACGGTGGAAGCGGGTTATGAATCATCAGTGTCCATTTCCCACGGGAACAACTGACCAGGTTAACTCCTATCTTCGCGAGGCTGCTATCACCATTGTGTGGGTTCTGGGGCTGTCATCACGGTCGCTCCTCTCCGTGCAAGAAATCTGGCCAAGACAATAGCCAAGGACAAGCCAGTGAGTACTTTGAATGTACTCGCAAACATTATGAACACGGGTTCTGTGATTGAGAGATGTTTTTAATGAGAGGGCATATAAGTCCAATATGTTTTTGAAGGACCCACTTGGGAAAAACTCCTTAATATTAAAAGAAAAGTTTTGAAATCAACAGAGATATTCTTGCAGGCAAAATTTTTAAACTCTTGGCAAAATTTTAATAACTAAAACCTAGTTAAAATTTTGGGGTGTTACACCATGACATGACACCATGCCAAGTTTCATGATTTCCAGGCGAGTTTAGGATTTACAAGAATTTAAAATCCATGTTTCTCGATGTTTTCGGCCGAGTCACGACGCCCAGATGGTTGAATTTCATTCTCATTATTTGCATGGGACCTAGAAATTCAGCCAAGGACACACATGTGTTTTTTCAACCAACTTTGGTGCAGCGGAGCATGTACTTGCAGTTCAAATTTGGATTATGCACATTAAATGTCCAGAAACTCAATTAATGTATAAAAAGGCCAAACGAACCCGGAATAATTCCGAAATTTAACAGGGCACTCATATAGTTCTATGTTGCCTTTGTAAAGAAAATCAAGGGGAGGCAGCGTATATCGTTTCGCACACAAAGGTGAAACGTTCCCTCTCAGAACCACGAGGCTTGTTGAGAGAATCTCCGGTTTTGCAAGAAGCTTATACCAAAGCTTGTCCCAATTCAGCCAAAAAGTATACATATGAAAACAGGGTTTAGATTATCCCGAACATCTTGCTACCTAGACCAATGTACTATGATTTGAATTCAACATAAAATGGATACAAATATTTGAATTGGAGATCGTATGGTACATCTAGCTCATAGTGAAATATGATTACTGCTATATGCATGTTTTTTGTTATCAAGATAATATTTAAATGATTGTATAACTTGACAACAATCGTATTTAAATAAGGAAAATTGATTCAAATTTGGTCCATATGGTAGACGGCAATATATGTTCATAGGGTGGAGTAAAATGTTCATATATGATGGAAGATCAAAATGTACGACTACATCAATTATAAACCGCAAGGTCACATAACGATATATTCGAATTCAACATAACGTGGATTCAAAAATTGAAATTCGAGATCCTAGCATTTGTAATCATATAAAAAGGGACATTACTCTTACTTTTGGTGGGAATTAATTTGTTTTTTGTTGTTGTTGAGGGAAGTGCGAATCGATTTGGTACTGGATAGGGTAATCTTGTTCGTCCGATTTATTTTACATTTTTCTTGTAGTTTTTTCAGTGGCATTTATTGCAATATAGTAAAGGGGGACATGACTCTCTTGTGTCTTGTATGAATTGTTTTTTTGTACATGTTAAGTTTGTTCTACCGAACAAGGAATCTGCACTTTGTTATCCCGAAATTGTCAAGCTCGAGTATCTTTTGTCTCACCTTCTTTGAAACTCCCGCCTCTTCAACCCGCGCCGTGCCTTGTTTATCCCATAATTTCGACGCCCGCGAAAAATCCCTCCTCATCCGAAATGTCGGCTCAACGTCGCGATGTCAAAACCGGTGGGGGTACGCTGGTAAATTACCCTACATTTCGGACAAGCGCGTCCCTAAGCCATGGCTCCCCCTACCTTCCCGTTTGTTCCGCCCATTCGTACACCGAGGCCACCAAAACCCGTGAAACCCCATGCTCCTCCGTCGGCCACCCGACCGCCGCCCAGCCGGAGACTCTTCCCCGATGACGTCGTCCACCGCAACATCTCGCCGTCCCTCATCCACCGCACTAGATGAGGATCCGTCATCGATCTCGTCGTCCCGCCAGATCAGCCGCCCTGTCCTCCACCTCCAAGGAGCTGCCCTGATGTTGGCCTCATCTATCGTGCCACCTCCATCCCCACAGCACCGTCTTGACCTGCCCCACCGAAACCGCATCACCCTCACCAATTCGTCCGATGAAGCGAAGGCCAACTCGGCGCCACCAAGGAGGTTCTGCACTCACCGCTGCATTTTATCTTTTATTTGATCTCATGGGGCTGCCAGTGCTTGATACCGAGGAGCCATGGCGGGTCTCCATCGATAGCGCCATCACCGGCCACTTCATCCATGACGTATCTCCCCCATGTTGTTGCTTCCTCGGCGGCGACTTCCACACCGGCATTAGCTATAGCTTCTCCGGCTCCCGCTCGCGCAGCTGCTGCTGTTGCTCCGGCTCTCGCTCGTGCTAAGGCTTTATTCTTGTTGTCGGTCGCGCGACTGCACTGCTCTTGCTTTCATTCGTGCTGCTGCTCTGCTCTACTATTGCCGTCGGTCGCGCTGCTGCTCCGCTCTTGCTCTCGTTCGTGCGGTTGCTCTACTCTTTCTCTCGCTCACGCTGCTACTACTGATGCACGACCTCCGGCAGCTACAGGAGTTGCTGCTTTAGCACTCGCTCACGGTGCTACTGCACGACTTGCTCTCTGCTAGCGCGTTCCCTGCTCGAGCGTCTGCAGATTTAGATCATTGCTTCTCTGCTACTAGTGCTTGAACGCCCTAAACATCTATTGCAATGCTCTACTACTAGTTCAATTAGTTTTGACAGTAAAATTCAGTTTTGACAGTAAAGTTTAGTTTCTTCAGTTAAGTTCAGAGTGAATAGTTCACAACATCTGTCGCAGCGGTCATGGCACGGATGATGCGTTTTACATCTAGCACTTTTTGGTGATGTATTTTAGATCATCTATTGCAGATGATATTAGAGTCCGACTTTAGATTAACGTTTTCTGTCTTGTCTTGCTTCAGCCTCGCTGCCATACACCTCACTAGAGCTGCTTCCATGACGGAACTATCCATCTCAGGAGAGCAGTACCCTCGGCGCCGGTTTCAGAGGCCTTAGATCTTCTTCCCTGCCTCCGACAGTCAAACCACCATCACCATCCTCCATGTCCAACCCAATGATGTTCAGGTCCACAAGGCTATGCCCAAGAGGTTGTACACTTGTCGCATCACTTTGTTACTCTACATTCATGTCAATCCCTCAGGGATCCTTTGCTATGGAACTACTATGGTACTACTATTCGTGCATTTGGTTAGAAGGAGTGGAGCAAAGCAAAACTGGAGCATTTTTTTCCTTTGGGGTCTCTTTCAAAGAAAAAATGTAGGAATTTTAATATCCACTTGGACGTCCTTTTCAAATTAATATGCATGAAGAATAGAACTAATTGCATTACTGGCATAATAAGATTCTTACTTTTTTCATTTTCACGTGGTTTGACTTTAATTTGACCATGTTTCTCCATTCCTGTGTTCTCCAATTCATGTGAACCAAACACCCAGGTTGACAGAAATCCACACTAAGGATTTAGAGATTTTCAAAAGAAAAGGCGGGAAGAGAGCTAAAAAGTAAATGAAAAATAATGGAGGGAAGGAGATGAACAGGGAGTTCGGTGCTAGGCGTAGAATCTTCGGAGTCTGGACGTGTTCCATGGGTTCGGCTCAAGGCGATTATCGGATGCATCACGCAGTAGGTACACTCCTTCGGTGAGAACTTTGTCAATGATGAAGGGACCCTCCCACTAGGGCTTGACTTTATCCTTTTTCTTGTCCGGTAGACGTAGAACGAGTTCGCCAATATTATAAGTCCTGGCCCGTACTTCTCTACTTTGATACCTGCGAGCCTGTTGTTGATAGAATGCGGAACGGGCTTTTGCGACGTCGTGCTCCTCTTCTAGGGCATCTAAATTGTCCTGCCGATCGAGCTCGGCCTCTCTCTCTTCGTACATGCGCACTCGAGGTGAGTCATGAATAATATCGCAGCGCAGCACAACCTCTGTGTCGTACACCATGAAGAAGGGTGTGTATTGGGTAGTGCGATTTGGCGTGGTCCGTAGCCCCCAGAGTATGGAGTCAAGCTCCTCAACCCAGTGCATGTTTGATTCTTTTAAGGATTGCACTAGTCTAGGTTTAATGCCGCTCATAATAAGACTGTTGGCTCGTTCGACTTGACCGTTTATTTGCGGGTGATAGACGGAGGCGTAGTCGACCTTGATGCCCATGTTGCCGCACCAAGTTTTCACCTCACCGGCTGTGAAATTGGACCCGTTATCGGTGATGATGCGATGGGGGACACCATAACGGTGCACAACAACCGATATGAAGTCTATCACGGGTCCAGATTCGGCCATTTTAACTGGTTTGGCTTCTATCCATTTGGTGAATTTATCTACCATGACCAACAAGTATTTTTTCTTATGGCTTCCTCCTTTAAGAGGTCCAACTTTCGGAGTATTGGGCCACGGGTAGGCTAACCCGAGTCCCAGGACCTTTCAAGACATCGGGGCAGGCCGCGCCCCTCAAGACGAGTCCCAGGAGCGACTCCAAGACAAGCCGAGTCCCAGACGGCGACTCCGAGATAAGCCGACTCCGAGCTGGCAACCTCCATAGAGGCCGACTATGGAGAGTCGGCCCATGACTCCTCCCTCATCTCGAAGTACGATGTGGGGTACGGTCACGGCGTGGCCGTTCCCCCCCTGCTTACGAAGGGCCGGCATGGCTACAGTGAGCCGTATCGCTGGAAGATCTCCGCGAGGCGCGGCACTGTTGCCATGCCTGCCCTGACCTCAGCCACAGTGCACCACACACTGTGCCCACGACGCCGGCCTGTACGGCCTGATGAATGCGGGGCCGCCTGTCAGTGGGTGGGCCGAAGGCGGCCTGGGCGCCCCGAAGACGGACATGTGGGAGTCGGCCTCCTTGGAGTCGGCCGTCTCCTCCCCAGGGCCCCACAAGCCATTAACCAGATAGGATGGGGAGTGGCGACAGTGATCGCCCGATAGATGGCGGCACTGTTGTCACGACCCAATGACAGAGCTTGCGTCATCAGGAGTGCCGCTACAGTATCAAGCCTGTCCACGGGACCCGCCAGTCGGCGGGCCCCAGAAGCCGGCGGGGAAGACGGCGGCCTGAGAGACAAACGGCTGGGACCCGCGCCCAGCCGGATTACTATTGTACCCCCGGGGGGTAGGCCTATATAAACCCCCCGGGGCACCCATGCAAAGGGTTCGGACCTAGATAGAGATAGACCAGATAGCACAGGGAGGAGAGAGCTAGCCTTGCCTTCTCCTACCTCCCAAACAGCTCCAGGAGCACCATTGTAGTCACTTTGCCTTAGTGATCATGCGGAGACCCCGCAGAGCAGCAGTAGGG
This sequence comes from Triticum dicoccoides, assembly GCF_002162155.2. Taxonomy (NCBI): domain Eukaryota; kingdom Viridiplantae; phylum Streptophyta; class Magnoliopsida; order Poales; family Poaceae; genus Triticum; species Triticum dicoccoides. The sequence goes on from NC_041385.1 coordinate 294,331,137, forward strand.
GTGTTATCTCCTAGGAGAGCCCTAAAGCTGGGTAAGTTCCGCCGGCGTGCATGTCTTCGCCTCATCCCGCTTCCAGGCACCGGCGACGTTCTACTCGCTCCCACCATGATAAGCCATCGTTTGGCATATGTCATATCCAACCCCCGACATTTGGCGCCCACCATGGGGCGAGGTGCACCGTCGTCCGGAGATCTGCTCTGGATGGGAACCCTGTTCTTCCCCGGTGAGCACAGCCAGCCCGGCACGCCGGATGGCGTCTGTGCCGACGCGCTGCACGGCGCTGAGATTGCCTATGCGGCCAGCTGCCTCGCCGATCTTATCGGCAAGGTTCGCCTCTCCGATGAGCCTGCATCCGATGCAGGCACGAGTGTCCCCGAGAGCCTACTCGCTGGCCTCCTCGACCAACTCCACGTCGCCCGTGCGCCTGCCGCGGACCTGGAGTCCATAGGATCCACCGACCCGATGCTGGTCGACTCTGACACCGCGTCGCTCGATTCGTTCCCCACCAACGTGGTGGTCTACGACGAGCCGCTCTCTTACGCGGGGAGTGGCGGAAGCACCGTCACTGAGGTCCTCGTCCTCGACCATGGCGAGCGCTCCTGCAAAGGAGCGCACGACCCGCTTGACGCGGCCCTGCGAGGCCTTGCAGCGCCGATTCCGGAAGACGCCCATGCCGAGACGCTGGAGGCGCTCTGCCTTTAGCTCGTCGAGGGCGCGAAGAAGCTGGCAAGCATGAGGCGCTTGTCAGAAGCTTACCAACGCGAGATGGATCGCGCTGTAGGCGGCTCGCCGGCTCCAACCGGGCCTAGCCGCCTAGGCGCAGTCCGACAACGCAGCGCGGCAATCGCCAACCTCTTCGAGGCTGACCGCCCTGTGTATGCCACGCCCGCAGAGAATATCCGTGCCGCCCAGGCGGCGGCAGGCGAACTCGACAACTTCGAAGGCGAAGAGCGCCGCGTAATGACGGAGCGAGTTTAGCAGCTTCTCGACGCGGCTGCCGCGCAGAATGATGTCGGCTGCCGCACCAAGGCGCCGCAGCGCCAAAATGACGACCCACCGCCTCACCGAGACCAAGGTGCAATGTCTCGGACGCCGACTAGTGGGGTCCGTGGGAAGAAGGACAAGGAGCTGGCTGTGAGCCACAGTCGGACTCACATCACCATCGAGCGCGACCAAGACGGCCGCCCCAAAGCGGTGGAACGACGGGACGACTACCTGCCTCCCCCTCCTCGCAGAGAAAGGCGAGTCTCCCCGCCGCCCGTGGAACATCCGACTCTCGGCGACCGCCTTGGCCGCCGAGAGGGAGTCAGAGGGAACGACGCCCTCCACCGGATCGACCGCCTCCACCGATCCCTGGCGCTGGAAGAAAAAGACGAGTTGGGTCCCCCCTGCTTTGGACCCCACATCCGAGATGAGCCCTTCCCCAAAGGGTTCACGCTCCCCCGAGACACGCCCAAATATACCGGCACCGTGAAGCCGGAAGATTGGCTGATCGACTACTCCACCGCCGTCAACATAGCGAACGGCAACAAGCGTGTTGCCGTAAGATATGTCCCGCTCATGCTCCAGGGCTCGGCCCAGACGTGGTTGAACAGTCTGAAGCCTCGCAGCATCAACAGCTGGGTCGACTTCACCGAGGCTTTCGTCCGCAACTTCACCAGCACGTACAAGCGACCTCCCAAGCCACGCCAACTCTCCTTGTGCGTGCAAGGCCCTGACGAGTCTACTCGCGACTACCTCACGCGTTAGGCTGAACTCCGGAACTCCTGCGAGGGCCTGCATGAGGTGCAGGCCATCGAGTACTTTACCGCTGGGTGCAGAGAAGGCACCCTCCTCAAGCACAAGCTCCTCTGCGATGAGCCGGAGACCCTCGATCAGCTGCTGATCACAGCGGACAAGTACGCCACGGCCGACTCCTCCATGAAGGCGGATATTCGGGTCAGCACAACTGGCAAAGTCACCCCTTAGGCTCCAAGAACTCTGGCTGGAGACACCAGTCGGCGGCAACAGCAGAACGACCAGAAGCGCAAACCCCGCAGCCGACTTCCAACAGTCGGCAAGTGGCAACAGCAGAAGACCAGCAGTTGGAGGGACCGCCTTCAGCGAAGCGAAAGAAGGGTGGGAAGTCCAACTGGCTGCCGGATTTCTCCTACGAGCAGACTCTAGACGGTCCCTACAAGTTCCACAGCGGCGCGAAGCCGTCAAACCACACCACCAGGAAATGCCACTGGCTGACAAGAATCGCCAAGGGGGACGGCCTCCTCCCTCTCCCTCCCGCTGGGCCGCCTCCTCCACAGCCGCCCCAACAGCCGGCTGTTAGGCCAGTTGGCGCGATACAAGACGAGTTCCCGGATGAGCACGGAGCCTATGTGGTGTTCACTAGTGTAGTGGATGACCGACGCAGCAGGCGCCAACAGCAGCCAGAAGTGAATGCGGTTGCGACGAGTACTCCAGAGTTCATGCATTGGTCCGAAAAGCCTATCAGTTGGAGCAGACCTGATCACCCAGAGGTGATGCCGAATCCAGGCTCCTACGCCTTGGTCTTAGGCGCCACACTCGCCACTGATAGGCGGGCTGCTCGCTTCTCGCGAGTACTGATAGACGGAGGCAGCAGTATCAACATCCTGTACAAGGATACAATGGAGAAATTAGGAATCAAGCGAAGACAGCTTCAGAGCAGCCGGACTGTGTTCCACAGAATCGTCCCTAGCCTTTCCTGCTCAACAAACAGCAAGATCCTGATAGATGTCCTCTTCGGAGACAAGGATCATTTCCGCCGAGAGCCAATTTGGTTTGAGGTGGTGGACCTCGAAAGCCCATATCATGCATTGCTTGGCCGACCCGCCTTGGCCAAGTTCATGGCGGTCCCCCACTACGCCTACCTCAAGATGAAGATGCCGAGTTCCAAGGGAATCCTAACCGTGTCCGGCGACTACAGGAGGTCGTCCACTTGCGCGGCCGAAAGCAGTCGGCTGGCCGAGTCCTTGGTGATCGCGGCTAAGAAACGGCTTCTTGATCGAGTCATGGCGATGGCCGGCAAGCAGCCCGAGTTATCGCCCGACCCCAAGGAGTCGGAAGCAGAAGGATCATTCAAGCCGGCCAAAGAAACAAAGAAGATACCGTTGGACCCGGAGCACCCGGAGAGGTACGCTGCCATGGGCACAGGCCTTGACAGCAAATAGGAAGGCGAGCTCGTCGATTTCCTCCGTGAGAATCGCGACATCATTGCATGGTACCCCAAGGACATGCCTGGTGTCCCGATGGAATTAGCCGAGCACAAATTACACGTCCGATCTGATATGAAGCCCATCAGGCAGCCCTTGCGCTGCCTGTCAGAAGAAAAAAGAAGAGTTGTTGGAGAAGAAATAGCCCGGCTCCTGGCAGCCGGCTTCATCATGGAAGTGTTTTTTCCATAGTGGCTGGCAAACCCAGTACTGGTGCTGAAGAAGAACAAGCAGTGGCGGATGTGCATTGATTACACCAGCCTCAACAAAGCTTGCCCCAAGGACCCATTTGCTCTGCCGAGAATCGATCAGGTGATAGACTCCATAGCCGGATGCGAGCTGTTGAGTTTCCTAGACTCATATTCAGGATATCACCAGATCAAGCTGAACCCGGCTGACAGACTGAAGACCGCCTTCATCATGCCGTTTGGAGCCTTCTACTACCTGACCATGACGTTCGGCTTAAGAAACGCCGGCGCCACCTTTTAGCGCTGCATGCAGAAGTGCCTCCTGAAGCAACTCGACAGAAATGCCCACGTCTATGTGGATGATGTAGTGGTGAAGACGGAGAAGCGTGGAACCTTGCTGGAGGACCTCAAGGAAACATTTGAGAATCTGCGCCGATTCCAGATCAAGCTCAACCCAGAGAAGTGCGTTTTTGGAGTACCAGCCGGCCAGCTCCTCGGCTTCCTGGTCTCCGAACGCGGCATAGAGTGCAATCCTGTGAAGATCAAGGCCATCGAGAGGATGGAAGCACCCAGACGACTGTTAGATGTGCAGAAGTTCACCGGCTATTTGGCATCCATCAGCCGATTCATCAGTCAGCTGGGCAAGAAGGCTCTCCCCTTGTATCAGCTCATGAAGAAGACGACCTTCTTTGAGTGGACTCCCAAGGCGGATGAGGCTTTTCTCCAACTAAAGAAGATGTTGACTACTCCCCCTGTGCTGGCGGCTCTGACTCCCAAAGAGCCCATGCTCCTATACATTGCCCCCACCAGCCGAGTAGTCAGCACAGTCATTCTAGACGAGCGCAAGGAGGAAGGCAAGGCGCTGCCTGCCCAGAGACCGGTATATTACCTACGTGAGGTACTGTCGGCCTCCAAGCAGAACTACCCCCATTACCAGAAGATGTGCTACGGCGTGCATTTTGCCGCCAAGAAATTGAAGCCTTACTTCCAGGAGCATCCAATCACTGTGGTCTGCACAGCTCCACTGGCCGAGATCATCAGAAGCCGAGATGCTTCTGGCCGAGTGGCCAAATGGGCCATCGACCTAGCCCCCTACACCGTCTACTACGAGCCCCGCACCGCCATCAAGTCGCAAGCACTGGCCGACTTCCTCGTCGAATGGGCCGAGACCCAGTATCTGCCGCCAGCGCCCGACTCCACCCATTGGCGGATGCACTTCGACGACTCCAAGATGCGCACCGGCTTGGGAGCCGGCGTCGTCCTCACTTCCCCCAAGGGAGACAAGCTCAGATATGCGCTGCAGATCCACTTCGTCGCCTCCAACAATGTGGCCGAGTACGAGGCGCTCATCCATGGGCTCCGGCTTGCCAAAGAACTCGGCATTCGCCGGATCATGTGTTATGGCGACTCTGACTTGGTGGTCCAGCAATCATCTGGCGATTGGGACGCCAAGGACGCAAATATGGCGAGCTATCATTTCCTCGTCCAGCAACTCAGCGGATACTTCGAGGGGTGCGAGTTCCTCCACGTGCCAAGGAACGACAACGACCAAGCAGACGCCTTGGCACGAATTGGCTCCACCCGCCAGGCAATACCATCTGGTGTCGCCCTCCGGCACCTCCTCAAGCCTTCTATCAAGCCGTCACCAGAATCTGATTCAATCTTTGTGTCGACTCCGCCTGAGGAAGACGGATCCGACTCCAAGAAACACACAGTCGAAGCCGGCCCTGGCACTTCAGAACCCGGCCCGGGGACTGCAGTGGCAAGATCAAAGACTTCAGAACCCGGCCCGGGGACTGCAGTGGCAAGATCAAAAACTCCAGAGCTCGGCCCGGGGACTGCTCCAGTCGGCCCCGGGACTTTGTCAAATCAGCAAGCAACTACGAACTCCAACCCGCCGCCTCCCAGCCCGGCCGCCCTTGTCCAAGTCGCACTAGTGGCAGTTGAAGAAATAGCAGCACCTTCATGGGCCCAGCCCATCCTCAGGTTCTTAGTAAACAGAGAGCTGCCAACCGATGAAATCTCGGCTCGACAAGTGCAACACCGAGCAGCAGCCTACACCATAGTCAACAGAGAGCTGGTCAGGCGCAGCGTTACCGGCGTCTTCCAACGCTGCGTCGAGGCAGAACAAGGCCAAGCAATCCTTAGAGACATCCATGAAGGCGAGTGCGGTCACCACGCGGCCTCCAGGGCACTCGTCACCAAAGCCTTCCTGCACGGTTTCTTCTGGCCAACCGCCTTGGAAGAGGCCAAAGAGTTAGTCCAAAAGTGCAAGGGGTGCCAGATTTTCCATTCCAAGCCACTTCAGCCAGCTTCCGCACTCAAGACTATCCCCATCGCCTGGCCCTTTGCAGTCTGGGGCCTGGACATGGTGGGACCATTCAAGACAGCACATGGTGGCTTGACTCACCTACTTGTCACAGTGGACAAGTTCACCAAGTGGGTGGAGGTGAAACCCATCAAGAAGTTGAATGGTCCGACTGCAGTGACCTTCATCGCTGACATCACAACTCGGTACTGGATCCCACACAGCATCATCACCGACAATGGCACGAATTTTGCCAAAGGCGCCTTGGCCCGTTTCTACGCGACACAGGGCATCCGACTGGACTTAGAGTCCGTTGCCCATCCGCAGTCAAACGGCCAGGTGGAGCGAGCGAACGGCCTCATCTTATCCGGCATCAAGCCTCGACTCGTCGTACCGCTAGAGCGATCTGCCGGCTGTTGGCTTGAGGAGCTGACAGCCGTCCTCTGGAGTCTGCGCATGACTCCAAACAAGTCAACCGGCTTCACACCCTTTTTCCTCGTCTACCGTGCCGAAGCCGTCATCCCAACGGACATAGAGTTCGACTCCCTGCGAGTCACCATGTACACCAAGGAAGAAGCAGAAGAAGCACGTCAAGACGGCGTCGATCTGCTGGAAGACGGCCGGCTGTTGGCACTCAGCCCATCCAGCATCTACCAGCAGAGTCTGCGTCGATACTACAACAGGAAGGTCAGGCCAAGATCTTTCCAAGAAGGCGACCTTGTGCTCCGGCTGATCCAGCGAACAGCCAGCCAGCACAAGCTGTCGGCACCTTGGGAAGGCCCCTTTATCATCAGCAAGGTGCTAGGGAACGACTCCTATCTGATCGACGCTCAGAAGCCCCGAGCACGCAAGAGGGACGATTTCGGAAAAGAGATAGAGCGCCCGTGGAATGCAAATCTTCTTCGAAGATTTTACAGTTGATGCAGTATGTATCGCACTACCCCTTTGTATTAAAGTACTAAGACTTTGGGCCCCCCGAGACGAGCTCGAGGACTGCCCTTTTTGTTATCTATACGATAAGAATTATGCCTTCGAGTGCATTACTTTCATTACAAGCCGCTTGGCACCGGGCCAGACTAGTCGGCCCGGGGACTCGCCGCCTTGTGCTATGAGGAGCTTCCCGCAGTCAGACAAGTAGTGCGCGGTGCCCAATCTGGCTCCTGGCAAAGCCGCAGCTCGCAGAGCGACTGTGAGGCAGGCAGGAGTGAGGAAGAACGGGCGCCCACACGAAAAATGGCCAAGGACCTAATGCACGAACATAGCGTAAGACGGCCTCCAGCATTTTTGAAGCAGAAAGCCGACTCATGAGTAGTCGGCTCGCCGTATTTATTAACCTCTATCAAGGACGGCCGACTCTTGGGAAGTCGGCCTGTCGCTTTCTATCCGACTTGCTAAAGAAACTCTAAACGGCCAAGTACTTGCCTTCCCGAAGTAGCCAAGCACTTGACCCAGCGACAGTCCGCAGAGCGGTTGTCCGACTGGCAAGGCAGCGACTAAAGGAAGGCGGCAAAGGGAAAAGCCTAAAGAGCAGTAAGCAAGGAAAGACGGAAATCGGATAAATATTTACATAGGCCCTTGGCCGAACCTTCGAATAGAAGTTCAAGATACACCCCGCGGGTGGAATTGTTTGAATCTAACAAAGTTTTCAAAAGATTACTAAGACAGACAAGCAGAGGCGGAAAAGGCAGCCTAGGAGGCGGCATCTAGGATCGGAGGATCGGAGGAGATGGCGGTGTCAGGCGCCGGGGCAGTCGGCTTGGCGGTCTCGGTTTGATCGCCCCCGGCGGCAGTCACCTTCTCTCGATGCGGCTCGTTGATGGATGCGTGGTCGAGCTGAGGCTGGCCGCCTGCTCCGTCTTCTGGCACCTCCGCCTCGCCTTCGTCCTCCGCCTCGTCCTCCTCCTCGGTGCTGGAGTCGATCACCTCCGCCGAGTCCTCGCCATACTCCGGGTTCATCCCGAACCACTCTGGGAGCACTTCCTCGCCGCCTTCAGCCTGCTCGGGCACGAAGACACTGGTGTCCGTTTACTTGGCGATGGCCGCCGCACGCTCGATAAGGGCGCCCTCCACGGCCTCCAGCTCAGCCTGGGCTTCTGACCGGAACACGGCCAGACGGTCCAGGTCCAGCCCCGGATACCATGCCTTGACGAACTCCAAGGCCCGACGCGCTCCGGCCCGGGCCGAGGAACCCTTCCAAGCTTCAAGACGACCGGCGGCGACTTCCAGCCAGTCGGCGGTCCGACTGGCGGTGCGCAGAGCCGGCATGTCCGGCCACAAAGAGGCAACCACCTGGGCGCCGGCACGCTGAAGCCGGCGCATTCGCCGATGGGCCGGATGAAGACGGGCTTCAATGCTCAGAAGCTGCTCATCGACGGTTCGGGGGGCATTAGCGGTGATCTCCTCACCGCTTGCCCTTCGCGCCTCACGAGTAGCCTCGATGGCCAGAGGGACTGCCTGTGAGTGACCAGGGAAGAAGTCTGCCAAGACAAAAAAGAAGCAAGTCGAAAAATCAGAAGTCGGCCTGACACATAGTCGGAGGCCCGAAGAAATGAAAGAAACTTACCATCAACAATATCCTCGATCTCGTGGAAGCCGGAGGTCAGCATCGCCTCCCTGTCAGCGCTCGCTCTCAAACTCGGCCAGGAGAGCGGCCTCCTTCTTCTCGGCCTCGTCCTGTGCCCTCTTGAGCAGCTCCTTCTGCTCGGCCAGCTGCGCCGCCAGCAGGTCGCGCTCCGCGGCAAGCTTGCTACACTCCTCCTCCTTGGCACGCCGGGCGGTATTGGCCTCACCCAGCTGCTCCTGAAGAACGGCGTTGGCTCCTGAAGAACAAAAGAAGAGACAAATAAGTCGTCAGCAAAGAAGATCGCCGGGAAGATCTGGCCCGACTGCTCAGCAGTCGGCCCGAATCTCGGGGACTACAGCCCGCGGGGGTGCGCTAGCGCGCCCCCGCGAAGAAGAAGAACTTACTCCGGCTTTCCAACAAGTCGGCAGCCCGCTTGCTCAACTCCTCAACATCGCGGTTGAAGGAAGTGGCGCAGAGGTTGTGAAACTCCTGCAATAAGTCATTGAAGACAAAGTTAGTATTTGGAGCTCGCCAGAGGGAGTTCCGAACCGCCTGCTCAGCAGCCGGCCTGGAACTCGGGGACTACACCCAGTGGGTGAGCTGGCGCGCCCCCACAGAGAAGAACAAGAATCAAAAAGAATAAGGAAACATACTTGGACGGCCGTCCGCGCTGCTTTGCCTGAACGTCCAGAAGCGCTTGATTCAGCGGCCCGGTGCCGCCTCCGCGCAACCACCCGGTGGGCGCGGCGCTCGTGGCCTCGGCATCCAAGGTTGCCGAGCTTGCGGCGCCGGTCTCCTGAGGTCGCGGCGCCGAGGTCACCCTCTCAAGACGGCGGCGCACCGGTGAGGCGACTTGGAGAAGCAGCCGCGCCTCAGCCTCGTCCGTGACCGGCGGCTCCGACAGACCCACCGGCTGTTTGTCGTGCGGTCTCCCAGACGGCGGTGGAGGCGGCGGTGGCGGCACGAGAATGTCCGACATGGAAGCCTCGCCGCTCTTCTTCTCCGCGACGGGGTTCTCGGTGTCGGCCCGTCCGGTCTGCCCCGTGAACTCCGGAGGCGGCGGTGCAGATAACAGTGGGGGGACGAGCATCGCCGATGAGCGACGCGCGGCCTCCTCGGCACGCCGTCTCGCCGCGAGGGCGGCTTCGGCATCCTCAAGCTTCTTCTAGGCGGAGGCGGCCGCCCTGTCGGCCTCTGCCTTCTCCAGACGTTCGGCCTCCTCCTCCTCGCACTTCTCCCGCGCATTTTGCTCCGTCGACTCCCGCAGGTCGGCGGCGGGGTCAGCCCGCCGAGTATTGGTGGATGTCTCTGCCGACCCCATGACGGAGGGGTCGGTGACTCTCTCAAGGGAAAGAGGGGCCCTGAAGAAGAATGGAGGGAGTATAAAAGAAGACTCGGACAAGATCCAACGAATGAAAATAAAAAAGCGTAAAGACTTACGCAGAGACTAGCGGCGGCCTTCTCACGTCCCTTCGGAAGCAGTTGGCCTTCGCGGCCGCCTCCTCCCGTTTGGTCGCGGCGGCCGCCCCCATGAACTTCTTCAATTTGCCGCCGGGCGCACTCGGCCCGGCGTGACGCCTCTTCGCGCCGCCTTGGCCGGCCAGGCCGGCGGAGGAGTCGGCGCCCGACGAGCCAACCCTCGGCTGGTGGCGCGGAGCGACTTCCCCTTCGGTGTCGTTGTCACGCCAGTCGGCGAAGGTGGCCGAGGGCCTAAAGTCGCCTTCTGCCCCCGCTCCCCCGCCTTCGGCGTCGGCTTCCATCGCCGCCGCCCCCAAGTGGGGGTCGTCGACGTCACTCTCTGCACGATCGGGAACATACTCACGGGGCTGTCTCGTGGCGCCGACTGCAGGCTGCATAAGGGGATTCTAGCTCAGAAGAAACCGACAAGAGTCAGAAGCCGGAGTCGGTCGCAAAGTAGACAAAACAATAGAGAGACGCGACTTACCACTGGTGGGGGGTTGTCGCGCGAGTACGGCTCCTTGCCGAAATGCCTGTCCTCCCCGAACTCGCAGTTCGTGATATAATTCACCATGTTTGCCACCTCCGCGCGGGGCATCTCCTTGGTGCACATCCAACTCGGGTCTCGGAGGCCGCTCATCTGACAGATCAGGTGAGGCCGACCTTGGAGCGGGAGAACTCGGCGCGCCACGAAGGCGGCCAGCAAGTCGGCCCCGACGAGACCCTCCGACTGCGTCAAGACCCGGAGTCGCGCTACGGCGGCGGCTCCGGCGGGAGTCAGCGTCTTGACTCGGTGAGACCAGCTGGGGAGCCTCCCAGTGAAGGGGCGGCGTTGTAAGGCGGCAGGTTGACCCAGTCGCCGTCGGAGGCGAGGTTCTTCACGTAGAAGTATGAGCACTGCCACATCTTCACCGACCTGATCAGCGTGATGGGAGGAAAGGGGTTGTCGGCCGCCGAGCGCCGCATCGCGATGAAGGTGCCGCACTGAGCTGGCACGCCGGCGATGTGCGTGCCGAGCTTAGAAGAGAAGAATTCTCCCCACAGCTCGATTGTGGGGAGAACGCCGAGGAAACCTTCGCACAGAGTGGCGAAGGCGGAGAGCAACACCACCGTATTCGGAGTGAGGTGGTGCGGTTGAAGGCTGTGGAACTCCAAGAACAAGCGAAAGAAGCCACTCGCCGGCAGCCCCAGGCCGCGCATGAGGTGCGAGCGGAAGATGACACGCTCGCCCTCCTCCAGCGCCGCCGGATCTCCCCCTCCGGCGTGGCGCGGGTGCGCACGAGGTCCGCGCTGGGGAGACGGCGTGTCCGGCGGAGGAACTCGATGTGTTCCTCTTCTACCTCCGAGCCGTCCCACACGCCGGAGCGCACGGCGGGGGCCGCGGCGGAGGAAGACCTCATCGCCGTGGTATGGAGTGCTCTTGCTCAACGACGGAGGCAGGAGGGAGAGAAAGCAAGATGAGGCGGGGGAGCGGGGAAGAAGGGCGCGCGTGCTGTGCCGCTCCACTCCCCCCCCCCCCGCCTACTTATAGCCCTATGGGTTGAGAAGCCGAGGGGGCGGGCGTGGGATTAACTGCGCACGATGCCCCCACGCCGCGTCACGCTTTACCCCACGAAGTTACTATGCGCAGTAACGACGTGGGAAAACCAACCGTCCACGGCCGCAACGGATCCGTACGTATGCCGAGGCACGGTAGTGGCGGGCCCCACCTGACGGCCCGTCCCGTCGCGCGCGTGGGCAGGCAGACTGCCCTCTCCACGTGGCGCCACGCGATAGGACCGCCCTGATGGCTGCGGGGAAGCGTATCAGGCACGCTGCCTGGTTTCCCGCCGCGACTTTCGAGCTGCAGCTCTTCGCTAAACATCCGACTCTAGACAGTCGGCCCAAGGGAAGACGGCCGAGTTCCAGAGTCCGCTCCTGGAAGGTTGAAACAGTTGAAGCCCCACAATGCAGCGTCCGCAGGGCTTCACCAGCTTCGGGGACTATTGTCGGAGTATTGGGCCACGGGTAGGCTAACCCGAGTCCCGGGACCTTTCAAGACATCGGGGCAGGCCGCGCCCCTCAAGCCGTGTCCCAGGAGCGACTCCAAGACAAGCCGAGTCCCAGACGACGACTCCGAGATAAGCCGATTCCGAGCTGGCGAGCTCCAGAGAGGCCGACTATGGAGAGTTGGCCCATGACTCCTCCCTCATCCCGAAGGACGATGTGGGGTACAGTCACGGCGTGGCTGTTCCCCCTGCTTGCGAAGGGCCGGCATGGCTACAGTGAGCCGTATCGCTGGAAGATCTCCGGCGAGGCGCGACACTGTTGCCATGCCTGCCCTGACCTCAGCCACAGTGCGCCACACACTGTGCCCACGACGCCGGCCTGTACGGCCCGAAGACGGCGGGGCCGCCTGTCAGTGGGTGGGCCGAAGGCGGCCTGGGCGCCCCGAAGATGGACCTGTGGGAGTCGGCCTCCTTGGAGTCGGCCGACTCCTCCCCAGGGCCCCACGAGCCATTAACCAGATAGGATGGGGAGTGGCAACAGTGATCGCTCGATAGATGGCGGCACTGTTGTCACGACCCAATGACCGAGCCTGCGTCATCAGGAGTGCCGCTACAGTATCAAGCCTGTCCGCGGGACCCGCCAGTCGGCGGGCCCTAGAAGCCGGCGGGGAAAATTGCGGCCTGAGAGACAGACGACTGGGACCCGCGCCCAGCCGGATTACTATTGTACCCCCAGGGGGTAGGCCTATATAAACCCCCTGGGGCACCCATGCAAAGGGTTCGGACCTAGATAGAGATAGACCAGATAGCACAGGGAGGAGAGAGCTAGCCTTGCCTTCTCCTGCCTCCCAAACAGCTCCAGGAGCACCATTGTAGTCACTTTGCCTTAGTGATCATGCGAAGACCCCGCAGAGCAGCAGTAGGGGTGTTATCTCCTAGGAGAGCCCTGAAGCTGGGTAAGTTCCGCCGGCGTGCATGTCTTCGCCTCATCCCGCTTCCAGGCACCGGCGACGTTCTACTCGCTCCCACCATGATAAGCCATCCTTTGGCATATGTCGTATCCAACCCCCTACACCAACCATATCAAGGCCCCAGACCGCAAAAGGCCAAGTTATGGGGATTGTTTGTAGGGCGTTGGGTGGCATGTGGCTTTGGTTCACGAAAAGATGGCATCCGACGCAATATTGGACAAGGTCTTCTGCGTGTGCTCAGGCTGTCGGCCAGTAGAAACTTGTACGGAAGGCCTTTCTTACAAGGGCCCGAGTTGTGGCGTGGTGACCGCCGAGGCCTGCATGAATTTCAGCCAAGAACTGCCGCCCTTCCTCCTCGGATATACATCTTTGAAGTACCTCAGTGGCGCTTTTCTTATAAAGCTCTCCCACATGGACTTTGTAGGCTTTAGAGCGCCGCACAATGCAGCGTGCCTCATTTTGATCCTCGGAGAGTTCGTACCTATTAAGGTAGGCCAAGAAGGGTTAGGTCCATGGGGAGATAATAGCCATGATGAGATAGGCCGAAGGTGTTATTTCGGTGGCAGAGCCCCCGATTATGTCAGTGTGCTCGGAATCTAGGGTTGTGGTCAGATCCGGACTGATGTTGCCGGTCTCCCCTTGCCACACCACGGATGGCTTGAAGAGCCTTTCTAGAAAGATGGTAGGTGGGACGGGGTCACACTTAGCACCGATGCGAGCAAGGACATCCGCTGCTTGATTGGGTTCTCAAGCCACATGATGAAATTCGAGCCCCTCGAACCGAGCTGACATCTTAAGGACGGCATTACGATAGGCCGTCATTTTCGGATCTTTGGCATCGAAGTCTCCACTTATTAGAGATATTGCGAGGTTTGAATCCCCACACACTTCTAGGGACTAAATGCCCATGGATACGGCCATCGACCATGGAATAGAGCCTCGTATTCAGCTGCATTGTTGGAGTCTGTGTATAATATTTGGAGGACGTATTGGACTGTATTTCCAGTGGGGGATGTTAGGACAGCTGTCGGTGTCAAAATCGGCGGATCTCGGGTAGGGGGTCCCGAACTGTGCGTCTAGGCGGATGGTAACAGGAGACAAGGGACACGATGTTTTACCCAGGTTCGGGCCCGCTTGATGGAGGTGAAACCCTACGTCCTGCTTGATTAATATTGATGATGTGTGTTACAAGAGTAGATCTACCACGAGATCAAGGAGGCTAAACCCTAGAAGCTAGCCTATGGTATGATTGTTGTTCGTCCTATGGACTAAAGCCATCCAGTTTATATAGACACCGGAGAGGGCTAGGGTTACACAGAGTCGGTTACAAGGGTAGGAGATCTACATATCCGTATTGCCAAGCTTGCCTTCCACGCCAAGGAAAGTCCCATCCGGACACGGGACGAAGTCTTCAATCTTGTATCTTCATAGTCTTGGAGTCTGGCCGATGATGATAGTTTGGCTATCCGGACACCCCCTAGTCCAGGACTCCCTCAGTAGCCCCTGAACCAGGCTTCAATGACGACGAGTCCGGCGCGCATATTGTCTTCGGCATTGCAAGGCGGGTTCCTCCTCCGAATAATTTATAGAAGATTGTGAACACCAAGATAGTGTCCGGCTCTGCAAAAATAAATTCCACGTAGCACCGCAGGGAGAATAATATTACACCAGTTCAATCTGCTAACGCGTTTTGTGGCGTGACATCACACCACTACCAAGCCTTTACTTGAATTGTTTTTATTGCACCACCTCAGCGCGTTTAGCGAAGCAGTTTCCTTAGCACGTCTTGTCGAAGCAGAGATCGTGTTCCCCTTATTCCGAGATTCCCATCAATACGGACGTTGGTAACCCAACCGCGCCATTGATTGCGGCGCTTGGGAGATAAGCCAGTTTTACCAGGCCGGTGGGGACACATGTTTTTGTCCGCCCATATAAGGGGATAAAGATCCAACCCTTTTACCTGCGCCTTCTTCCTCCTTGGCTTATCCATCTCCGCGAACTCAAGCTCCAGCGCCCAAGTCCGCACATCTCACCTCAACCTTCTCCAACTATGTCCGGAGTGGGAGGCAAGTGGATGGCCTCCTCCGTCATGGAGGGGTAGATCCAGAAGCTGCGCGACGCCGGATATTCGTCCAGCAACATCGCGCACTGGCTCCCCGATGAGGGAGAGCTCATCCCCACCCCCAGGCCCCATGAGAGGGTAGTATTTCTTCCCCATTTCCTCCGCGGACTGGGCTTCCCACTTCATCCCTTCGTCCGGGGGCTCATGTTCTACTACGGCCTGGATTTCCTCTGCATCCAGCCTCACTTCGGCTTGTGGCTCAAGACCTTCAGTGTAAAGCCGAAGGTTGTGAAGGGCAGCCAAGCGGAGTGCGGAGGCGCCATGGTGGGCAGGATGTCCCACGTTACTTGGCTGGAGGGCACTTTCGTGGAAACCATTAAGGGGTGGCAATCGGGGTGGTTCTACATCACCGAGCTGCGTGACCCCGATTGGGTAGCGGCCCCCGAATTCAGATCTGGCATTCCTACACGGCTCACCTCCTGGAAAGAGAGTGGCCGGATCTGGGGTGATTCGGAGGAGCTGACCGGACTCCAAGCCTATATCCAAAAGTTGGTGGACAAGAAGCTCAAGCTTGTCAACGTAGTTCAGGTCATGCTCATCCGCCGGATTCTCCCATGCCAACGACGGGGTTTCAACATGTGGGAGTTCGATCCGGCGTAGCACCAGACTCTGAGCGGGCTCTTCGACACTACGTACGAAGATGTCTGGAAGGTGTTGTTCAAGGGCGCCGAGGCTCCCGCATCCGCTACCGAAGATCGCGGATTCAGCTCGCAGCGTCCGGCTGACGAGGTAAGTGATTTTGTCCTTTACAGAACGCTCGTTTTCCATAGTTTGACTCTATGCGGGATCTAAACTCCCTTTTCCTTTGACAGGACTGGCTGGCGAAGGCCGAACAGACTATCTGTCCGGCCCCATTGCGAGAGGACCCAGCGGACGCCCGTCTAACGGGGCTGCTGGCTCCGGCACCCCACGTGGTGCCGGAGAAGAAGGCCAAGAAGAAGGCCACAGGGACTCGGAAGAGTTCCCGTTTTCAGGTCCTATCGGATGACGACTCCGAGGCCGACTCCTCTCACCAAGGTGAGGAGGAGAAGAAGAAAGCCTCTCCCCCAGTGGGGGGAGAGAAGAAAAGGAAGGCCTCCCCAACGAGGGAGGCCAAAGGGTCCAAGAAGGGAAAAACTCTTCCCCCGGACTGCTCTGCGAATGCCAGTGACGACGACGAAGACTAGCCCCCAAGGGCCAAGCCCCTGGCGAGATCGTGAGTATCCGGACTCCCGAATAACTTTATGGTTTTTTCTTTTTTGCCACACAATGTCTTTCTAATGCCGCATACAACCCTCCAGTCCGCCCAAGGACGATCTTCCCGCTTCGTCGAGCGGGTCCTTAGGTGTGTCGGATATGGATTCTCTTCCGACCGCCTCCACCCCCCGTGACATGGACGATGCGGAGGTGGGATCCCGAGAAGGGACCCGCCAGGAGGAGGAGGCCCCGGAGGTGTCGCAGGACAACCTGCCGGACTTTGCACCGGACTCGGCTCAGGATCCCATTGTGGCTCCGGAGTCCGGCGGGCGGCCCCTTCATAAGAAGGGCAAGACCGTGACGCCGGCAGCCTCCGCCCAACCGGAGGTGCTGGATAGCTTGCTGGAGGCGCTCAATGGCGCCTCCATCAAAGAGGAACACCACACTGTTATGAGTGCGGTGATTCAGAAGGTGCAGCTGGCCAAGAGCGGGCTGACCGAAGCCTGCAGCAGCCTTCTAACAGGCTTTGAGGTAAGAATTTTGATATATGTAAAATAGTATCGCATAGACAGTAGCCCCTGATGCTTGGTTCGGTGTTCGGAAAGAAAAGTCGGACTGAGGATCTAAGAAGATATACGCAGGAGTCATAAAAAATATGTCAATATGGGATTGCAGGCTGCGCTGCTGACCTCTGCCGCACTGACTGCGGAGGTCAATACTTTGAAGGAAAGCCTCGAGCGGTCCGAGAACGAGCTCGGCCGTGCCAAGAAGCAGCTCGAGGACAAGGAAGGTGAGTAACACCTTATTAAAATTGTACCTTACAGAAAAGGATTTTGGTTGCAAAAAGAATGACAAGGATAACATGGGTATTGCAGGGGCCACTAACGAGGTGGCGACCCTGAAAGAGGCGGTGGCCGCGGCCGAATGCAATGCGGCCGCGGAGCGCACCGAGAGAGAGAAGCAGGAGGCGCGGGTGGCGGAGGTACAGCAAGAGCTCCAGGATCTCGTGAAAAAACATGAGAGCCTGGAGCGTGACTCGAAGACTCGAGAGTCTGAGCTTGCAACGGCTCTTGAGAGTGCCAAAGCCACTAAGGCCGAAGTCTACAAGGCCCTCCAGGAAATCGAGGCGTTGAAGAAAATAGCAGCGGGTAAGGCATTTTTCATGCAAAGTAAGCATGTGAGTGTTAATTACCTGTTGCTTACCCGAATTCGGAGCTCTCCAGGAGCGTTCGTAGATCTTCCTTGCAGCGTGTCCGATGCTGCCGCATTCTACCGGGCCGAGGAGGGGAGCTCGATGGAGAAGGTCTTCTAGTCTCAGTATGCTGAGGCCGGACATCCGGTGCCCCTTAGCGACCAGCTGAAGCAGCTGGTCGAGCTCCACAAGGCGGCCGAACAGGCCATGAAGGGCCTCATAGTTCGGCTATGGCCTAAGGAGGCCATGCCTGGGAGCTACTTCGGCCTGGTGCAGCGGCTGGTGGATGCGTGCCCGTGGGTTGAAGTCATCAAGCACTCCACCTGTATTGAAGGTGTCCGTCGGGCCCTTGCCCGCGCAAAGGTGCACTGGGCAAGATGGATGCCCAGAAGCTCGTGATGGACCCGCCACCAGAGGGCAAGGAGCATCGCACGCCCGAGATGTATTATAAGAGTGTGCTGAAGGGTGCCCGCACTATTGCGGGTGAGTGCTCCAAAGATGTAATATTTGAGTAGACTCGCATTTTGTTATCCTATGTGCTGAAAACTCAGTTCATTTGCGCTAAGCAACGCGTTTTAATTTAAAATATTACCTTCTGTGCGGCTGTTTATCAAATCTGAGAGATGGCAAGTCGTCAGCTTCAGCCCCCATGCCACGAGTGCTGGGATAAATTTGAGCAGTCTTGTTCCCATATTTGGGTCCGTCTAGGGAGGCGCTCAACACAACGAACAAGGCAACCGTACTTATAATGCTTGAACACTCTCACTTAGCCATAGAATTCTATAATTTTAAATTTCGGCGAAGCCACTAGTCTTCGGAAGGCCGAATTTGGGGCACTATCCACGCCTGGGCCGGACTAAGTCGGCTCCTCGCTCTAAGCGGCATAAGTCTTTAAGGACTCGCAAAAAACCTCTCGAACAGCGACCAGCTCTCGCCTCATCATGACAGCCAGTTTTAGCTTTCTCCACTGAGGCGTTAACCCAGCTCAACTGGGGCGCAATCGCAGTGGTTCTCCCAGTGCTACCTTAGCCGATACAACGGAACGTAAGGTACCAAAACATGGGAGCCGGGCAAACCCAACTATTGACCCAAGACATGATTCGGAGCCGATGCATACAATGCTATAAGTTCGGGGTGCTGCACTTGTGAAAGCGTTCGGACTTATCACACCATGATGCGGGAAACGTAAGCTCCTGGTGTATTACCCGTACCAAAATGTACGGGTGCAACATGTCATAGATGAACATATGTATAAGAAAGAAATGCAATTGGAAGCAAAAAGGTGATGCATTACTTTATTCAAGAAAAACTGCTGTAAGTGCAGAACGATACAAATGGTGCGATAAGCAAGGGATGGGACTGTTAAACATGTCCCCCTCCAGGGGTAGGTTGCGGAATTGTGCATAAAACAGATTTAATGCTCGTAATGGAGACCACCTGGATATTCGTTGTAGCCTTTCTCCTTCCCTGGCTGTTGCATCGTGAGTTCGGCATGTCTGCTGCCGGACAGGGCCTCTGACGAACGGAGTCCTGTGGGAAAAAATAAAAAGGAAAAAGAAAAAAGAAAAAAAGAATGACACACTTGAGAGCCCCTGGTGTGGTTGAGCTGCAGTCTGGGCCTATCGTGGTCGTGCCCCTCTCCCCATGCCCATGGTATCTTCAGAGTGTAATGGTGTACGCGAAGGACCTGTCTTGACATTTTACAGGGGCCGGGGTTGGGGTCGCACTGCTACGCGTGCTCGGAACGTGCCAGGTTGTCTTGTTGTAGGTTTCTCCGGGCGCGCTTAGCTGTGTCCGACCGCTTAACGGCCGGAATCGAGAATTTCCTTAAGATGCTGCATTGTACTTCTGCCGCGAGAGCCGCTGTATGTTCCTCCGTGCGGAGAGAATGTTCAGTGTTTCCGTTGACCGTGATGACTCCTCGAGGGCCTGGCATCTTGAGCTTGAGGTATGCGTAGTGCGGCACCGCGTTGAACTTTGCAAACGCGGTACGTCTGAGTAGGGCATGATAGCCGCTGCGGAACGGAACTGTGTCGAAGATTAACTCCTCGCTTCGGAAGTTATCCGGGGATCCGAAGACCACTTCCAGTGTAACTGAGCTTGTACAATTGGCTTCTACACCTGGTATGACGCCTTTAAAGGTCGTCTTTGTAGGTTTAATCCTTGAGGGGTCTATGCCCATTTTGCGCACTGTATCCTGATAAAGCAGGTTCAGGCTGCTGCCGCCGTCCATCAGGACTCTGGTGAGGTGAAATCTGTCGATGATTGGGTCTAAGACCAATGCGGCGAATCCACCATGGCGGATGCTGGTGGGGTGGTCCCTTCGGTCAAAAGTGATCGGGCAGGAGGACCATGGATTGAACTTCGGGGCAACTGGCTCCATCGCGTATACATCCCTAAGTGCATGCTTCCGCTCCCTTTTGGGTATGTGCGTTGCGTATATCATGTTCACCATCCGCACCTGTGGGGGGAAACCCTTCTGTCCTCTATTTTTCGGCGGTCGGGTCTCTTCCTCGTCATCGCTATGCAGCCCCTTGTCATTGTTTTTGGCAATTAACTTGCCTGCCTGCTTGAATACCCAACAGTCCCTGTTGGTGTGGTTAGCTGGCTTTTCGGGGGTGCCATGTATCTGGCACAAGCGGTCGAGTATTCGGTCCAAATTGGACGGACCCGGAGTAGTTCTTTTGAATGGCTTTTTCCACTGACCGGGTTTAGAGCCTCTGAATCTGGCATTGACTGCCGCATCCTCACTGTTGTCGCCGTTAATGCGGCGTTTATTTTTGTTACGACGGGTCCTTGATATCCAGACTGCCAGAATTTTTGCTGAGGTTGTTGCTGCGTGCTAGCCAGCTGTCCTCACCCGCGCAGAAGCGGGTCATGAGTGATGTGAGGGCTGCCATGGATTTTGGCTTTTCCTTTCCGAGTTGTCGGCAAGCCACTCGTCGCGGATATTATGCTTGAAGGCCGCAAGGGCCTCTGCATCCGGACAGTCGACGATTTGGTTTTTCTTGGTTAAGAACTATGTCCAGAATTGTCTAGCCGATTCGTCTGGCTGCTGAATTATGTGGCTGAGGTCATCAACGTCTGGTGGTCGCACATATGTGCCTTGGAAGTTATCAAGGAATGCGGCTTCCAGGTCTTCCCTACTCCCAATTGACTCTGCTGGCAAGCTGTTAAGCCAATGCCGGGCTGGTCCTTTAAGCTTGAGGGGGAGATATTTGATGGCGTGAAGATCGTTACCGCGGGCCATGTGGATGTGAAGGAGATAGTCTTCGATCCAAACCGTGGGGTCTGTTGTGCCATCGTAAGATTCAATATTCACGGGTTTAAACCCTTCGGGGATTTGATGATCCATTACTTCATCTGTGAAGCATAGTGGGTGTGCGGCGCCTCTGTACTGGGCGATATCACGACGAAGCTCAAAAGAGCTTTGTCTGTTTTGTTTGGCCCGGCCGGACTTACTGTGTCCGGCGCGACGGTTGTCGTCACGTATCATGGGGCGCCCACGCGATCCATAGATCAATCTTGATTGTCTTGCCCTATCCTCCAATATATCTCGCAAGTCCGGAGCGTTCCCCTGTGGCCTTGTGCTTTTCGAGCGATGCCGGGGTACGGGTCTAGTGAAGGGCCTAGAGGCCTCTCTGTCGCGACCGCGGGGTGGTCGATCAGCCGTTTTGTCTCCTGGTGATGCGGGTTCATACGCCTCCTCCTCTAATCGGGGGAGCAGCTTGCGTTTAGGGTAGCTTTTGGAGGGGCCTTCGAGCTCATGCTCTTGATCAGCTCTTGATCAGCTCTAAACTGTTGCTGCTTTTTCTTGAGGCTGTTCGCCGTGGCCATAAGCCTGCGTTTAAAACGCTTTTGTTCGACGGGATCCTCAGGCACGACGAATTCATCGTCGTCGAGGCTTGACTCGTCTCCGGAGGGAGGCATATAATCCTCTACCTCTTCTTCTGCCGCTCTCTCATGAGGGCTGGCGCCTCCGTCCTCCTGTGCTGGATCTTGCTGGAGTGGGTTGTCTTCGGCACTGTCCGGTGTATTATTATCTCCGGTGCCGGAATCTTCATTCTTGTTGCGGCGGAATTTAGAGCGGCGCCGCTGACGCCGGCGCTTGGGCTGTTTCTTGGAGGGGTCATCCTCCGCTGTTCCTTCGCCATTCCCTTCCTTTGGGATATCCACCATGTATATGTCATATGATGAGGTGGCTTTCCAGTGCCCGGTGGGCGCTGGTTCTTGGTCGTCTCCGGCATCGTCGTCCATACCGTCGATGTCTTCGGAGTCATAGTCTAGCACATCGGTTAGATCGTCGACAGTGGCTACCAAGTGGGTGGTGGGTGGGCTTTGAATTTCTTCGTCGTCCGCATCCCAACCGTCCTGACCGCAGTCCGGCCAGGGCTCTCCTGATAACGAGAGATACTTTAGAGAACTCAAGATGTCACCGAAAGGTGAGTGTTGAATGATGTCCGCTGCGGTGAACTCCATTATCGGCGCCCAATCAGATCCGATCAGAGGGGGCGCGGGAGGTTCAGAGTCCGGCAAGGAGTCCGACACCTCGAAGTCACGAGCTTCATGAGGGACAAGGTCAGTGTTCGACTCTATACCATAGAGGTTGCAGCCCCCGAGGCGGTGTCTAGCCATCCGTTCTCGACCTGCATAGCCGGCTCTGAGTTGAAGATCGGAGCGGGTTCGAGTGTGGCCTCCAGGGTACTGTCCGGCTGCGGAGCTAAATCATGCTCGCCGTGACAGTGCAGCACGCTCGGCTCTGGCTCGAATCCATCGAGGATCAAGTCCCCGCAGATGTCAGCCGTGAAGTTCAAACTTCCAAATCTGACCTGACGGCCAGGGGCATAGCTTTCGATCTGCTCCAGATGGCCAAGCGAATTGGCCCGCAGTGCAAAGCCGCCGAATACAAAGATCTGTCCGGGGCGGAAGGTCTCACCCTGGACTGCGTCGTTGATGATGATCGAAGAAGCCATCGAGCCTATCGGTGACGGCACAGAGGAACTCTCAATGAAAGCACCAATGTCGGTGTCAAAACCGGCGGATCTCGGGTAGGGGGTCCCGAACTGTGCGTCTAGGCGGATGGTAACAGGAGACAAGGGACACGATGTTTTACCCAGGTTCGGGCCCTCTTGATGGAGGTAAAACCCTACGTCCTGCTTGATTAATATTGATGATGTGTGTTACAAGAGTGGATCTACCACGAGATCAAGGAGGCTAAACCCTAGAAGCTAGCCTATGGTATGATTGTTGTTCGTCCTATGGACTAAAGCCATCCGGTTTATATAGACAACGGAGAGGGCTAGGGTTACACAGAGTCGGTTACAAGGGTAGGAGATCTACATATCCGTATAGCCAAGCTTGCCTTCCACGCCAAGGAAAGTCCCATTCGGACAAGGGACGAAGTCTTCAATCTTGTATCTTCATAGTCTTGGAGTCCGGCCGATGATGATAGTTTGGCTATTGGGACACCCCCTAGTCCAGGACTCCCTCAACAACACCTGCCGCCACACCTGCCAGCATTTTAGAGCCGTCGAAGTGCATGATCCAGTTGGAGTATGCGCCGTACTCTTTAGGGAGTTCAGCCTCTGTCCATTCGGTGATGAAGTCCGCCAGTACTTGGGATTTAATGGCTCCCAGTGGTTTATATGTGATGTCGAATGGGAGGAGCTCGATGGCACACTTGGCAATCCGGCCCGTGGCATCGCAGTTGTTTATTATGTCATTGAGTGGTACTTCAGAGGCCACCGTGATTGAACACTCTTGAATGTAGTGTCATAGTTTCCGGGATGCCATGAAGACCGCGTACGCTATTTTTTGATAATGTGGGTACCGGGATTTGCATGGTGTGAGGATGGTAGATACGTAGTATACCGTCTTTTGAACCGGAAATTTGTGTCCGTCCTCCTCTCGTTCGACGACAAGCACCGCACTCACAACTTGGTGTGTCGCAGCTATGTATAACAACATGGGTTCGCCAACGATCGGCGCGGCCGGGATTGGGTTGCTTGCTAAAAGAGCCTTTATTTCCTCCAGTCCGGCCATCGCCGCGTCTGTCCACTCGAAGTGTTCAATTCGTCGAAGAAGGCAATAAAGTGGCAATGCCTTTTATCCTAATCTGGAGGTAAACCGGCTTAAAGCTACAACACATCCAGTTATATTTTGGATTTGTTTTAGATCTATTCGGGTAGCCAACTGTGACAAAGCTCAGATTTTAGCTGGGTTTGCTTCAATTCCTCTATTGGAAATGATGAAGCCCAGCAGCTTTCCGGCGGTAACGCCGAAAACACATTTTTCCAGATTGAGCTTAATATCATATGTTCGTAGGTTGTCGAAAGTGAGCCTTAGATCGTCTATTAAAGATTTGGCATCTCTGGTCTTGATGACTACATCGTCGACATATGCTTCAACTATTTTGCCGATTTGTTTCTCTAGGCATGTTTGAATCATGAGTTGGTAGGTGGCACTAGCATTTTTAAGCCCGAAAGGCATAGTGTTGAAGCAGAAAGGCCCGTATGGCGTGAAAAATGTTGTTGTGGCTTGATCGAACTCCGTCATCTTGATTTGATGGTATCCGGAGTATGCGTCGAGGAAACACAATGAGTCATGTCCCGTGGTAGCATCGATAATCTGATCGATGCGTGGGAGAGGGAAGGGGTCCTTAGGGCAAGCCTTCTTGAGGTTTTTGAAATCGTGACATAGGCACCAGGATTTATCCTTCTTTGGTACCATCACCAGGTTTGCTAGCCAATCCAGGTGTTTTATTTATCTAATGAATCCGGTCTCGAGTAACTTGGCTAGTTCCTCTCCCATAGCTTGTCGTTTGGGTTCTGAAAATCGTCGTAGTGTTTGCTTGACCGGCTTATATCCCTTCAGTATATTGAGAGTGCGTTCGGCCAGCCTGCATGGGATCCCCGGCATATCAGAAGGGTGCCAGGCGAAGATATCCCAGTTCACGCGTAGGAACGCCCGCAGTGTGGCGTGGATTGTGGAGTCCAGCTATGCCCCGATGGATGATGTCTTTGTGGAGTCCGTTGGGTGGACTTGGAATTTGACTATTTTGTCCGCTGGTTTAAAGGAGGTGGACTTGGATCACTTATCGAGTATCACGTCGTCCTGATCCACTGCGTAGCGTATTGCAGTTAATTCTTCGACCGCGAGGGCTTTGGACAATGCTTCGACAGCCAAGGCGGCAGTTTTGTTTTTGGCGCGGAGTGCTCTATCTGGATCACTGGCAACAGTGATAATTCCATTGGGCCCGGGCATCTTGAGCTTCATGTACCCGTAATGGGGTATAGCTTGAAAGCTCGCAAACACATTCCATCCCAACAAGGCATGATATACACTAGTGAAAGGGGCAACCTAAGAGGTTGTCTTTTCGGATCGATAATTCTCCGGTGAGCCGAATACCACATGGAGTGTGATTTTTCCTGCACATCGTGCCTCCTGAATGGGAATAATTCCTCGGAAGGTTGTACTGCTTTGCTCAATGCGGCTCCTGTCTATTTCCATTTTGTTGAGGGTTTCCTTGTAAATCAGGTTTAGTCCGCTACCGCCGTCCATGAGCACTTTGGTAAGCCGGAAGCCGTCCACGATTAGACTGAGGACCAAAGTGGCTGGGGCCCGGACTGTTCTAAATTGCGGTTCATCATTAGCACTGAAAGTTATGGCCGTGTCGTTCCAGGGGTATATTGCTGCGACTTGGCACTTCGGCGAGGCTGTGGAGTGCTGTCTTGCGCCTGTTGCCTGAGGCGAAAGTCTCGAAGACTGTCAATACTGTAGTGTTGTCTTCTGTGGGATGTTGCTCTGTGGTGTTTTTTATGAGGAGATCCTCGCCGCTCTTGGCCACCTGCCGAAGTATCGAACATGCTCTAAGGCTGTGTGTTGGTACGGTATCCGGTGTGGTGTGTATTTTGCATGGCCTATTGAGGCACCCATCGAAAACGGTTGTGCGCCCTGTAGTGGGCTTCGATTTCTTCGTGACTGGATGGGCGACCTACAAGGGTACATCCTTTTTGTTTGGACGAGGGGTTTAGCAAGAGCTAGTGGATCCCAAAAGGTTGCCTGAGTTTTCCAGGTGCTTTCCATCGCGCAGTACTTCTGTACTATGATCGCCAAGTGTGATACGCGACGGCGATTTATGGCGTTAAGGAGTCCCTGGTCCGTGCAATTTTTGCAAGAATAATGAGATTGCATCTTCATTGCAACAGTCTTTGACCTTGTCCTTGACAAGGAGGAATCTGGCCCAAATGTGATGTACCGTCTCTTGGGATTGTTGTCTGATGCGGGAAAGATCGCTTGAGTCTAGGTGGGTGGGTGGATTTAAGTCCGAACCCTGATCCGATCTGTGACCCAGAGCTTGAGGGGTTTCCGAACATAATAGTTCGGGTTCCAGGATGTCAACCAAATTTTCGGGCCCATAGTCCGATTCTAAGTTCAGAGTTTGGGGCATATCTTCCCGCGGGCTGGTATCCGGCTTGGTGAGCTCGGAAATCCGGACAAATTTCATCCTCAATATAGGGGAAGAGTTGTTGCATTGCTCCTCCACCACCGCTATCTGATGGGTGATCGGCGGAGATTCAATCTCTCTCTGGTCGGGTTGACACCCAATCCGATTGTAGTCCGAAGTGACTCCCAAAGCGGCGATATGATCCAGGAGCCCGTTTAGAGACGATATCCTCATTGGATCCATCTGCTCAGGTATTCCGAGCTGACGTGGAGACGATATTCGATGACCCGAGAAGTCATTGTCGGTCCGACGGCCGAAGGGGCGATCATGACGAAGCCGCCCTGCCAGAGGGTTTGGCCTGAGGCAGGGCTCCCCAGAGGTGATGTTGTCCTTGATAACAAGGCGAGACATCAACCCTATCTTCGACGTTGCAGTGAAACTCTTAATGAAAGCACCAATGCCGGTGTCAAAACCGGCGGATCTCGGGTAGGGGGTCCTGAACTGTGCGTTTAAGGCTAATGGTAACAGGAGGCGGGGGACACAATGTTTACCCAGGTTCAGGCCCTGTCGATGTAGGTAATACCCTACTTCCTGCTTGATTGATCTTGATGATATGAGTATCACAAGAGTTGATCTACCACGATATCGTAGAGGCTAAACCCTAGAAGCTAGCCTATGATTATGATTATTGTCGTCCTATGGACTAAACCCTCCGGTTTATATAGACACCAGAGGGGGCTAGGGTTACATAGAGTCGGTTACAGAGAAAGGAATCTTCATATCCGAATTGTCAAGCTTGACTTCCACGCAAAGGAGATTCCCATCCGGACACGGGACAAAGTCTTCTATCTTGTATCTTCATAGTACAAAGTCCGGCATATGCATATAGTCCGGCTGTCGAAGGACCCCTTAATCCAGGACTCCCTCACCAGCGGCCCAGGCATCTTCAGGGTATAGTAGGCATAGTGGGATGCCGCCATGAATTTAGCCAAGGTCGGGTGCCCAAGGATTCCATTGTACAGAAGGGGGAGTTCAACTATGTCAAACACAATCTTCTCAGTCTGGTAGTTAAGTTCTCCCCCAAATGTTACTGGCAACGTAATCTTCCATTTAGGTTGGCTCCTGCCGAGGTAGACTCCTTGAAACATGCCCTTAACCTCTAACTCTTCTTGTGCCATCTGAAGCCTGTTGATAACTACCGGGGAGATCAGATTCAGTCTGGCCCCACCGTCCACCAACATCTTTGTGACCTTGAGGTTGCAAATTGTTGGAGAAACCAACAAAGGCAGGCATCCTATCGTGATGGTGCGGCTAGGATGGTCCTCTTCGTCGAAGATGATGGGTGTCCTGGACCATTTGAGCTTGCCGGGGCGATTTGCTTCATCGCCTCGGCCCTTACCGCCAGCAACATTGATGACACACAAGTATAGGGGATCTATCATAGTCCTTTCGATAAGTAAGAGTGTCGAACCCAACGAGGAGCAGAAGGAAATGACAAGTTTTTAGTAAGGTATTCTCTGCAAGCACTGAAATTGTAGGTAACAGATAGTTTTGTGATACGATAATTTGTAACGGGTAACAAGCAATGAAAGTAAACGAAGTGCAGCAAGGTGTCCCAATCCTTTTTGTAGCAAAGGACAAGCCTGGACAATTTCTTATAATGATAAAAGCACTCCCGAGGACACATGGGAATTATCGTGAAGCTAGTTTTCATCACACTCATATGATTCATGTTTGGTACTTTGATAATTTGATATGTGGGTGGACCAGTGCTTGGGTACTGCCCTTTCTTGCACAAGCATCCCACTTATGATTAACCCATATTGCAAGCATCCGCAGCTACAAAAGAAGTATTATGGTAAACCTAACCATAGCATGAAACTAGTGGATCCAAATCAGCCCCTTACGAAGCAACGCATAAACTAGGATTTAAGCTTCTGTCACTCTAGCAACCCATCATCTACTTATTACTTCCCAATGCCTTCCTCTAGGCCCAAATAATAGTGAAGTGTCATGTAGTTGACGTTCACATAACACCACTAGAGGAGAGACAACATACATATCATCAAAATATCGAACGAATACCAAATTCACATGAGTACTAATAGCAAGACTTCACCCATGTCCTCAGGAACAAACGTAACTACTCACAAAGCATATTCATGTTCATAATCGGAGGAGTATTAATATGCATTAAGGATCTGAAGATATGACCTTCCACCAAGTAAACCAATTAGCATCAACTACTAGGAGTAATCAACACTACTAGCAACCCACAGGTACCAATTTGTGGTTTTGATATAAGATTGGATACAAGATAAGAACTAGGGTTTTGAGAGGATATGGTGCCGGTGAAGATGTTGATGGAGATTGACCCCCTCCCGATGAGAGGATCGTTGGTGATGACGATGGTGATGTTTTCCCCGTCCCGAAGGGATGTTTCCCCGGCAGAATAGCTCCGCCGGAGCCCTAGATTGGTTCCGCCAAGGTTCCGCCTCGTGGCGGTGGAGTTTCATCCCGTGAGCTTGCTTAGGATTGTTTCCAGGGTAAGAGCCTTCATATAGCAGAAGATGGGCACCGGAGGGCCACCAGGGGGCCTAGGAGACAGGGGCACGCCCAGTAGGGGGGGCGCCCCCCACTCTCCTGGCCAGGATGTGGGCCCCCTCTGGTATTTTCTTCGCTCAATAATTCTTTTTAATTTCAAAAATGACTTCCATGGAGTTTTAGGATTTTTGGAGCTGTGCGGAATAGGTTTCCAATATTTGCTCCTTTTCCAGCCAGAATCCCAGCTGTCGGTATTCTCCCTCTTCATGATAAACCTTGTAAAATAAGAGAGAATAGCCATAAGTATTGTGACATAATGTGTAATAACAACCCATAATGCAATAAATATTGATATGAAAGCATAATGCAAAATGGACATATCAACTCCCCCAAGCTTCGACCTCACTTGTCCTCAAGCGGAAGTCAAAATCGAAAATATGTCCACATCTTTAGAGATAGAGGTGTCGATAAAAATAAATTACGGACATGAGGGCATCATGATCATTCTTATAACAGCAACATATAAGGATTTTATCATATGATTTCTTATGCTCAAGTAACAATCTATTCACAATGTCAAGTATGGGTCATAAACTTTATTGAGAACTAGCAAACTATAATCTCAGCCATTGAGGCAATTGCAGTTTATCATAACATCAGAAAGAGTCAAGAATAGAGCTTTTCAGCAAGTCCACATACTCAACTATCATCTAGCCTTCTACAATTGCTAACACTCACGCAATACTTATGGTTATGGAGTTTTAATCGGACACTGAGAAAGATATGGGCTTATAGTTTCGCCTCCCAACGTATTCACCTTTGGGTGATGTCAACAATAATAGTTCATGCTAACTTACATCCAATTGGAGAAGGGAAAGGTGAAGATCACCTTGACTCTTGCATAAAGTAAAAGACATAAAGTAAAGATAGGACCTTCACAGAGGGAAGCAGAGGTTGTCATGTGCTTTTAGGGTTGGATGCACAAAATCTTAATGCAAAAGAACGTCACTTTATATTGCCACTTGTGATATGAACTTTTATTATGCAGTCTGTCGCTTTTATTACTTCCATATCACACGATCATATAAAGCTTATTTTCTCCGCACTAATAAGTCATACATATTTAGAGACCAATTTTTATTGCTTGCAACATGACAACTTACTTGAAGGATCTTACTCAATCCATAGGTAGGTATGGTGGACTCTCATGGCAAAACTAGGTTTAAGGATATTTGGAAGCACAAGTAGTATCTCTACTTGGTGCAAGGAATTTGGATAGCATGAGGGGGAAAGGCAAGCTCAACATGTTTTAAAGATCCATGACAATATACTTTAACTGAGATGTGAGAAAACATAAACCATTACGTTGTCTTCCTTGTCCAACATCAACTCTTTAGCATGTCATACTTAATGAGTGCTCACAATCATAAAAGATGTCCAAGATAGTATATTTATATGTGAAAACCTCTCTTTCTTTATTACTTCCTATTAATTGCAACAATGACCAAAACTACGTTTGTCAACTCTCAACAACTTTTATGCCTCATACTCCTTATATGTGAAGTCATTACTATCCAGAAGATCAATATGAACTTCTTTTACTGTTTTTATTCTTTCTATTTTCTGAAGATCATAGCAAGATAGCAAAGACCTTGACTCAACACTAATCTTTATTATAGGTAGCTCATGGACTTGATTACATAAAGAGATCACAAAGCAAAACTCAAAACTACTTCATACCAAAACTTTATTCTACTAGATCAAGATATTACTAAAAGGATCGAACTAAGTAAAACGGTAAAGATAGGAGTGTGATGGTAATACGATAACGGGGCACCTCCCGCAAGCTTGGTAGTTGCCAAGGGGAGTGCCCATACCCATGTGATTATGTCCTCAGACGTGGTGAAGAAGGAGTTGTTGATGATGTAGGCTTGTTTCTCAATTTACGCTTGAGGACAACATTTTGCTCCTGTAGATCATCAATCTCCTGCTCAAGACTTAATATCCTTCTGCATAGTTCTTGTTTGTTTTCCTGCTAGAGACAAAAAGGGATAAACTCGATCTTTGGCTTCTTCGCTCTATCAGGGAGGCTTGACTTTTTAAACTCCGCATGCATGTCCCTGGGTTGAGGTAATGGGGCTTCATCTTTGTCTGAGCTCGTCTCCTCCTTTCCCTTAGGCTCATAGTCTTCCTCTTCCTTAGTGGTCCAGCCACCATGCTCCATGTCCCTGTAGACCTTAGGGTCTGCAAGGAAATCAGCCATATAGCTTTCTCCCTCCAAATCCTGGGACGACATATTGCTCTAACCTGCGGCAGAAACAGCTCGAAACGAAAATAGAAGATTTTTGCGTGATACGGTGGCCAAAACCTTCGGGAGATTATATAATGAAGTTTTACCGACCAAAAGAAGTAACATACAATAAAACAGAGTCCGGGAGGCACACGAGGTGCCTACGAGATAGGGGGGTGCGCACAGTAAGGGTGGGCACGCCCTCCACCCTCGTGGAGGCCCCGTGTCCTTCCCGGATTACTTCTTGCTTTCCAAAATTCTTAAATATTCCAAAACGGAGAAAATTTGCCATTAGAACTCTTTTGGATTCGGTTTACTTACCGTACCACATACATCTGAAACATTCTGGAAAGTATCCCCTATGTATTCCTCCGGGGTTACGATCTCAATAATATTAGTTTCAACGTTGATAGGATTACCTGAGATATAATGTTTGATTCTTTGACCATTCAGCACCCTCAGACTTGTGCCTTCGAAGTTGTTGATTTTTATGGCACTGGAACGATAGACCTCCTCGATAACATAAGGACCTTCCCATTTAGATAGAAGTGTTCCTGCAAAAAATCTTAAACGAGAGTTGAATAGCAACACATAATCACCTATGTTAAATTCTCGCTTTTGTATCCTTTTGTCATGCCATCTTTTAACTTTTTCTTTGTACAGTTTGGCATTCTCATGAGCTTGGGTTCTCCATTCATCAACTGAGCTAATATCAAAGAACCTCTTCTCACCGGCAAGTTTCAAGTCATAGTTGAGCTCTTTAATTGCCCAGTATGCTTTATGTTCAAGTTTAATAGGTAAGTGACAAGCTTTTCCATAAACCATTTTATATGGAGACATACCCTTAGGATTTTTATATGCAGTTCTATAGGCCCATAATGCATCATCAAGTTTCTTGGACCAATTCTTTCTAGATCTATTCACAGTCTTTTGCAAAATTAATTTGAGCTCTCTATTGCTTAACTCTACTTGACTAGACTGCGGGTGATAAGGAGATGCAATTCTATGATTAACATCATACTTAGCAAGCATCTTACGAAAAGCACCATGAATAAAATGTGAACCACCATCGGTCATAAGATATCTAGGGACTCCAAACCTCAGAAAAATAACTTGTTTAAGCATCTTAACAGAGGTGTTATGATCAGCACTACTAGTTGGAATAGCTTCTACCCACCTAGTAACGTAATCAACAGCAACTAAAATATGTGTGTAACCATTAGAGGCATGAAAAGGTCCCATCTAATCAATGCCCCAAACATCAAATGGTTCAATAACAAGAGAATAGTTCATAGGAATTTCTTGACGTCTACTAATATTACCAATTCTTTGACATTCATCACAAGACAAGGCAAAATTACGAGCAGCTCTATCTCTAGCGTGGTGTCCTCCATATGGTTCGGAGTGACACTTGCGTAGGATCTGTTCCTGTTCATGCTCAGGTACACAACGTCTAATAACACCATCTACTCCTTCTTTGTGAAGGTGTGGGTCATCCCATAAGTAATGTCTTAAATCATAAAAGAACTTTTTCTTTTGTTGGTATGTGAAACTAGGTGGTATAAATTTAGCAACAATGTAATTAGCATAATCAGCATACCATGGAGCAGTACGGGAAGCATTAATGACCACTAATTGTTCATCAGGAAAGCTATCATCAATAGGTAGTGGGTCATCAAGAACATTCTCTAGTCTAGACAAGTTGTGTGCAACGGGGTTCTCAGCTCCCTTTCTATCAATAATATGCAAATGAAATTCTTTGAGCAAGAGAACCCATCTAATAAGTCTAGTCTTAGCATCTTTCTTTTCCATAAGATATTTAATAGCAGCATGATCAGTGTGAATAGTAATTTTAGAATCAACAATATAAGGTCTGAACTTATCTCAAGCAAACACAACCGCTAAGAATTCTTTTTTAGTAGTAGCCTAATTTCTCTCGGCAATATCAAGAGTTTTACTAGCATACTGGATAATATTTAATTTCTTATCAACTCTTTGCCCTAGAATAGCACCTACAGCATAATCACTAGCATCACACATAATTTCAAATGGTAAATTCCAATCAGGTGGCTGAACAATAGTTGTAGTGATCAAAGCTTTCTTAAGTATTTCAAATGCTTCTACACAATCATCATCAAAGACAAAAGGAATATCTTTTTGCAATAAATTAGTCAGAGGCCTAGAGATTTTAGAAAAGTCCTTAACGAACCTCCTATAAAAACTGGCATGACCAAGGAAACTTCTTATACCTTTAATGTCCATGGGACATGGCATCTTTTCAATAGCATCAACTTTAGCTTTATCAACTTCAATACCCTTTTCAGAAATCTTATGCCCCAAGACAATGCCTTCATTAACCATAAAGTGGCACTTTTCCCAATTCAAGACGAGACTAGTGTCTTCACATCTCTGCAAAACTCGATCAAGGTTGCTCAAGAAATCATCAAAAGAGGATCCATAAATACCTCACAAAACTTATCAAAAAAGTCATAGAATATAGCCATCGTGCATCTTTGAAAGGTAGCAACTGCATTACATAAACCAAAAGGCATACGTCTATAAGCAAAGGTACCGAAAGGGCAAGTAAAAGTAGTTTTTGATTGATCCTCCACTAACGCAGGTATTCAAGAGAAACCAGAATAACCATCTAGGAAGCAGAAATGTGTGTGTTTGGATAGTCTTTCTTGCATTTGATCAATAAAAGGTAAAGGGTAATGATCTTTCTGAGTAGCTTTATTTAATTTACGGAAATCAATTACCAGCCTATAACCTGTAATAATTCTTTGTGGGAACAATTCATCTTTATCATTAGGAACGACAGTAATACCTCCCTTTTTAGGAACGCAATGGATAGGACTTACCCAATCATTATCAGCAACGAGATAAATTATACCTGCCTCAAGGAGCTTTAGTGTCTCCTTTCTTACCACTTCTTTCATCTTAGGATTTAACCATCGTTGAGGATCTCTAACTGGTTTGGCATCTTTCTCCAATTTAATTTTGTGTTGGCATAGAGTGGGACTAATGCCCTTAAGCTCATCCAGACTATATCCAATAGCAGCACGGTGCTTCTTCAGAGTTTTCAATATCTTTCTTCTTCCTGCTCTGAAAGGTTAGCACTAATAATAACATGATATATTTTCGTTTCATCAAGATAAGCATATTTAAGATTATTAGGTAAAGGTTTGAGCTCAAACACGGGATCACCCATGGGTGGAGGGGGATCCCCTAGGATTTCAACTGGCAAGTTGTGTTTCAGAATAGGACCCTGTTGAAGGAATACTTCATATATTTCCCTTCTTTCATTCATAAACATATCATTTTTATGTTCTAGCAAATACTGTTCTAACGGATCAGTAGGAGGCATGGCCATTGAAGCAAGGCCACTAATCTCATCCTTACTAGGTGATTCTTTATCGCAGGGTTGTCTACCAAACTTAGCAAAATTAAACTCATGAGACATATCCCCTAAGCCAATTGTAACAATATCCTTTTCAGAATCAATCCTAGCGTTAACAGTATTCAAGAAGGGTCTACCAAATATAATGGGGCAAAAGTCATCTTGTGGGGAACAAAGAACAAGAAAATCAGCAGGATATTTAACGTTCCCACACAAGACTTCAACATCTTTAACAATCCCAACTGGTTTAATGGTATCCCTATTGGCAAGCTTAATAGTAACATCAATACCTTCTGACTCAGCGGGTACAATATCATGCATAATTCCTTTATATAAGGAAAAGGGTATTGCACTAGCACTAGCACCCATATCACATAAGCCATGACAATATTGATCTCCTATTTTAATAGAAATAACAGGCATAACTACAATAGGTCTATGTATCTTAGCATCTGGTCCAGCAATATTAGTAGTTTCACCACAGAAATAAATAACATGCCCATCTAAATTATCATCCAAGAGACCTTCACCATAGCAATACTAGGTTCAAAATTAATTTGCTCACGAGGTGCATATGTTCTAGTATTACTCTTATGAACAACAGTTGAAGCTTTAGCATGATCCTTTATCCTTACATGAAAAGGTGGTTTCTCAACATAAGTAGTAGTCACGAAAGGATCATTATAAGTGATAGTCTTTTCTTCAACTGTAATAGGTGCAACTACCTTTACTTCAGTGGGAGGGTTATATTTAAACCACTTCTCCTTAGGGGGATCTACGTGAGTAGCAAAAGATTAAAAAAAGCAGCTATCTCAGAGTCAAGTCCATATTTAGCGCTAAATTCACGAAAAGCATCGGTATCCATAAAAGATTTAACACAAGCAAGCTTAGATGTTATACCTGACTCCTTACCATCGTCGGAACCCCAATCTTCAGAGCTGCACTTAATTCTTTCCAATAAGTTGCACTTGAATTCAATAGTCTTCAGCATATAAGAACCAACACAGGAAGTATCAAGCATGGTGCGATCATTGAGAGAAAGCCGAGCATAATTTTTTGAATAATCATATCTCTTGAGAGCTCATGATTGGGGCATGAATATAACATTGACTTAAGCCTCCCCCAAGCTTGAGCGATGCTTTCTCCTTCGCGAGGCCAAAAAATATATATCTAATTATGATCACAATGAACAAGATGCATAGGATAGAACTTCTGGTGAAATTCCAACTTCAGTCGTTTATAGTTCCAAGATCCCGTATCATCACATAGCCTATACCATGTCAATGCATCTCCCTTCAAAGATAAAGGGAAGACCTTCCTTTTGACAACACCATTGGGAATACCTGCAAGCTTAAATAATCCACAAACTTCATCCACAAAGATAAGGTGTAAATCGGGATGCAATGTTCCATCTCATGTAAAGGGATTAGCTAGCAATTTCTCTATCATACCCGAAGGAATCTCAAAGTAAACAGTTTCAGTAGGTTCAGTAGGTTGAGGAGAAACTCTTTGCACTACTGGTCAGGGCGAAGATACCCCTAACAAGCCCCTCAAAGTATTAGTTTCGATAGTAACAAGTAACAGAAAATTTATCACACTATATAAATGTTTCCTTACCAAGTTCCACTCACCAAAGAAGCTTCACTCCCCGGCAACGGCGCCAGAAAAGAGTCTTGATGACCCACAAGTATAGGGGATCTATCGTAGTCCTTTCGATAAGTAAGAGTGTCGAGGAGCAAAAGGAAATGACAAGCGGTTTTTAGTAAGTTATTCTCTGCAAACACTGAAATTGTAGGTAACAGATAGTTTTGTGATAAGATAATTTGTAACGGGTAACAAATGTGAGACACTTAGGTTGACTTGAC
This sequence comes from Triticum dicoccoides, assembly GCF_002162155.2. Taxonomy (NCBI): domain Eukaryota; kingdom Viridiplantae; phylum Streptophyta; class Magnoliopsida; order Poales; family Poaceae; genus Triticum; species Triticum dicoccoides. The sequence goes on from NC_041385.1 coordinate 294,366,872, forward strand.
GAGCCTAGCATGTACAGGCATGGCCTCGGAACATGAGATACCGAAAGATCAAATATGAGTCGTATGGTAGATGCGATCAACATGGAGATGTTCATCGTTGATGACTAGTCTGTCTCACGTGATGATCGGACATGGCCTGGTCGATTCGGATCATGTATTACTTAGATGACTAGAGGCATGTCTATCTGAGTGGTAGTTCATTAAATAATATGATTAGATGAACTTAGTTATCATGAACTTAGTCTAAAATTGTCCTTACAATCTATCCTGTTGATCCATTGGCCCACGCTAATGTTGCCCTCAACTTCAACGCGTTCCTAGAGAAAACCAAGCTGAAAGACAATGGAAGCAACTATACGGACTGGGTCCGTAACTTGAGGATCATCCTCATATCTACCAAGAAAGCATATGTCCTTGAAGCACCTCTAGGTGACGCACCCATTTTCCCAGCAACTCAAGACGTTATGAATGCCTAGCAGTCGTGTAGTGATGATTACTCGCTGGTTCAGTGCGGCATGCTTTAAAGCTTAGAATCGTGGCTTTGAAAGCATTTTGAGCAAAACGGAGCATATGAGATGTTTCAAGAGATAAAAATGGCTTTCCAAGATCATGCTCAGGTCGAGAGATATGAAATCTCTAACAAGTTCTATAGTTGTAACATGGAGGAAAACAGTTTTGTCAGCGAGCATATACTCAAAATGTCTGGATTGCACAACCGTTTGTCTCAGCTAGGAATTAATCTTCTAGATGACTCGGTCATTGACAGAATCCTCCAATCGCTTCCACCTAGCTACAAGTGCTTTGTGATGAACTACAACATGCAAGAGATGGAGAAGTCAATTCCTGAGTTATATTCGATGCTGAAATCAGCGGAGGTGGAGATCAAAAAGGAACATCAAGGATTTATGGTGAATAAGACAACTAGTTTCAAGAAAGGCAAGGGAAAGAAGAAATTCAAGAAGTACGGCAAGGGAGTTGCCGCGCCTGGTAAATCAATTGCCGGGAAGAAGCCAAAGAATGGACCCAATCCTGAGACTAAGTGCTTTTATTGCAAGGGAAATGGTCATTGGAAGCGGAACTGCCCCCAGTACTTAGCGGATAAGAAGGCTGGCAACGCCAAAGGTATATATGATATACATGTTATTGATGTGTACCTTACCAGCGCTTGTAGTAGCTCCTGGGTATTGTATACTGGTGCGGTTGCTCACATCTGTAACTCAAAACAAGAGCTACGGAATAAGCTGAGACTAGCGAAGGATGAGGTGACGATGCGCGTCGGGAATGGTTCCAATGACGATGTGATCTCCGTCTGCATGCTACCTCTACATCTACCTTCGAGATTTGTTTTAAACATCAATAATTGTTATTTAGTACCAGCTTTGAGCATGAACATTGTATCTGGATCTCGTTTGATGCGAGATGGCTACTCATTTAAATCCGAGAATAATGGTTGTTCTATCTATATGAGAGATATGTTTTATGGTCATGCCCCGCTGGTCAATGCTTTATTTTTATTGAATCCCGAACGTGATGTTACACATATTCATAGTGTGATTGCCAAAAGATGTAAGGTTGATAATGATAGTCCCGCATACTTGTGGTGCTGCCGCCTTGGTCACATTGGTGTCAAATGCATGAAGAAACTCCATGCAGATGGACTTTTGGTGTCTCTTGATTATGAATCATTTGAGACATGCGAACCATGCCCAATGGGGAAAATGACCAAGACCCCATTCTCCGGAACAATGGAGCGAGCAACCAACTTGTTGGAAATAATACATACTGATGTATGCGGTCCAATGAGCGTAGAGGCACGTGGTGGCTATCGTTATGTTCTCACCCTCACTAATAACTTAAGTAGATGGGTATGTCTGCTTAATGAAACACAAGTCCGAGACCTTTCAAAAGTTCAAGGAATTTCAGAGCAAGGTAGAGAATCAACGAGACAGGAAAATAAAGTTCTTATGATCAGATATGGAGGAAATATTTGAGTCACGAGTTTGGCACGCACTTAAGGAAATGTAGAATTGTTTCACAACTCATGCCACCTGTAACACCTCAGCGAAATGGTGTGTCCAAACGTCGTAATCGCACTCTATTGGATATGGTGCGATCTATGATGTCTCTTACCGATCTACCACTATCATTTCGGGGTTATGCTTTAGAGACTGCCACATTCACTTTAAATAGGGCACCATCTAAATCCATTGAGACGACACCGTATGAATTGTGGTTTGGGAAGAAACCTAAGCTGTCATTTTTGAAAGTTTGGGGATGTGATGCTTATGTCAATAAACTTCAACCTGAAAAGCTCGAAACCAAATCGTAAAAATTTGTCTTCATAGGATACCCTAAGGAAACTATTGGGTATACCTTCTACCTCAGATCCGAGGGCAAGATCTTTGTTGCCAACAATGGATCCATTCTGGAGAAAGAGTTTCTCTTGAAAGAAGTAAGTGGAAGGAAAGTAGAACTTGATGAGGTAACCCCTCTTGAACCGAAAAGTAGCGCATCTCAGGAAGATGTTTCTGTGGTGCCAGCACCGACTAGAGAGGAAGTTAATGATGATGATCATGAAACTTTGGATCAAGTTACTACTGAACTTCGTAGGTCCACGAGGACACATTCGACACGGGAATGGTACGGCAATCCTGTCCTGGAAATCATGTTGTTAGACAATGGTGAACCTTCCACTACAAAAAAAATACATTTCCATGATGATACGTGCTTGTCACAGTAGGTCACATTTTCTGTCATGCATGTACATCCATGACTATCTTATGACAGAATCAAGATTGTCATACCTGTGCTATCGTAGAAGTGTTCCATGACATTACAAAAATTATCATCACGGAAGTGTCCACTGACATCACAATAAATCGTGCCTCACAGAAGTGCTTTCGTCAAGGGTGACCAACACGTGGCATCCACCGTAATGGAACGCCGTTAAGCTATCGGGTCCGGTTTTGGATTCGATAACCGTTAACAGCCTGGACCAATGGGGATTTTCCACATGTAAAATCATCATTGGCTGGAGGAAACACGTGTAGGCTCACCGTTTGGACATATGTCATCCACTCATTGGACCGAAGGCGCCTATGATACGTCGACATGTGGCACGACCCAACATAGGCCCATTCCTGTGAAAAGGCCAGCCCATTTTACTTTGTCAAAAGGTGGTGGGATGGCCCACGGAAAGCCTGTTAACGGCATGTTCGCATATAGCCCATTTACAGCCCGCTAACCAAGGGCCCATTACGACCCACCCAAATTAGGCCCAGTAGCGTCATCTGGGACGTCCAATATGATTCCAGCCCGTTTTAACTGCTGGCCCATGTATAGCCCATGACGTCTTTCAGCCCATATGAGGCCCTTTGTAACTCTTAGCCCATTAACGACCCGTGGTGAAACTGAGCCGTAATGAACAATGTATCACATTATACGCATTAACGGCCAATTATTCCATTGGTCCGTTTCCAGCCCATGTTATCTTTTGGCCTTCTCTGGGCCATTTATTCTTGGGCTCATTTCCAGCGTTCGGTTACTTACGGCCCATTACTGTCATTTTCTGCTTGTGGGCCAAATTCAGCCCATTGTTATAGTCGGCCCGTTTGTGGCCCGTTAATACGTTGGGCCATTTTCATAACGTCATCAAATACGGCCTATTAACGATGGCCCATTATGGTCGGCCCATGAATGGACAATTCCCACTCTAGCCCATTTACGGCCATAATGCGGTCTATTATTGTCCCTTGTTTGGACAATCGATCATACGACCCATATAAGGCCCATTGATGATATGACCCGTAGAAGGCCCATTGTGTCTACGGCTCATAGAAGGCTAATTGTTTCTACTGCCCATAGAAGGCCCATTGTTTCTACGACCCGTAGGAGGCCCAGTGTCACTATAGTAAATATGTAGCCCATGGTTATTGTGGCCTAGTTTTAAAAAATAGGTTATTGCGGCCACTAGCAAACCACAAAAGGAGAACTCCACTGACTAAAAGCAAAGATATAAACAAGATAACAAGGAAATAAATAAGCAAGCAACTTATGCTAGGCTATCACGGCTATTACACATATTACATCCACTAGGCATGAAAGTTCGCCACCAGTGCAAATATAGGGAACAAAGTAGCATATAAACGCCGCAGCAAAGCAAGTCCAGAACTAAAACCACTTTTGAAGAGCTCAAGAAACAACATTCTGGGTACACATAATGCTGGCAAGATGCTTAGCAAGATTATTAACTTTCTCTTGTTTGGCACTTAAATCCTCCAGCGCTTGCTGTTGCACAAGAAAGTATGCATCTGAATTCTGAAGGGACTTCCTATGTCCTTCAGCTTCTTGCCGCAACACAACTGACTAATGCCTTTCAGCTTGTAGCTAAGACTGAAGAAGCCGAAGTGATTCAGGCAGCGAGTTCGAAGAGCTTGTGTCAGCAGTACTGGCCAGTAACTCGAACACTACATCAACGCAGGAGTGTGGGGTTTTCTCACTGTGTACAAGATCATTTTTATCACCTTTCTTGGAGACCAATAGAGTTGTCTCACTATCTTGAACCTTATCTGCATTACTTTCTATACTATTGCATAGTGGGGTGCTCTTCTCCAATATTTTTTTTGCATACTACAAGAGAAACAAGCAGAGACATCACAGGTTGAGCATGTAGTATACCAAACTCATTTTGCTAAACCGGTTCAGTAGTAAGGTGGATAGGATAACAACATGAAACAGACATATATCTATGTACTATGGTCATTGTATTGTCCATATCATTCTAGTTTATGTTGCCTAATCAAGATAGAGACACAGTTCAACTCATATATTTTTAAGACACAACAGCATAAACAGAATATAAGTGTGAGAAACTACACAACATTGGCAACACTTGTAATGTGCATCACATGAGAACATAACTGTTTATACAATTGAAACTAAAATCAACATAGAGCAAGAAGTGAGAACAACAATCCAGTTAAAGAAATAGGTTTAAAACATACCTGTTGTGCCATTGGAGTTTCAATTGGATCCTTCAAATTCGAAAGTAGTTGTTGTGAGTAAATACAGTGATGCAACAGCAAAGGAGTATGGACCATAGCTACGGAATCTGACCTGAGAACAGTTGCTCTTCTGCTTTAAACATGGAGTTTGGGTTAGCTGTGGTGGTCTTCATGCTTTGGGCACTGCAGTTGCTTTACAAACTGCTCATGTGGGGGTACTCTGTGGGGACATGGTGCTTTGTCAACTAGAAGTGGGTTACTATCCGCTGGGGTTGCGGTTAGATGGGTTGTAGCTGGTTCTCTGCCCAACGGTGTAAGTGTGCAATCTGGAAGAGTCTCGATTATGTGTGCTCGGGCTAGTTTGTGGGCCAGTACAACCATGGTTCTATCTGCATCGACGGGTAGCACTGTCTTTTGTGATGAATGGGTCTTTGCTCCCTTAGATATTGCCATCACCCACTCCAATTCAAATGGCTGATAAACAAGAAAAGAAATTGAGCATACAAACATTGTATGATAGACAGATGTGGTAATTCACATATATGTTGTATAACCAAATAGGACAGCATGACACAATTTCACATATATGATGCCTAACTAAACATGATAGCATGACACAATTTCAGATATATGATGGATAACTTAACAGGATATAATGGTGTAATTCAACATATGATGAGTATCTAAGCAGGATGACATGACAAAACTATATGATGTCTTTTCTAAAATAGGTTGGGATGAAATAATTCACATGAATGTTGTCTAAGTATACAGGATGGCATGATATAATTGACATAATTGATTCATATACTAAGCAGCTGGCACTCGCATGTATGATCTCTAAACTAAGGATATGGAATTCAATTTTGTTCATATGATGTCTAAACTAAGCAATGCAAGACACCATATGCATGAGATGAGAAATATAGACATTGCAACTTAAAGCATACACCTCAGGTGGGATATAGGACTGGTCACCTGTCTCTGAATCCTCCTCTGAGGATCTCCCCATAACCATCGAGATATATGCTTCAACAGGTACCATTGTCTGCTCTGAAGACCTTGTTTTCACTCCGAATTTTTCCGTAACCGGCTCAAATGGCTGATCCACATGAAGAGTAGTTCAATATACACAGATTGTCGACAAATGGAATACGTAATGAAAAAAAAGATGGCATGAGATAATTCACATATATGATGCCTGGCTACATGGCGGTGCATAATTCACATATGATAACTGGCTGAAAAACATGGCATTGCAGAATTCACATATCTGATATAGAAAGCAAACATGAGGCATTAACACAAAGCATGTCTAATCTAAGCAGATGGCATGGCAATGCAAGACGCCATATGCATGATATGGGCAATATAACCCTGCCAAGTTAGAGCATGCACC
>NC_041385.1:294373664-294381226 GCF_002162155.2 Triticum dicoccoides
TGGTCATTTGTCTCTGAATCCTTCTCTGAGGTGCTATCTGTAACCAGCAAGAAATCTGCATCGACAGGTAGCACTGAGTACTCAGAAGACCTTGTTTTCACTCTTGATTTTCCCATGACCGACTCAAATGGTTGATGCATAGGAAGAGTAGATGAATGGATAAATATTGTTGACAAATGGAATACATTATGAAAAAAATATGGCACAATACAATTCACATATACGATGACTGGCTAAACATGATGGCATTGCATGATTCACGTATATGATGCCTGGCTAAAGAAGATGGCATTGCATAATTCCCATATACTCCCTCCGTTCCTAAATATTGTCTTTTTAGAAATTTCAAATGGACTACCACATACGGATGTATATAGACATATTTTAGAGTGTAGATTCACTCATTTTGCTCCGTATGTAGTCACTTATTGAAATCTCTAAAAAGATAAATATTTAGGAACGGTGAGAGTATGGTATAGAAACCAAACAGGTGGCATTCACACAACGCAAATCTAAACTAAGCTGATAACATATAAGATGGAAGCAATGCGAGGCGCCATATGCATGATATGACCAACATCGGCATGCCAGGTTAGAGCAAACACCTCAACTGGTAAACAAGAGTGGTCGGCTCCCTCTGAATCCCTAAGGGGTGCATGCAAAAATCAAGACTGATGGTAGCAAACGAGGGGATGGATCCCAAACTAATGATAACTGGTAGATTATAGGTTCAGTTCAAAAAGATAGACAATGGATCATCTATTCTTTGTTGGCCACCCAACATGAACAACATAGAAGACCCCAAATGAACCAGATAATAGAGAGATACTATTGTTGCTGCCTCGATATGAGACCCACGGGCATTTTAAAACTCATGTTTGAACGATAAAGTATCTGGTAATAATAACCGATGTACTCCCTCCGTTCCTTTATATAAGGTGTATTTGTTTTTTGATAAAATTTCACAATATAAGGTGCATCTCTTTTAAATCCTCATAATTTCCATTTTATCCCTCCAAAAATAGGAAATATCTCTCACCTGATTTGATGTATCTCTCGTTGTACAAAAGAAGGAAACTATCTCTCTCTCGATTGCATGTATGTCTTACTTTCCTGGACACATTGATTTACTTTCCACTAACCAACAGATTTGGCAAGGGTAATTTGGTCCTAACACCACTATAATTATGTGCCTTGGTCACCGTGTCAAAAATAATACACCTTACATAAAGGTATGGAGGGAGTATAACATAAGCAAACACGAAAGACTGCGACCTCTCTTCCAGAACTGTGTAGTCCTCAGGTTCATCTGCTTAGTCGATGATGGTAATGAAGTTGGCGTGGCCGCCGGCAACAGGGAAGATGATCTGAGGCAGTTAAAGAAAGTCTGCAGGGGGAATCTCTGCTGTAGTGAACGCTTCTGTCGATGGTGCACCTCAGGTGGGGTGGATGATGGCACGACAGGAGTAGGACATAACACACAGAGTTTTCTTTGATGCCTATCTGAAAATGAAGTAAATCTGTAAGGGCTCCTTAGACATGGAGGATTCTATAAACACAGGGACAGGAAAAACATAGGATAGGATAGGAATGCACATGCAAAACAAAGCATTTGGAAACATAGGATTTTAGTCAACCTGGGTGATTGGTTCACATGAATTGGAAGAACACAGGAATGGAGAAACATGGTCAAATTAATGTCAAAGCATGTGAAAATGAAAAAAAATTAAGAATCTTATTATGCCAGCAATGCAATTAATTCTGTTCTTCATGCTTATTAATTTGAAAAGGACGTCCAAGTGAATATTAAAATTCCTATGTTTTTTCTTTGAAAGAGACACCAAAGGAAAAAATCCTCCTGTTTTGCTTTGTTCCACTACTTCTGACCAAATGCACGAATAGTAGTACCATTGTAGATCCATAACAAAGGATCCCTGAGGGATCGACATGAATGCAGAGTAACAAAGTGATGCAACAAGTGTACAACCACTTTGGCATAGCCTTGTGGACCTCAACATCATTGGGTTGGACGTGGAGGATGGTGATGCTGGTGTGACTGTCGGAGGCGGTGAAGAAGATCTGACGCCTCTGGAAACGGTGCCAAGGGTACTGCTTCACTGTGATGGACGGTTCCGTCGTTGGAGCAGCTCTGGTGAGGTGTACGGCGGCGAGGCTGAAGCAGGACAAGACACACAATGTTAATCTGAAGTGGGTCTCTAATATCATCTCCAATAGATGATGTAAAATACATCACCAAAAAGTGCTATATGTAAAACACATTATCCACGCCACGACTGCTCCGACAGATGCTGTAAGTATTTTTCACTCTAAACTTAACTGAAGAAACTGAACTTTACAGTCAACACTGAATTTTATTGTCGAAACTGATTGAAATAGTAACAGAGCATTGCAATAGATGTTTAGGGCATTCGAGCACTAGTAGGAGAGAAGCAGTGATCTAAATCAACAGACGCTCGAGCAGGGAACGCACTAGCAGAGCGCAAGTCGCGCCATAGCACCGCGAGCGAGTGCTAAAGCAGCAACTCCTATAGCTGCCGGAGGTCATGCAGCAGCAGCAGTAGCGCGAGCGAGAGCTAGAGCAGAGCGGCGGCATGAACTAGAGCAAGAGCAGAGCAGCAGCGCGACCAACAACAATAGAAGAGAAGAGGAGCAGCACAAACAAAAGCAAGAGTTGTGCAGCAGTGCGACCGACAGCAAGAACAAAGCCACAACGCGAGCGAGAGCCGGAGCAGCATTAGCAGTAGCGCGAGCGAGAGCCGAAGAAGCTGCGGCTAATGCCGGTGAGGAAGTCTCCACTGAGGAAGCAACGACATGGGGGAGAGATGCCGTGGATGAAGTGGCCGGTGACAGCGTTGTCGATGGAGACTCACCATAGCTGCTCGGTATCCAGCATCGGCAACCCCGTAAGATCGAATAAAAGATAAAATGCAGCGGTGAGTGCAGAATCTCCTTGGTGGCGCCGAGTTCGCCTCAGTTGCATCGGAGGAATTGGTGAGGGTGTTGCGGTTCCAGTGGGGCAGGTCAAGATGGCGTTGTGGGGATGGAGGTGGCTCAATAGAGAGGCGAACATTGAGGCAGCTCCTTGGAGGTGGAGGACGGGGCGTCTAATCCGGCGGGACGACGATATCGATGACGAATCCTCATCCGATGCGGTGGATGAGGGACGGTGAGTTGTTGTGGTGGACGACAAAGTCTGATAAGAGTCTCCGGCTGGGCGGCGGTCGGGAGGCCGATGGAGGAGCATGGGGAATCGGGGGTTTTGGCGGCCTCGGTGTATGAATGGGGGGAACGAAGGGGAAGGGAGGGGGAGCCATGGCTTAGGGACGCACTTGTCCGAAATGTAGGGTAAGTTACCAGCGTACCCCCACCAATTTTGACACCACAACATCGAGCTTCATTTCCAGCTGAGGGGTAGAAGGGGGATTTCACGTGTCTGGTCTGCGGGACCAATTTTGGATGAGGAGGGAGTTTTCACGCGTGTCAAAATTTCGGGATTACAAGGCGCGGCACGGGTTGAAGAGGCGGGAGTTTCAAAGCAGGTGAGACAAAATATATTCGAGCTTGAAAATTCCGGGATAACAAGGTGCGGATTCCTTGTTCAGCAGAACAAACTTAACGTGTACAAAAAAAATTCATACAAGACACAAGAGAGTCATGTCCCCTTTTACTATATTGCAATAAATGCAATTAAAAAACTACAAGAAAAATGTAAAAAAAGATCGAGAGAACAAGATTACCCTGTACAGTACCAAATCGATTCGCACTTCCCTCAACAACAACAACAAGAAACAAATCAATTCCCACCAAAGAAAGAGTAATGTCCCTTTGTATATGATTACAAATGCCAGGATCTCGAATTTCAATTTTTGAATCCACGTTATGTTGAATTCGAATATATAGTTAGGTGACCTTGCGGTGTATAATTGATGTAGTCGTACATTTTGATATATATTGCCGTCTACCATATGGACTAAATTTGAATCAATTCTCCTTATTTGAATACGATTGTTGTCAAGTTATACAATCATTTAAATATTATCTTGATAACAAAAAACATGCATATAGCAGTAATCATATTTCAATATGAACTACGTGTACCTAATATTTGTATCCATTTTATGTTGAATTCAAATCATAGTACATTGGTCTAGGTAGCGAGATGTTCGGTATAATCTAAACCTATTTTCATATGTATATTTTTTGGCTGAATTGGGACAAGTTTTGGTATAAGCTTCTTGCAAAACTGGAGATTCTCTCAACAAGCCTCGTGGTTCCGAGAGGGAACGTGCCACCTTTGTGTGCGAAACGATATACGCTTCCCCCCTTGAGTCTCTTTAGAAAGGCAACATAGAACTACATGACTGCCCTATTAAATTTTGGAATTATTCAGGGTTCATTTGTCCTTTTTATACATTAATTGAGTTTCTGATCATTTAATGTGCATAACTCAAATTTGAACTACAAGCACATGCTCCCATGCACCAGAGTTGGTTGAAAAATCACATCTGTGTCCTCGGTGAATTTCTAGGTACCATGCAAAAAAGGGAATAAAATTCAAACATCTGGGCATCGTGGCTCAGTCGAGAACATTGAGAAACTTCGTTTTAAAATTCTTGTAAATCCAAAATACATCTAAAAATCATGAAATCTGGCATGGTGTCATGTCATGGCAGTAACATGCTGTGGTTAAAAAATTGGCCGAATAGGAACACATTTTTGTATAAGCTTCTTGCAAACTGAAGCTTCTCTCAAGAAGGCTCATGCTTCTGAGAGGGAACGTGCCACCTTTGAGTGGGAAACAGTATACGCTGCCCCCCTTGAGTTTCTTTACAAAGGAAACATAGAACTACATGAGTGCCCTGTTAAATTTTGGAATTATTCCGAGTTCGTTTGGCCTTTTTTATACATCAATTGAGTTTCTAGTCATTTAATGTGGATAATTCAAATTTGCACTTCAAGCACATACTCCCGTGCACGAAAGTTGGTTGAAAAATTACATATGTGTCCTTGGGTGAATTTCTAGGTCCCATGCAAGAAATGGGAATAAAATTCAAACATATGGGCATCGTGGCTCGGCCGAGAACATTGAGAAACTTGGTTTCAAAATTCTCGTAAATCCAAAACACACCTGAAAATCATGAAACTTGGCATGGTGTCATGTCATGGTACTACCATGCTGTGGTAAAAAATATTGGCCGAATTGGAACAGAATTTGGTATAAGCATCTTGCAAACCGGAGCTTCTCTCAAGATGGCTCGTGGTTGTGAGAGGGAACATGTCAGCTTTGTGTGAATACTTCAAATTTAAAATACAAGCACATGCTCCAGTGCACCAAAGTTGGTTGAAAAACACATGTGTGCCCTCGGGTAAATTTCTAGGTCCCATGCAAGAAATGGGAATGAAATTCAAAATTCTGGGCATCGTGGATGGGCTGGAAACATTGAGAAACTTAGTTCTTTAATTTCTATAAATCCAAAACATGCATGAAAATAATGAAACTTAGCTTGGTGCCATGACATGCCACTAACATGTTGTGGTAATTTTGCTGTCCGATTTGCGAAGGCGCACACATTAACAATCAACAAAGTCATTCTGGAACAAGTGATGTCACGTTACAATCGGAAACACAAGTACTATTGAAATTGTGAGTGTTCTATTTACCATTTACATGTGGCCACGTGTCCCCTTTTTTTATTAGCTAGGAGGCGTTGTGCAGGGTAGCTATTTGAGTACGAGAGGCGTGTGATCAGACCCCTGCACGTGCTTATCGGGAGGAGAGCCCTTTAACCTCCATCTGTGGTCAAGCTCTCTCCCAAGGTCTCCATTAATGGCACCCGAGCCTCTGTTTAATGGCATGGCTATGTCTCACTCGACTGAGATTTAAGAGTGAAAAAAGAAAATCTGAAAGCACGGATCTTGATGTAAGATCCGACGGACCTATACAGCATCTACTGCGGCTTATAGCAATACTGATGAATATATAAGGATGACGACAAAGGATAATATAGGAAGATAATTAAAAAAGCCACATGAGGCTACGCCTGAAATACAAAAGGGCAAAAGAAGAAGGAAGACAACGATTTGGCTCGCTGATCTCTACTTTCTTGATGCGTTGTTGCAGGCGCGGGAACTAGTCTGCACGGTGAGTGGTGATGAGATCTTTCGTGTCCTCAAGACGCTTCTTGAGAGCATCCACGTATTTCTCCACCAGCCTTTGGCGCTCGATGCGGAGCATGTCATTATCATCCATAAGTTTCTTGACGATGACGCATGTCCTCTTCAACAAGGCACTGGTCTCCTTCTACTGGTCTACACTTCAGACGATCTTCGCGCTCAGCAGGTCATGCTTGGCCCGGAGCCTCTCATTGCCCTCCCTTAGTTCCTGGATGACGTCGGTAGCCTGTTCAAACGAGGCTTTCATGTCATCCTGCAACCTCGCCCAGCCGGAGATCTGATCCATTTGTCTATGGATGATCGCATGCATGCGCCTGTAAGAGTCGTTGCCTACTCGCGAGACATTTTCCTATGCCGCCACGGCGCGGCGGGACATCTCTGCTGCATTCACGGTGCGGTGGGACATCGCTGCTGCTTCTGTGGCGTGGTCGGACCAGTCTGCTGCATCGATGGCGCGGCAGGATCTTCGTGCTGCTTTGGCGGCGCGGTAGGACCTCTGTGCTGCTACTTCCGCGCGGTGGGACATGTCGGCTTGTCACATCCCTAGTTTTGACAATGCCTAGTGCATGCATTAGAGTGTTACATCATGTTTAAATTTCATTTAAACCTGAGATGGGGATTGACTAAGCCCTAGCACCAAATGAATTCAACTAGGGTCAAAATAAAACCTTTTCATTGAACTCAAAATGTCCTCTAAAAATGTTCAACATTTCTGGTTTGAGGTGGAAGCATCTACCAAAAATGGTTTATATTTTTGCAGGACATATTTGGTCACTGAATTAAATCATATAGTATTTTCATTTGGGCATTTAAATGCTATTAAATATTTCAAATGCTCAAACAATCATAAACTAAAATGTTTACTGTTGGATATATTCTAAACAGTAGCCATGATTAGTTTCATGATTTTTGAAAGTGTCTGAGCATTTTTATTAAAGCCCTAAATTTACAGAATAATAGAAAACTGAGATAATTAGAAAAGAGAGAGAGAAAGACCCGTACCTGGGCCACTTACCTGTAGCCGGCCCAGCTGCACCAGTCCAGCCCACCGGGGCAGAGCGGCTGTCTTCAACCTCTGCCAGTAGGCAGAGGCGAAGTAGCACGCACGCACGCGCGCACGCGGAGGCCTCCACCTCCTGCTTCGCCGTGGCAGCCTCCCCGACTTCCTCGCGACGCCACGGAGACGTCCCCGACCCCCTCTCCCTTCTCCCTCTCTCCCGCGTCCTCATCCTCTCCCCGGAACCCTCTCCCCCCCCCTCCTCTGTTCTCCTCACCGAGCGGAGCCCGTCGCCGCCGCTCGCCATAACCACGGCCACCGGGCCTCCCTCGCTCCCCCGACTAGCCCAGAGGCTCCGCCTCGACCCCCT
>NC_041385.1:294381236-294389437 GCF_002162155.2 Triticum dicoccoides
ACCACGGCCACCGGGCCTCCCTCGCTCTCCCGACTAGCCCAGAGGCTCCGCCTCGACCCCCTCTTCCCTCTCCACCGACCCACGGACCTCTGGAAGCCCTGCAACGCCGCCACCATCGCCGTTCCGTCGCCGGCCACCGAAGCTCACCGTTGTGGATTCGCCGCCTCCGACGCCTCCCCGAGCTCCCCGAGGCCACCGTCGCAACCCCTGTGAGCTCCGCCACCGTTTCCCCCTCTTTCCCTCTTTGTTTGGTTGCCGTAGCCGTCGCCCCCTTGATGACCGAAACCCGCCGCCGTCTGTGATCGCCGCCGACGTGCCTCCGGCCACCTAGTGGCCCGGCTGTCGTGCTCAGCTTCCTCCCCGCGCTGCCTGGAACACGTAGGTGCCCCGCACGAGCCTCCCCGGCCACCGTAGCGTCAACCTCGAGCTCGCCCGAGCTCCGGCGACCGCCACGCTCGACGCCGGTGACGACTCCGGCCATCTTAGGCCCAGCCGCTGCCACTACTCGACGCGGACGAGCGCCCGCATCACGTAGACGCTCTCCGCCGGCCATTTGGTCGCCGGAGGAGGAAACCCGCACCCCTCCGCCGTCTCTGGCTCCGCCGGCGACGAGTCGCGGGTCAACTCCGGCGAGTTGACCCAGGTTTGACCTTCCCCGTGTGTCACTGACGTGTGGGCCACCCCCCCTGACATTTTAGTTAGTATTAGTTTAACACTAATTAACCTAGGTTAGTTAGCTGATTAGTCGCTGACCAGTGGGCCCCGGCCCCACAAACAGTTTAGTTAGAATTAACTTAAGGCTAATTAACTTGGTTAATTAGTTGTGTCACTGACCAGTGGACCCCACTGGTCAGGTTTGACCTGAATCTGCCCGTTGACCTGCTGAGGTCAGCATGAGGTCATGCTGACGCAATAATTCCTTTCTGGAATTAAATAAATTAGGAAATGATTTATAATTCCAGAAAATTATATAAACTTCAATAAAGCATAGAAAATTAACCGTAACTCCAAATTAAATAAATTATATATGAAAAATTATCAGAAAAATTCAAGGAATCCATCTGTACCATTTTCATGCATGTTAGAACAACTTATAGCTGCTGTTTAGCACAAATCATATAAATGGCATTTAAATAATCACATATGGAGTTTGAATTTGAATCTTGTATTCAAACCAACCCCATTTAACTTGTTGCTAGATGCATTAGCCCAAAACACATTCATTTTGCCATGTCATGATCATGCATCATATTGTGCATTGCAATTATTGTGTTCCCTTCTGTGTTGCCGGTATTTGTCCCCTCTCGATAGACGTGATATCGATGATGTGATCGTTGACACTGATGAAGACTCAATGTTATCTTCAGAAGTGCCAGGCAAGCAAAACCCCCTTGTTCATTTCGATAAAATCCCACTCTCTCGCTCCTGCTCTCTTTTACTGCATTAGGACAACAACGACATTTTGTTACTTGCTGCGGTAGCTGAACCCCTTTATCCTTTGCATGACCTGTCATTGCCACAGTAAATAGATGAAACCCACTAGCATGAGTAGGAGTTGTTTGAGCCTTGATGTGCCTACTCATTCATGCTTGTTGTCATGCCTACTATTGCTTAGAGTTGAGTCAGGTCTGATTCATCGGGGATGAATCAGAGGCGTGTGAACATGTCCTACTGTGTGTGAGCTAAGTGTGTGAACACGATTTGGTAAAGGTAGCGGTGAGAGGCCATGTAGGAGTACATGGTGGGTTGTCTCATTGCAGCCGTCCTCAGGAACTGAGTTTTGTGTTTGTGATCCATGATTCAGCTACTACCATGCATTGGGCCCTGAAATATGACCCCGCTCGACTTCTTATTCACCCTAGTCCTCTGTCCAGGAGTTGCAAGTAGTTTCTGGTGTTTGTAGCTTACTGGAGGCCGTGGACAGCGCTGACCGTAGGGGTGGGCTGTGATGCGGTAGGTACGTGGCACGGTGTACCGGATGCCCGTTTGGTATCTCGGGAACCCTGTTCACATCGTTTGGGGCTGTGAGCGAAACTCCGGCCGGATCTCCTCATGGATGGAACCCGAATAGGCGATAAACCTGGACTAGAGACTTGAGTGTTTAGGTAGGTCGTGGTCTACACCCACGTCGGCTTTCGCTTGAAGTCTGCCGAGCACATGTCGTGTGCAGACGCTAAGTGGTGGAAACATGTATGAAGAAGTACACCCCTGCAGGGTTAACATCATCTATTCGAATAGCCGTGTCCGCGGAAAAGGACTTCTGGATTGCTTATATCAGTTCATAGACAAGTGAAAGTGGATACTCTCAAATACGCAAGATAAGTGTGAGTGCTATGGATGGCGTTCTCGTAGGGAGACGGGAGCGGATCCATAGTGGGGTATTGATATGGTGAATATGTGGACTCATGTGCGCCACCTCAAAAGAGTCGCTTGCAGTCGTAGTTTAGGATAGCCACCGAGTCAAAGCTGGCTTGCCGCAGTTAAACCCCACCATCCCCTTGTTGATAATGATGCATGTGTAGATAGATCTGATGTAAGTCTTGCTGGGTACATTTGTACTCACGTTTGCCTATTTTATGTTTTTGCAGAGAGACTTCGGTCTCACTAGTAGTTCCACGTGGTCTTCGACGTTTAGCTTGATACCTCAGCTACGATCTTGTGCCCTCGGCAGGATCTGATAGATAGTCAGGCTTCTCAGCCTTTTTCATTTATAGATGTTTGTACTTAGACATGATAGCTTCCGCGTGTGCTTTGATTTGTATGCTCTGATTGTTGGGTCATGAGACCCATGTTTGTAATATCTCGCTCCTCGGAGCCTATTGAATAAATTACTTGAGTCGTAGAGTCATGTTGTGATGCCATGTTGTATTTGCACATATCGAGCATATTGTGTGTATGCTATTGAAATGCTTGGTATGTGTGGGATCTGACCATCTAGTTGTTTATCTTTAGTAGCCTCTCTTACCGGGAAATGTCTCCTAGTGTTTCCACCGAGCCATGGTAGCTTGCTACTGCTCTGGAACACTTAGGCTGGCCGGCATGTGTCCTTCTTCGTTCCTGTGTCTGTCCCTTCGGGGAAATGTCACGCGATGAATACCGGAGTCCTGTTAGCCCGCTACAGCCCGGTTCACCGGAGTCCTGCTAGCCCAGTGCTACAGCCTGGATTCACTCACTGATGACCGACACGTTCGATGCTGGGTCATGGATGCCTGTCCCTGTAAGTCTGTGCCACTTTGGGTTTACGACTAGCCATGTCAGCCCGGGCTCCTTATCATATGGATGCTAGCGACACTGTCATATACGTGTGCCAAAAGGCGCAAACGGTCCCGGGCAAAGGTAAGGCGACACCCGTGGGAATACCGTGCGTGAGGCCGCAAAGTGATATGAGGTGTTACATGCTAGATTGATGTGGCATTGAGTCGGGGTCCTGACAGCGTTGGTATCAGAGCCTGACTGCCTGTAGGTTTACCAAGCCAAACTGGTCGAAGTTGAGTCTAGAAATTCTTTAGTTATATAAGGGAATTGATTGTGGGATGGAACGTAAGGCTCTTTTTACTCCTTATACTTTATGCCCTTCTGATCTGAGTCATCATCTTCTCTTCTACGGGGATTAAGAACTAGGCTATCTCTTCTTTCTATCAGGATCACGTGTTACTAATCTGCAGACTTGTAGGATTGATGGTTCTAAGCTTGAGTCCAGTTTCTACTTCCGTATGTTAATTGTTGATCTCGAAACCTTGATATTGTGCTTCTGAGTGGCTATGCCACCATTTTGTAGCATGTCTCCAATCCTTTGAGCATTTACAGCCGTTATGCTATCGGAGTCATCCCAGGTTTCTAAATAGTCCGATGCATTTGCAAATCCCTTCCTTCTGTTTCCGATGTGCCTTTGGTCAGATTAATCACACAAATTAGTGAGTTGAGGTACTTTATTGCCTCGACATATATGTTGGAATAATTATTATGACCCTAGGTGTTTTAGGGAGTCACCTAGTAATCTAGCAACGTTTTGTGTTCCCAGTGTGAAGATTCTGGCCTTTATTATCGAAAGCATCCTGTGATGCCATTTAGTTAGTAGGCATTCTATTCCTGGGTTGTTGAACCCGAGATTCACTCTACTTATTTCATGTTGATAGTGTTTGCTAGTCCCTTTAGGATAGTAGTAACCTTTGCGATAGTCCTCGAGGTTCGTGGTACATCCTTCTTCCAATTACCATGAACCATTCTTGGCAGGAGTTCTTCTGAACCAAAAGATGACAACAAGAGTGTTGTCGATGAGTTCTCCATGCTATATTGTGACTCTGGCAGCTCAACCCTTCTGCATGGGTTATCCGGAAGAATTATGTTGAACTTGGTTCGACATACTAGTCTATGAATCCACAACTTAGAAAGTTATATGTTCCTTTGAGTTGTCCCTCTTTAGTTGTCTACTGACCTTCGTCTATCAATTGATAGTCAAGAGTATGCGTGTGTTCGTTTATCGATGCCTACTACTTTTGTGGTCCGTCAAGCCATTCTATCGCGGAATGACTAGGAGAAACAAACTCCAGTACCTCATCCATATCTAGGATTGGGTCAAAGTAGTTGTATTCCGCAGATCAAATGCCAATCCAGCTTTTGCTCTGTTCTACCTTGGAGTATTACCATCTTTTATATCGGGATTGTTATAGGAATTGCACACCATCCTATGAACTCTTGGTACAGTGATACTTTTGCCATCATTGTTCATTCCTCGATTCCTGTGTTATTGTAACCGGAATGCCGACAAATGAATCATGGCGTGTGAAATCAATACTCCCAGCAACCTCGTTGCTTGGTAGTTAAAGGATAATAATTTCAATCTTAGCATGTTGGTTTTTAAATCATCCCTCTAAGACTGATCGTGCTACCTAGTCCTTATTTCGGTGCACCCTTCGATTGATGAGTTAGGATCTTGTCAAGTCCTCACTCATTTGATCATATCGTCTTGCCCTCAAAAGTGAGATTGTTCTCGAGCTTAGTAACATACCGGTGGTTCGTGATTTTCCGAATATCTTCTCGGAAGTATTACCAGGTTGTCACCTGACTGCTATGTTGAGCTCGGGATCAAGTCGGGTTCTTGTGAACCACCCTTTCTCCAAGAATCTGTGATGGATATCCTAGAGCTAGTTGGTTAAGCTAGACAACAACTTGGAGAGTTGGAAGATAAAAGCTTGTCTGACTTAGTTCATGTTAAGGGATATCTTTCTGTGTATGTGTGTGTATTGAAGAAAGATGATATCTTCATTAATTGGTCCTTGTGATCAGTTGTTGGACCTATTGTCTTACCCCATCTATAATTTGAGTATGGGCTATCATCCAATCAGACCAGAACCAATGATATTCGTAATGTTGTCTTACTCGTGGTTGATCCCTCGAGCATACACCATTATATCTTTTGGGTCTGACCAATGCTAACACTTGTTCTCTTAACTATGGAATTCCTTTTAAAGGGAAACCCGGAAGAATTGTTGTTGAGCCCATTGACAACATCCTTATCTCCTCCATGATTTTGTTGAACATTAAGCTAGTGTTGGAAACGTTTGAAAGCATTTCTTCATGCTAACTCATGAAGTATTTGTTTGATGAAAGGAGTGACTTCCTCTTATACACGTGCATTTGGTGAAAGTTGCCGCCGTGGATTTGAGAAAGTTAGTTTTGCTTCCTCTGGAATCATTCCAAGTCAGTCATGCATACGTGCGAAGTATTCTGTGGTCTGGAGACTTGCAACCTTCATTCCATATGTGTTCCGAGCACACCAAGCCACTGATTGAGTTGTTCAAAGATAAAGGAGTCTGTCCAAGGTGAACTCTTTGGACTTCCACGCGTGGAGACTTCGATGTCATTAATGATGGTTCCCCCTCCTGAACTCGGTAGTGTTTTATTATAAGACTACTTTGTGGTCATGCTTGTCTTGGACAACATGTTCACATGTTTGTAGTAGAACCAGCTCATGTTTTGGAGCTTGCTATCGTAGTTCATCTCCCAAGAATCCCGCAACATCATCTCGTCGATTTGTGTTGCAAACTTTCATTTTTCTTCCTAGACTCGATGAGTCGGGAATATCCTGACACCAACCAGATCTGAATCTCAGGCAGATATGATGGTTTGGAACATTTCCCAAGAACTATAATATCGGTCCCTCGAAAACCGGTAAAGTGGATGTCGTGGCCAACACACCCAGCCGGAAGACCTGTTATTATAATATCTTGATTGAGGAAGTTGGCCACCTCCCCATAGGGATTTCGTAGGATTTACTCCCTAGTTGCCCCTATGGATTTTGAGATCCCGAAGTCCGACCTTTTACTTGATGTTCTAGATATCAAACCATAATTATCTATGGATTACGCTAGCACATCAAGGAGAACATTAGAAGCGGAGTGCTAAATGTCTCTCGGTCGATCATCCAGATTTTATTTCCTTGGCCCCGCCAAGGGTGAAATCTGAGAAAGTGTTATCTTCCTTTGCATCTGCATCTTCCACCGGTATTCATCATGGTAGTAAGTTGTGTTGCCAGGATCCTTGACACGGATATTGGTAAAATCTTGATGATTATGGAAATGCTCAAGTTCTTGAGAGCACGCGCAAGTGCTAGGTTTGATCGTCGACATTAACTGTATAGTGCTCTCAGTTTCCTCGGTAAGGCTATGACCTTTTCAAACAATGGATTCACTCTCTATTGTTGGGTTCTTCCCAAGTTACCAGAATCATTCCCATCATTTGCACTTTGTTCCCAGCTTGCACCGCCAATGTGCCATTCTACCATGGGTCTCTTCCATTTCCGGTGATAAGCAAATTCATCCATTACGTTGTCTTCAACAAGGTAATCCACATCATCCAAGTCTGAGTATGCCATTCTACCGACCCCCCTCCAAATGATCGCTTGTGATTGCCTTAGGCTGGTTTAAAGAGTTTCAATGATCTCTGAATCAAAGGTAATTCTTTTTGCCACTTAAGGAAATAATCTACGAATCACCCTCCTCCAGGATGTTTCGTCGTGGTATCATAGCAACTCAACTCCTCGCTACGTTGACAATCGATTACCACCTTCTTAAGCGTGAAATTGTGGTCAACCTAGTGAACCTTCGTCATCTGCTTCACTCCATTCCTATGGATGTATACTTCATCTCTCAGCTCGAGAGATGTTGCTATGCCTCATTCCGTGAGTTAATCCTGAGTTGTTCGATCTTCGAGGAGATCGACCCTTCTAGAGTCTCCTTCTCTCCAGGTCATGTTGGCAGGATTTCTCAGAGCAAGACTTCAAGACAATCATGGTGAATGAATCAACGTTCAACTGAACTGCAACCTGGATCGTGAAGATTATACTAGTTGCGTTTACCTTTCACCTTACCCTACGCTCGAATCTCGAGACGAGATTCTTGTTTAGTGGGGGTGAGTTGTCACATCCCTAGTTCTGACAATGCCTAGTGCATGCATTAGAGTGTTACATCATGTTTAAATTTCATTTAAACCTGAGATGGGGATTGACTAAGCCCTAGCACCAAATGAATTCAACTAGGGTCAAAATAAAACCTTTTCATTGAACTCAAAATGTCCTCTAAAAATGTTCAACATTTCTGGTTTGAGGTGGAAGCATCTACCAAAAATGGTTTATATTTTTGCAGGACATATTTGGTCACTGAATTAAATCATATAGTATTTTCATTTGGGCATTTAAATGCTATTAAATATTTCAAATGCTCAAATAATCATAAACTAAAATGTTTACTGTTGGATATATTCTAAACAGTAGCCATGATTAGTTTCATGATTTTTGAAAGTGTCTGAGCATTTTTATTAAAGCCCTAAATTTACAGAATAATAGAAAACTGAGATAATTAGAAAAGAGAGAGAGAAAGACCCGTACCTGGGCCACTTACCTGTAGCCGGCCCAGCTACACCAGTCCAGCCCACCGGGGCAGAGCGGCTGTCTTCAACCTCTGCCAGTAGGCAGAGGCGAAGTAGCACGCACGCACGCACGCACGCGGAGGCCTCCACCTCCTACTTTGCCGTGGCAGCCTCCCCGACTTCCTCGCGACGCCACGGAGACGTCCCCGACCCCCTCTCCCTTCTCCCTCTCTCCCGCGTCCTCATCCTCTCCCCGGAACCCTCTCCCCCCCCCCTCCTCTGTTCTCCTCACCGAGCGGAGCCCGTCGCCGCCGCTCGCCATAACCACGGCCACC
>NC_041385.1:294389447-294424810 GCF_002162155.2 Triticum dicoccoides
CCCCGACTAGCCCAGAGGCTCCGCCTCGACCCCCTCTTCCCTCTCCACCGACCCACGGCCCTCTGGAAGCCCTGCAACGCCGCCACCATCGCCGTTCCGTCGCCGGCCACCGAAGCTCACCGCTGTCGATTCGCCGCCTCCGACGCCTCCCCGAGCTCCCCGAGGCCACCGTCGCAACCCCTGTGAGCTCCGCCACCGTTTCCCCCTCTTTCCCTCTTCGTTTGGTTGCCGTAGCCGTCGCCCTCTTGATGACCGAAACCCGCCGCGGTCTGTGATCGCCGCCGACGTGCCTCCGGCCACCTAGTGGCCCGGCTGTCGTGCTCAGCTTCCTCCCCGCGCTGCCTGGAACACGTAGGTGCCCCGCACGAGCCTCCCCGGCCACCGTAGCGTCAACCCCGAGCTCGCCCGAGCTCCAGCGACCGCCACGCTCGACGCCGGTGACGACTCCGGCCATCTTAGGCCCAGCCGCTGCCACTACTCGACGCGGACGAGCGCCCGCGTCACGTAGACGCTCTCCGCCGGCCATTTGGTCGCCGGAGGAGGAAACCCGCACCCCTCCGCCGTCTCTGGCTCCGCCGGCGACGAGTCGCGGGTCAACTCCGGCGAGTTGACCCAGGTTTGACCTTCCCCGTGTGTCACTGACGTGTGGGCCACCCCCCCTGACATTTTAGTTAGTATTAGTTTAACACTAATTAACCTAGGTTAGTTAGCTGATTAGTCGCTGACCAGTGGGCCCCGGCCCCACAAACAGTTTAGTTAGAATTAACTTAAGGCTAATTAACTTGGTTAATTAGTTGTGTCACTGACCAGTGGACCCCACTGGTCAGGTTTGACCTGAATCTGCCCGTTGACCTGCTGAGGTCAGCATGAGGTCATGCTGACGCAATAATTCCTTTCTGGAATTAAATAAATTAGGAAATGATTTATAATTCCAGAAAATTATATAAACTTCAATAAAGCATAGAAAATTAACCGTAACTCCAAATTAAATAAATTATATATGAAAAATTATCAGAAAAATTCAAGGAATCCATCTGTACCATTTTCATGCATGTTAGAACAACTTATAGCTGCTGTTTAGCACAAATCATATAAATGGCATTTAAATAATCACATATGGAGTTTGAATTTGAATCTTGTATTCAAACCAACCCCATTTAACTTGTTGCTAGATGCATTAGCCCAAAACACATTCATTTTGCCATGTCATGATCATGCATCATATTGTGCATTGCATTAATTGTGTTCCCTTCTGTGTTGCCGGTATTTGTCCCCTCTCGATAGACGTGATATCGATGATGTGATCGTTGACACTGATGAAGACTCAATGTTATCTTCAGAAGTGCCAGGCAAGCAAAACCCCCTTGTTCATTTCGATAAAATCCCACTCTCTCGCTCCTGCTCTCTTTTACTGCATTAGGACAACAACGACATTTTGTTACTTGCTGCGGTAGCTGAACCCCTTTATCCTTTGCATGACCTGTCATTGCCACAGTAAATAGATGAAACCCACTAGCATGAGTAGGAGTTGTTTGAGCCCTGATGTGCCTACTCATTCATGCTTGTTGTCATGCCTGCTATTGCTTAGAGTTGAGTCAGGTCTGATTCATCGGGGATGAATCAGAGGCGTGTGAACATGTCCTACTGTGTGTGAGCTAAGTGTGTGAACACGATTTGGTAAAGGTAGCGGTGAGAGGCCATGTAGGAGTACATGGTGGGTTGTCTCATTGCAGCCGTCCTCAGGAACTGAGTTTTGTGTTTGTGATCCATGATTCAGCTACTACCATGCATTGGGCCCTGAAATATGACCCCGCTCGACTTCTTATTCACCCTAGTCCTCTGTCCAGGAGTTGCAAGTAGTTTCTGGTGTTTGTAGCTTACTGGAGGCCGTGGACAGCGCTGACCGTAGGGGTGGGCTGTGATGCGGTAGGTACGTGGCACGGTGTACCGAATGCCCGTTTGGTATCTCGGGAACCCTGTTCACATCGTTTGGGGCTGTGAGCGAAACTCCGGCCGGATCTCCTCATGGATGGAACCCGAATAGGCGATAAACCTGGACTAGAGACTTGAGTGTTTAGGTAGGTCGTGGTCTACACCCACGTCGGCTTTCGCTTGAAGTCTGCCGAGCACATGTCGTGTGCAGACGCTAAGTGGTGGAAACATGTATGAAGAAGTACACCCCTGTAGGGTTAACATCATCTATTCGAATAGCCGTGTCCGCGGAAAAGGACTTCTGGATTGCTTATATCAGTTCATAGACAAGTGAAAGTGGATACTCTAAAATACGCAAGATAAGTGTGAGTGCTATGGATGGCGTTCTCGTAGGGAGACGGGAGCGGATCCATAGTGGTGTATTGATATGGTGAATATGTGGACTCGTGTGCGCCACCTCAAAAGAGTCGCTTGCAGTCGTAGTTTAGGATAGCCACCGAGTCAAAGCTGGCTTGCTGCAGTTAAACCCCACCATCCCTTTGTTGATAATGATGCATGTGTAGATAGATCTGATGTAAGTCTTGCTGGGTACATTTGTACTCACGTTTGCCTATTTTATGTTTTTGCAGAGAGACTTCGGTCTCACTAGTAGTTCCACGTGGTCTTCGATGTTTAGCTTGATACCTCAGCTACGATCTTGTGCCCTCGGCAGGATCTGATAGATAGTCAGGCTTCTCAGCCTTTTTCATTTATAGATGTCTGTACTCAGACATGATAGCTTCTGTGTGTGCTTTGATTTGTATGCTCTGATTGTTGGGTCATGAGACCCATGTTTGTATTATCTCGCTCCTCGGAGCCTATTGAATAAATTACTTGAGTCGTAGAGTCATGTTGTATTTGCACATATCGAGCATATTGTGTGTATGCTATTGAAATGCTTGGTATGTGTGGGATCTGACCATCTAGTTGTTTATCTTTAGTAGCCTCTCTTACCGGGAAATGTCTCCTAGTGTTTCCACCGAGCCATGGTAGCTTGCTACTGCTCTGGAACACTTAGGCTGGCCGGCATGTGTCCTTCTTCGTTCCTGTGTCTGTCCCTTCGGGCAAATGTCACGCGATGAATACCGGAGTCCTGTTAGCCCGCTACAGCCCGGTTCACCGGAGTCCTGCTAGCCCAGTGCTACAGCCTGGATTGACTCGCTGATGACCGACACGTTCGATGCTGGGTCATGGATGCCTGTCCCTGTAAGTCTGTGCCACTTTGGGTTTACGACTAGCCATGTCAGCCCGGGCTCCTTATCATATGGATGCTAGCGACACTGTCATATACGTGTGCCAAAAGGCGCAAACGGTCCCGGGCAAAGGTAAGGCGACACCGGTTGGAATACCGTGTGTGAGGCCGCAAAGTGATATGAGGTGTTACATGCTAGATCGATGTGGCATTGAGTCGGGGTCCTGACACGGCTGCTTTCACAGTGAGGCGGGACATCTCTCGTGCTTCCGCTTCCATGCTCGCCTCTCCCTGGTGGTAATATCTCGACCCAGAACACACGCTGGCCATGGCAAACGCAAGGGAAGGATGCTGAATGACTTGTTTGTTTTTGTGGATGAGGAGTTGAGGAGGAATGTGCAGTCTTCTTGGCATAGTAGTATTTATAACCGAGTAATAATATGCTCCTAAGTGGGAAACCATTTAGGTTGTGATTGTTGTGAACAGGTTTGCAATTAAATATAGCGTGGTAGTAGTAGTAATTTGGAATGTGACAAGACGCAAGCTCAAATTTTTTTGACGGTTCTAGTTTCGAAGTGCGGCACTATTCCCACATGGCGTGACGTGGGCACGTGTTCTCGGCCTTGGTGTAGCATATGCCATGGTAGTTCTTTTTCCGCTGCTATGACGAGCAATAACTGGCACCATCGGATACATATCTTATGGTTATTGGGGCGTTCGACAGGAATAGCCACGTGGCGAGCTATAGACTAGTCTTTTTTCCAGAGCATTACACCTATCTCCCAGGACTTCTTGCATGCACCATCTCTAGCTCCCTAGGTCGATACCACCCACATACACTTGTACTGTGAGTTTAGTACATTATACAGGAAGAGAAGAGGTGCACGCATGCACTCGTCCTCTGTCACACACGCATATGTAATTATGAATTGTAGTGTTCTCAACCATACGATTGGCTCTATCATAGGTTTCATGTTGCTCCTTGGCCTTGAGATTGAGAAGTTTAAAATGCGGAGGCTAAGCTATAGGCGTGAGGATTTGGTTAATGTGCAGGCCGCACGCAGCACTAACACGCCACGAGCTTCGTCTGCCTGGTGTGCAGTCCGATGAGTTGTCCGATACAACCAGGCCCTGCTTGGTATCTATGCCTCGACTTATGCGCAGAGAAATTAGGGTCAGAGGGAGTACTACTAGTAGTACTACTACTTTGATGTGTCGCGTCAACTCGCACAAGTATGAAACACTTCGTGAACAAACAAGCATACAAGCTCCCTCCGTTCGAAAATACTGGTCATCAAAATGGATAAAAAGGGACGTATCTAGAACTAAAATACGTCTAGATACATCTCCTTTTATCGATTTTGATGACAAGTAGTACTTCTTAGCCAAAGGAACTTCATATCCAACAAACACAAAATATCCGTTCGACTGTTGGAAATTACTGATCTAATGTCGAAGTAATTGCTGCATCAGCACCAAAGCCCACTGTTGGGGATATTACCACTGGGATTGAACCGGCCTACCTGGGCCGGGTTAGCTTCATTAGTAGTTTAAAGGTGATTAAGCAGATGAAGGCCCAAGGCCTGTAGTCGGTTTAGAACCTGTAGCCGTAAACCGGCTTGATATGTAAACTTGCATTGTAAGTTAGGAATAGAGAGAAACCAACCGGGATACGAGTATGAACCGGTGTGGGACCCTGTGGACAGACGGGCGTCACCCGTGTATATAAGGGGACGACCCGGCGGCGGTTCAAGGATAGACAACAACAACTCGAGCCTAGGCGAAGCTTGTTTGCTCCCTAGCCATCGAAACCACATCAATTCCATCACAACTAGACGTAGGCTTTTACCTTCATCGAAGGGGCCGAACTAGTATAAACCCTTGTGTCTTTGTGTCCGCTTTAACCCCTTCAAGTTAACCCGTAGCGATGGCTCCACGACTAAGTCCTTCCACAAGGACATCTGCCGTGACAAATCCACGACAGTTGGCGCCCACCGTGGGGCTATCGCACGACGGTTTGATGATCTTGGATGGCAAGCTCAAAGGACTCGAAGGCTATGCTATGGGCCGGATGACCAAGAGTCGTCGCGGCAAGCTCTACATCGACGATGCAGGATGGGGTCCCGAAGCCGGCTCGATCGAGTACAGGTACCGGGTCCCCTTTGGTGGCATACACGTTTTTATCGGCAAGATTGGTGAGCCTGGGCCTGAGCCGGACATCCGCACCGACCTCGTCGAGACGGCTCAGCGTGCGGGATCTACCCAGGTTAAACCGGTCGTGAGGCGTGCCTTCGTGGGAGTCATCCACGAAGGAGAGCATGAGGATGAGTCAGAATATGGTAGCGAGACCGTCGTCTATTCCGGCGACGAGTCCTCAACCGGAGAGACCGAATCATTGTACCAGTTGCAAGACGACCAGATTAGGGGCTGTTCCGATGGCGACAGTGTTCCGGACCCCCCAGATTAGATCAACCGGGTTGGAATATTCATGGCCGGCACGCAGGCGGCAAATCACTCTTCGACCGCAGCAGCAATGCTCTCCGGATCAGCAGCGGCAGCGGCAGCAAGGGCAGGAGGCCTTGTGCCCCCACCGGTTCAAGTTCTCTCTGACCTGTTTGACGTACTAGCGGTACTTATGGCAGAGGCCAATCCGGCGGATCAGGAGGCCCATGATGCGGAGATTGCAAAGGTGAGATAGCAGATCGTACAGGCCAAAGCCGACCTGGCAGCAGAGAAGGACAGGATGGCTGCAGAGCGGTCCGCTTTGGACGCCCAGGCCTATAAGCTCATGCTCGACCAGAACGCATCGTAGGAGGTCTTGAAGCGGAAGCACAGATCACGCCTGTCGTTAGGGTTTGACCCTCGAAATCTTTTTCACACTCCGGGAGCTGGAACCAGTAATCCGCCGGGGCACCTGGAGGTAAACCGGGTCGAGGCACTAGGGCCAGGAGTGACGGTCCAACCCCGCCTGATGGAACCTCCTCGGCAGAACATTGTGATTTCTCCGCGGGTCCAGACACCTCCGGATCATTATTCTAATCCTATGGACAATCTTGTCGCAGTTGCTGCGCGATTAGAAGCTATCCCGGTCGAAGGAGACTCTCCACAAGCAATAGAGACGTGTTGGGTTAAGGAACTTCTTCGGACCGCTTTGATTCAACAGGAGGCATATTCATACAGCCACGATGGGATTCATTCCACACCTCGTCCAAGCCGGAGCTATAGTAGGTGCCTGGATGAACCGGCCATATCAAGCAATGCGCGGGGCCATGAAGCGGCCCGTGGCAATAACCCGGCCGATGGTGTTCACGATGCTCAGGATGTAGTGGACCAAGCCCGGGCATGAAGGGAGGCCGAGTTAGCAGCACAAAACGAGGCGGATCAGCTTACACCGGTTCGTCCTACCACCTCTGCCGGGCCAGGGGTCGCATCTAGCTTGGGAGTGCCCTGTTTAGTCCCCGCTTTACGCAATGTACGCCTGCCCAAGGACTTCAAGGGCCCGCGCAAGGTGCCAAATTACACCGCTGATTTAGCTCCAGAAGCATGGGTAGAGAGTTATGAGATGGCAATGGAGATGCTGGATGTGGATGAGACCGCGCGTGCAAAGTACTTCACCATGATGCTTGAAGGCACAGCCCGTACTTGGTTGAAAAGCCTGCCGCCTAATTCTATCAGTTCATGGGCCCAGTTGCGGATCCGGTTTATCCAGAATTTCAAAGATACATGTAAGCAGCCTAAGTCCATAGTAGACTTGGCGGCTTGTGTTCAGGAGGACGGACAGTCAACAACCCATTGGGTACGCCGCGTTTCTGAAGTCTTGCACTCGTCTGACAGGATCAATGCTGACTCTGCGATCTTAACCCTGGAGGGCAACTGCCGGTTTAAGCCTCTAAAGTTGAAGTTGGGGCGTATGAAGCGGTTCTGTAATGACATGGGAACTCTCATGGCCGCTTTAGTGAAGTATGCTGATTCTGATAGTACCAAGGATCCCGGGAGTGACGATGATGAAGGAGGGAAGGGAAAAAAGAATAGCAACTCTAAGGGGCATCAATACAAACCAGCGGGCCATGGAAACGGAGGCAAGCGTAAAGCGGATGGCAGCATGGACTTTGTGGCTAACACTAATGCGCAGGACAAGGGTTAGCGGCACAGAGGTAAAGCGGCGAATCATAATGGGGCTCCAAATCCTAACCCGGATCGCTTAAACTATTTGCTGAATCAGCCTTGCCCAAAACACGGGACGAAGGAGGCGCCGACTAACCACCTTTGGAAGGATTGTTACATTATGCAGGAATTTAAAAACTCTAATGCCTTCCGGTATGACCGTGGGTCAGGTGGTGGCTCAGGATCCGTTTTCCATGGGCCGGTTCACGATGGAGCTTCCGGTTCAGGTTTCAATCAGGGCGGTAATAATAACCAGGATAATCAGAGCGGTCAAGGGGGTTACAACCAACAGTAGCAACAGCAGCGGTCGGGTTATCAGAGCTAGCCAAAACAGTTGAACAATAGGCAGTATCACGTTTTCACAACTAGCTTGGATAAGCGCGACCGGAAACATCACAAGCGAGCAGTGAACTCTGTTGAACCGGCCGTATTGCATTATTTACGCTGGTCGGAGCAGCCTATCGTGTGGAGCAGGGAGGATCACCCCCCTGGATTGACAATCCGGGCCAGTTGGCATTAGTGGTAGACCCTCAGGTGGGAGGTTATAAATTCACCAAGGTACTCATGGATGGAGGGAGCAGTATTAACATCCTGTACTATGAGACATTCCGCCGCATGGGGCTAACAGACAAGGATCTCAGACCATCTAATACGGTGTTCCATGGTGTGGTGCCTGGCAAATCAGCGTATCCTGTTGGTAAGATAGCCTTGGAGGTGGCTTTTGGGGACGAGCATGATTCCCGATCTGAAACACTAACCTTTGAGGTAGTGAACATTCGGAGCCCGTATCACGCCTTGTTTTGGCGGCCGGCTTATGCCAAATTCATGGCACGGCCTTGTTATATATATTTGTAGCTCAAGATGCCGGGTTACAAAGGGACAATAACGGTTCATGGGAGCCGCAAGATTGCTTTGGAATGTGAGGAAGGTGATGCGGCCTATGCAGAGTCGGTTTGTGCCACGGAGGAGTTGAAATATTATAGGGACAATGTTGATCCGGCGGACATGATCCCTTTGAAGAGGCCGACTACGGAGCATGATTCAGATCTGAAGTTCAAATCGGCGGCTGAGACCAAGCTTGTTGACTTCGTGCCCGGCGATTCGTCCAAGCAGTTCACTGTCAGTGCCAACTTGGACCCTAAATAGGAAAGCGCGCTCATCGAGTTCATCCGTGAGAATCGGGACATTTTTGCATGGAAGCCTTCTGACATGCTAGGTGTACCGACGGAACTCGCTGAGCATACTCTTAATGTTGATCCCAAGTATAAACCGGTAAAACAGTTTCTCCGCCGGTTTAACGAAGTAAGGCGCAAAGCTATCGGAGAAGAAGTGGCCAGGCTCTTAGCAGCTGGTTTTATCATTGAAGTGTTCCATCCAAAATGGCCTGCTAATCCGGTGCCGGTACTTAAGAAAAATGGCACTTGGCGTATGTATGTGGATTACACGGATCTTAACAAGGCTTGTCCAGCGGATCCTTTTGCCCTCCCTCGCATTGACTAGATTATTGACGCCACGGCGGGTTGTGAGCGTTTGAGTTTTTTGGATGCGTATTCTGGGTATCATCAGATCAAAATGGCGGTTAAGGACCAGGAGAAGAAGGCGTTTATTACTCCCTTTGGAGCCTTCTGCTATGTATCTATGCCTTTTGGGCTCAAGAGCGCCCAAGCCACTTATCAACGGTGTGTATAGAATTGCCTGCATAAACAGATCGGCCGCAATGTGCACGCCTATGTGGATGATATTGTAGTCAAGTCAAGGCAGAAGGACACACTAGTTGACGATTTGAAGGAAACCTTTGACAACTTGCGGGTTTATAAGATGATGCTTAACCCTGCCAAATGTGTCTTTGGTGTTCCGGTAGGCAAGTTACTAGGCTTTCTTGCGTCCAACAGAGGAATTGAGGCTAATCCGGAGAAGATTACGGCTATCACCTCCCTGGCTAAACCGAAGTGTATCAATGATGTTTACCGTTTGGCTGGTCGGATCGCCGCACTGAGCCGGTTTATCAGCCGCCTCGGAGAGAAGGCCATCCCTTTATACCAGATGTTGAGAAAGACAGATCAATTCATCTGGAGTCCAGCTACTGATGAAGCGTTGGAGGACTTGAAGCGGCAATTAGCCAATCCGCCTGTTCTTGCAGCTCCGGTCGACAAGGAGCCGTTATTGTTATACGTAGCGGCCAATGCTTGTGCAGTTAGCGTGGCTATTGTGGTAGAACGCATGGAGGCAGGCAAGGAGTATCCGGTCCAGCGGCCGGTTTACTATATCAGCGAGGTGCTTATTGAATCCAAGCAAAGGTATCCGCATTGGCAGAAGCTGGTATATGGAGTTTTCATGGCAAGCCGGAAGTTGAAGCGGTATTTCCAAGGGCACCCCATCACAGTGGTCAGTTCAGCTCCCTTGGGCGATATCATACAGAACCGGGAGGCGACTGGCTGGATTGCCAAGTGGGCCATAGAAATTGGGCCGCACGGATTGAAGTACGTGCCTCGGACGGCGGTGAAGTCTCAAGAACTTGTTGATTTCATCAATGATTGGACGGAGTTGCAAGCACCAGAGGAAAAGCCGGATCACACATATTGGACTATCCATTTTGATGGATCCAGGCAATTGGAAGGCTCGGGGGCTGGAGTCGTATTAACTGCCCCACGGGGTGATAAGTTTTGTTATGTTCTCCGCTTAATGTTCCCTTGTCCTAATAATGCAGCTGAGTATGAAGCTTTGCTCCATGGTCTCTGGATGGCTAAAGAGATGAATCTAAGTCGGGTTAAGTGCTTCGGTGACTCGGACCGTGTGGCTCAACAGGTATCTGGCACTTGGGATTCTAAGGACCCGCTTATGGCTGCATATCGTCGTGAGGTGGATATTGTTGCGGGTTACTTCAAGCGTTATCAGGTGGAGCACGTGGATCGTCGAAAATATGAAGCGGCGGATGCTTTAAGCCGGTTGGGCTCTCAGCGTAAACCGGTCCCGCCTAATGTCTTTCTCGATGTGTTGCACAACCCGTCAGTCAAGCTCCTGGGTGAAGCGGATTTGGCTATTCCTGATCCGGAGGCTCAATTGGTTGCAGCCCTGCATATTATACCGGATTGGACAGTTCCTTATCTTGCGTACATGAACCGGGGAGAGTTGCCAGAGGATGAGACTCTAGCCAGGCAGATAGTCCGGCGATCCAAATCTATGACAATTATCAATGGCGAATTGCATCATTTCAGTGTATCAGGGGCGTTTCAACGCTGCGTCTCTCCTGAGGAAGGTTGTGAAATTTTACACGAAATCCATGAAGGGGATTGTGGTCACCACGCTGGTTCAAAGTCTCTGGTGGCTAAAGCGTTTCGTCACGGGTTTTACTGGTTGACAGCTCATGCTGATGCGGAGGACTTGGTTAAACGGTGTGATGGCTGTCAGAAATTTTCAAGGCGTGCTCATGTGCCGGCTCAAGAATTGAGGATGATTCCAATTACTTGGCCGTTTGCAACATGGGGGCTGGATATGGTCGGACCTTTTAAAAGATCCAAGGATAAGAAAACCCACCTATTGGTGGCAGTTGACAAGTTTACCAAGTGGGTTGAAGCGGAGCCTGTCAGCAAGTGTGATGCAGCTACAACGATGCAGTTCATTAAAAAGGTAATTTTCCGGTTTGGTTTTCCACACAGTATCATTACTAACAATGGTACCAATTTATCCAAGGGTGCTATGAAGGAATTCTGTGAACGTGAGCACATCAGACTTGATGTATCATCAGTGGCTCACCCCCAGTCCAATGGGCAGGCAGAACGAGCTAATCAAGAGATCTTGCGAGGCATCAAACCCCGGCTTATGGTTCCATTGCAAAGAACACCGGGATGTTGGGTTGAAGAGCTACCATTTGTGCTATGGAGTATCAACACTACGCCCAACCGATCTACAGGATACACACCGTTTTTTATGGTCTACGGAGCAGAGGAGGTTCTCCCTAGTGATATCCGGCACGATTCGCCTCGTGTGGCGGCTTATGTTGAAGCGGACAATGAGACAGCACGGCAAGATGCTTTGGACCTATTAGATGAGGAGCTTGACATAGCGGCTGCCCGCTCGGCGATTTATCAACAAGATCTTCGTCGCTATCACAGTCGCCGGGTCAGAACCAGAACTTTTCAAGAAGGAGATTTGGTGCTTTGGTTCATCCAAGATCACACGGATATGCACAAGTTATCCCCACCTTGGGAGGGACCTTTCGTGGTCAGCAAGAATCTGCACAACGGGTCGTACTATCTGATTGATATTCGAGAGCATAAAGACTCACGCACATCAGAGGAGGAGACCAACAGGCCGTGGAATATAGCTCATCTTCGGCCTTACTACACTTGAGCCATCGGCTCTATCTATGTACATATTATGGCAGTGTATATATTATCATTGATATAATAAAACCGGAGCCTCAGCTAAAGCGGGGTCTCTGTCCTTTCATATCATGTGTGGTTACATGGAGTGGTTCTGTTTTAAAGCGTCCTCCGGTTTACCCCTTGAAATTTTCTTTTCAAAAAAGCTTTGTGATATCACTTGGGGCCTTGGTCGTGTCCGAACCAATGCGACACCTTTTGATAGGTGAAAGCCACCAGATCACTTGGGGACATGGTCAAGTCTGAACCAGTCACGCGTCTTGATCGGCCTAAGGCCACAGAATCACTTGGGGGCTTGGTCGAACCCGAACCATTGCCATGCCTTTTGATCGGCATAAATGCCACAGTTTCATTTGGGGACCTGGCTGACTTGAACCATTGTCACTACTATTGGGGGCTTGGTCCTGTCCGACCATGGTAACACCATCTGATCAGCTCAGTAAAGCATGTTTTTGCAAACGGTTTTTATCATTGCCTTTGCTTCCATATTTCTTTTATGAGTATTCTTCAATTTTTGTTGTGTTTCCTTTAAAACAACAACACTTTTTTACCGGTTCAGCTGACGGACATCGGTTCATTTGTAATCCGGAGAAATATGCCCGGTTTAACTTTACTGTTAACATCATGAAGTAGCAGGGGGGCTCATAATGACCCAGCACGGTTTACATGGGAGTTGTTTTCTCCCCTTTGATGGTAACGGTTTATAAATACTCCGTTTCAAGCCTGGCTAAGCCAACCTCATGCCCAGCGATGGCAGGTATTTTGTATCACATATTTGATTATACGTCTTAAATACATTGATGATATATATATAAAGGTCATAAACCGGTTGGTGGTATAACCGCCACTAAAGTTCAAGATTTTCTGATTGCAGGAAATATAAATTGAGGATTTCAAGCAAAAGCATCAGTACTTATGCACGAAGGCATATTCAAGGCAGAAGTATTGACTATCCTATTACAAATCAACACGGTGCCCAAATAAGATCATTGTTGTTCTGGTGGATCATAATAAAGCAGCTATTTAAACTGGCTTCCGGTTCAAGCCTGTTCATTGCCCCGGTTTGATGATTGTGGGCCGGCCCGCGCCGTTTCAGCTTCCTCATCTCTATCCATTGGCTGGAAATCAACAGTGGTCAAGTCGATTCCCATTAAAGTTTGAAAGACAGCCTCTTCGTGGATCAGAGAAGACGGTTCAATATCAGGAGCGTAAGTATGCTTACGGATTGGAGGAATCAGATTCTCCGCTTCAGGAGTTGGTGCAGGCACTCGTTTGTTCTGATCATTGTACTGAGCTTGATAATGCGACAAGTCTGCCTCTTCAGCCAATTGACAAGCCAGAGGGCGTACGGCACGGTTTATCACCCTCAAATCATCTTCATTGAACTCTGAGCCGTCTTCCTTCAAGCTGGGATAGCCTTGAGCTACCTCAATAGGATCGAAATCCGGCACCCATGCTTTTGCCCGGATCAAGGCATTAATGGCTCCGGTTCGAGCAGCAGATTTTTTCAGTTCTTCAATCCGAGCAGGAAGCATTGACAACCTATTAAGAGTGTCTTGGATTAAAGTGGGTGCCGGATTGTTATGAGATGCAGTGGTGATGATCCGCTGCGCTCCGGTATACAGCTGTTCAATTAAAGTGTAGGAAGCCTTCAACTTCTTCCGAACATCTGACCCTAAGTGACCAATGCGTGTACCTACAACAATACAGGAAAGATCACAAACCGGATCTATTATAAGCAGGCCAGAGTTGTCCAGGAAACCAAAACGAGCTTACCAAAGATAGCAGCGGTCATGGAATGTACTTGCCGCTTTACGGCGGTCAGCTCATCTACCACCGGTTTAAGGGCAACTTCAGCGTTTTCAGCTCTTTTTATTAAAGTGGCCTTCTCAGTGGCCCAATCAGTCCGCTCCTTCTTGAAGCCCTCCTTCAGCCGTTCTGTGATGCTCAAAGCGCTGGTTATTTCTTCCCTTGCCTTGTCGGTTTCAGCTTGTTGGGTTTTCAAAGTTTCCTACAGATCAGTAATCCGGTCCTCTTTGATCCTCACTTCAGCCTGCATAAAGACAGTGCTTGGCTTTAAACAAACGGTACAAGAATTTGAAGTACCAACCACATAACAAGTTATACGCTTGATACTTGGGGGCTAATGCACCTTCAATTTTCATCTATTACTAAATCGCAAAGTCCCAAGCTCAATACAGGTATTCAACTTGGCACTTGGGGGCTAATGGCTATTTGCTTAGTTATGTTCTTATGTTAGAATCTTTATTGGAGTCCCGGTTTAACTATACTAAGTTGAACCAGCCCTTGGGGTCTACATTGATGGATTTCAAAGTATTGAGGACTATATTCAAGTCCCGGCTTGAAGAAGGTTACAAACCGGCCCTTGGGGGTTAGGAGGATTAATATAGTGGTAGTAATTAAAGAAAGAAGAAGCACAAGGAAGTTACCTCAAATTTATCTCTCATTATCTTTACCAGGCCAGCTTCACACTCACGACTAGTATATAGCTAGTTCAAGTAACCAGAATGAAGATCTTGGGCACTCAGAGCAGCATATGTTTCCAGATCAATATCCCATTTGCCTTTGTTCATGGCAGAAAAATCTTCTTTCACAGTATGCTTGGCCAAAGCGACAGGATTCCCTGGTTCAAAGCGACCTACGCCGGTAATTACAACGTCATCATCCTTGGACTCGCCGGTTTGCGTTGGCGCGGTCGGTTTATCGGCAGGCTTTCAAGCACTGCGGGATCTATCAATCCGGACGGAGCTGGCAGGCTGGTCAACAGGGACTGAGGTATTGATAGGCCTTTTCTCAGGAATAGCATCATCTTGCAAGGGAGGATCATTGGGAGTATCCTCATAAACGAATGTTTCAAGATCTCGTGTTTTATCCTGTTCAGGGGCGACATCTTCCTCGGCCGCTTTATCCAGGTGGGCTTTCTTGCTCGGTTTAGGTTTAGCCCTGAAACAGAAACAAAGAGTCAAGGAACAGCATAAGTTATAACGTGGTATACCAGAAGCATATGTTCAGTCTAGCTTACCCAAGAACCGGTTTCAGTGGTGGCAGCTGAGTGGCCGACGATTCACTAGAGGAAGAATGGGGAGTAACCTGATAATCAGAGTCGGATGGATTAAGAGGTTGACGGATGAAACCCGCTTTAGGATATAAATTAATAAAAAGGTCGGAGACCTCGGAGCGGCGTTTTCGAACCGGACTATTTGGTAAACCGGCGGAGGTAACTACCTGGCCGCTATGCCGGGTTGTGCGGCGAGCTTCATGTTGCTGAGTCTTCATAAGAA
Organism: Triticum dicoccoides; assembly: GCF_002162155.2. NCBI lineage: Eukaryota > Viridiplantae > Streptophyta > Magnoliopsida > Poales > Poaceae > Triticum > Triticum dicoccoides. The sequence goes on from NC_041385.1 coordinate 294,404,459, forward strand.
ATTTGGGATCCAAGTAAGCAAGAGGATGAGAAAATTTGACTTTCCGGTTTGCCTGGCGAAATTTTGGCAAAGGCAAAGGATCTGAATCGGAAGAGAGAATAGTTACCTAAGAGACATCAACATTACTGGCTTCAGCATCGTCCTGACAAGTATCATCATCAATAAGGCGTGTAAAAAGTAAGCCTAGTGAATCGAGTTCTACCTCAAGGTCCGAGTTACCCACATCATCATCAACAGCCGGATCAGATGAAGCAGTGGTTTTCCTCTTTTTAGCAGGCTTCTTGATGACCTTGGTCTTTAGCCGGGTTGACCGTTCTGCTTTCTCCGGTTTGTGTTGTGGAAGCTTCTTGCTTCAAAACGGATTATCACCCTCGTTAAGCAGCAATTCATGTCAGACAGAGATAGCAATAACAGGTTCAGTAAAAAGTACGATCAAAATCTTACAGCTGGCGGTTTGTTGGTAGCACAGAAAGGGAGCAGGCCGATTTGAGCACAGAGGTGCTCCGGTTCATTCAGCATTTTCTTCACAGCCTCTGTGACTTCATCATCGGAGAGCTGGATGTTGGTGTGTTGGAGTGGGTCATCAACGCTACCAGTATACTTGCACATTAAACCGGAGCGCCGGCTGAGAGGCAGTATGCTCCATGATATCCAACAACGTGCGAGTTCTACTCCTGTTAAGCCGTTGGCCATGAAGGCTCGGAGCTTGGATAATTGCGGAGCGTATTTACTCCTCTCCTTGGCACTTAACATTTGTGGGAAGGGGTGTGTATTGCTGGGCCGCTCCGGACGAAAGCCAGGCAAAGGATTTTCATCATCAGGGGAAGTATCTTTGCAGTAAAACCATGTTGCATTCCACTCCTTGGGGTGACTGTGTAGTCTTGCATGGGGATAAGTGATTTCTTTCCTTTTCTGAATTGCCATACCGCCTAATTCGGTATTGGGACCATCAGTGAATTCTGTGCGGCGGTTTAAGTGGAAGCAGTCTCTGAACAATTCAACTGTGGGTTTCTCTTGAAAGTATACCTCACAAAGCACTTGGAAGTGACATAAGTTGGTAACAGAATTGGGGCCAGTATCTTGCGGGCGGAGTTGAAAATTGGCTAACACATCCCGGTAAAATTTAGAGCCGGGCGGTTTGAAGCCCCGGGCTAAGTGATCCGCAAAGATCACAACCTCTCCCTCTTGAGGTGTGGGAGGACATTCATCACCAGGAACCCTCCAGTGGATAGTCTCTTTGCTGTCTAAAGTGCCGATCGAGACTAAATTATCCAACTGAGTTTCTGTGACACGAGAAGGGACCCAGTTGCACTCATATACTTGTTTGGCCATGGTGAGATCTACAAGAAATAGGTGATTCCGGTTCAAGAACATGTTGGATAAAATAAGGCGCTGGTATGAACAATGCTAAACCAGAGGCAGTATATTTAAACCGGATTTTTATGAAGTGGCATCATATGGCTAAAGAGTTCTAGCGGTTCAACAAGGGGACTAATGGTATATACCGGTTTATTAACTTTTTCTATATTAAGTTAAACCGCCTGATCTAAACATTGAAAGCAATTGAGGTTGCGGATGGCTAAGTATGCAGAAACAGGTTTCACAAGGTCTTATTGCAGCAATGGATCTGAAGCAAGTTCAGAAAAAAAGAAAATATTCAAAAGGTTAAAGCAGAACAGAAGTAAATCAATGGGTAGGAATGTGGATGAGATCTATAGACTTGAGCATAAAACTACAGGCGGATGCTAAAAAGCTACTGCTGGTCAGAGCAGGGTTTCACAGATATGTCCAGGAGTCTGGGTACGAGTATGAACAAGTGATGAACACGGCAAGAACACGAAACCCTAGAATAGATCTATGTTAAGAAGAACAGAAGGCTTACCAGAGTCGAGGAAGACACGGAAGGCTACCGCGGTGCTCTGGTGCGTTCAGGTTGATGCAGCGGCCCAAGACAGTGCAGAGGTCAACAACGCGGCGGAGCTCCGAGGCTGGCGACGCGAGGAAGACGAAGAGAAAGGGACGAAGGGGAGAAAAGGAAATGACCCTTCTGTCCTATTTATAAGGCTGGGGACGTGTGTCAGGCGCGCGAATCTAGGAGCCACAAGATTCGGAAGCGGAGCTGCTGCCTTGGGTATCACAGATTTATGAATAAAGGAAGGCGTCATAAATGTTAACTTCATGATGACGTCATGCCGGTTTACAGCAACCAGAGATGATGACGACATGGCGGTTTACCAATTACCAGAAGATGTTGAAGACAAAGATTTTTGTGAAGGATTGACATGAACCAGTAATCAATCTGGGCCTAATGTTGGGGATATTACCACTGGGCGTGAACCGGCCTACCTGGGCCGGGTTAGCTTCATTAGTAGTTTAAAGGTGATTAAGCAGATGAAGGCCCAAGGCCTGTAGTCGGTTTAGAACCTGTAGCCATAAACCGGCTTGATATGTAAACTTGCATTGTAAGTTAGGAATAGAGAGAGACCAACCGGGATACGAGTATGAACCGGTGTGGGACTCTGTGGACCGACGGGCGTCACCCGTGTATATAAGGGGACGACCTGGCGGCGGTTCAATGATAGACAACAACAACTCGAGCCTAGGAGAAGCTTGTTTGCTCCCTAGCCATCGAAACCACATCAATTCCATCACAACTAGACGTAGGCTTTTACCTTCATCGAAGGGGCCGAACTAGTATAAACCCTTGTGTCTTTGTGTCCGCTTTAACCCCTTCAAGTTAACCCGTAGCGATGGCTCCACGAGTAAGTCCTTTCACAAGGACATCTGTCGTGACAAATCCACGACACCCACCATCTCTTAAGCTAAAGTAGACCAAGCTAATCCCTATATTAGCATATTACTAAGATAAACAGAAGGCACTGTAGAAACATGTAGGACGTGAGCTTGCCAATTTGAATGTGGAGGGACACCAGCATAGCCCCGGCCAGCAGCTTGGGCTGAACTGTGAAGAAGGTCAGCTCCTGCACGGCGACGTCGCTGGGATCCTTGCTGCTTGTCACCTCCAGTTCCACCATGACAACGTCAGTCGTTCCTTTTGGCTCCCCCGGCGGGCCGTTCGCCCACAGCTTGGCCACGTAGTGCCAGAGTGGGGACGCCCCCGCTCAGATTCAGAAGACTGACACCGTGATAGGCGCGCCGATGTCGAGCACACCGCCGACCAAGAAAAACGCGTGGCCGTCCTCCTCCGCGAATAGCAAGAGTCGTGGCTCCAAAAGTGGCACTTGCAGCTGGAGCACCTAGCCGTACTGGATCCTATGCACGGGCATGGGATGCGCGGTGCTGATGTGATGGTAGAGCACCGGTGGTGGGCCTTCATAGCCGCAGACGGGCACGGGGCATTTGCAGGGCGCGAGCGGACACACACTGTGGTGATCGGCGAGCTTGTGGTAAGTGACGTAGACCCCAAAACTTTCGTGCGGGCACTCCACCCTCACCGACCAAATGACGGCGTCCACCGATGTGTTCCGCATGTCGAAGCCACCACTGCGTTCGCACTTCTGGCACTGCCGCTGGTTCTCGGGGCGCTTGACATGGCAGTCCGCGTAGGCCATGTGCCCTCCCTTGCACTGCACAAATCAATCGAACATCACATCAATCAAGAAACCTGCACCTTGCTCGATCAGCCAAACAGACGAGGTGTATTCGAACCTCATACACTGGAGGCTTCAAGGGACAGAGGCACAAGGGGCAGTGGAGCAAGGTGAGGTACATCGAGACCATAGAGACCTCCATCGTAGGGTCCTGTTCCGTTTGCATGATCTCGCCCTCCTTGTGCACAACCATCTCTCTATTTAGGGCCGGGGCATTACAAAGCTTTACTGTCACATATTCATACTACTTCAAGGTGCATTAAATCAACACAAGCAAGTATCAAAAGGAGAGTCATGACATGCATGCATGCGTTTGTAAACGCAAATTATAGGCACGGACGCACGCGATTCGATAGGCCGGAGACGAGTCCGAGGGTCCGATGATACCACCCACATGGGACGTGGGTTCAGTGTTCGGGTCCAACGCCGATGAGTGTGCGGCCTTCGTGGCGGGGTCCATCCACCCGTCCTCGGAAGGCACGATCTGCTCGGGATTGATTCCCAGAGCCGCCGCAGTCGCGATCTCCCAAATACTGTCCGATGGCAGATCAAAGTCATGCCCGTCAGACCGTTCGGCACACCTGACATGGGCTCAAATCCGTCGGAGATCAAGTCTCCGCGGATGTTGGCAGTATAGTTTAAGCTTCCAAACCTGACCTGATGGCCAGGGGCGTAGCTATCGATCTGCTGCAGATGGCCAAGCGAGTTGGCCCGCAGTACGAAACCACTGAATACAAAGATCTGTCTGGGAAGGAAAACCTCCCCTTGGACTGCGTCGTTGAAGATGATTGAAGGAGCCATCAAGCCTTATCGCGACGACGTAGTGGAACTCTCAATGAAAGCACCAATGTCGGTGTCAAAACCGGCGGATCTCGGGTAGGGGGTCCCGAACTGTGCGTCTAAGGCTAATGGTAACAGGAGGTAGGGAACATGATGTTTTACCTAGGTTTGGGCCCTCTCGATGGAGATAATACCCTACTTCCTGCTTGATTGATCTTGATGATATGAGTATTACAAGAGTTGATCTACCACGAGATCGTAGAGGCTAAACCCTAGAAGCTAGCCTATGATTATGATTGTTCTTGTCCTACGGACTAAACCCTCCGGTTTATATAGACACCGGAGGGGGCTAGGGTTACACAGAGTAGGTTACAGAGAAGGAGATCTACATAGCCGAATTGCCAAGCTTGCCTTCCACGCAAAGGAGAGTCCCATCCGGACACGTGACAAAGTCTTCAATTTTGTATCTTCATAGTCCAATAGTCCGGCCAAAGTATATTGTCCGGCTGTTCGAGGACCCCTTAGTCCAGGACTCCCTTAGAAGGCTCTGTAGAGCCCAAGCCACAGGAACCCCTCCAGCGCAGGCGCTTGCGAGTTGAGGTAGACACTGGCATGGGTAGCCGGGCCACATGCTGCTGACTGCGAACTTAATCTTTGGGCCTCTAGAAATAATGCAATCCTGAAACTGAAATACCTAGAAAGGTGGACTAAATCTTTGGGCCTCTATAAATAATGCAAGCCTGAAACTGAAATACCTAGAAAGGTGAACTGAATCTTTGGGCCTCTAGAAATAATGCAAGCCTGAAACTGAAATACCTAGAAAGGTGGACTGAATCTTTGGGCCTCTAGAAATAATGCAAGCCTGAAACTGAAATACCTAGAAAGGTAAACTGAATCTTTGGGCCTCTAGAAAGATTTATTACCTCCTCATGCAGCATCAAACAATTCCATGCATGCACCATAAATTTATACCAAGTTTGACCATGATCTACTTTTCCATATCAGAATTAGTGCTAGAGCGAGCAAGATCAATGATATGGCCGTGAGACAGAGAAGGAACAAACAGACTCACCCCTCTCGTGACCTCCCAGGTAGATGCACTGCCACCACGCATGACAGAGGGAGAAAAACAACCGGTGAAGGGGGAGCAGGGCGACCTTCGAAGGCCAGAGGGGGAGGGCGGCCGGAGTAGGGCGACGGAGCCAGGAGGGAGAGGGCGGCCGGAGGAGAGAGAGGGCGAACGGCAGAGCGGCGCTTGGGGAACAGAGAGGATTCGTGTGAGGGGGGTGCGATTTGGTGCGAGCAGGGGAGATTTTTTTAGTTCTCTTTTAGTGGGCCCGAGGATAACTAACCCAATTAGAACCTCTCCAGCGGCTAGTTTTTTTAGCTGGGTTAGAGCAAACGAGCTCAAACTAAGCCCTCCTGTTTCAAAAATTTGAGGCTATTTCAACCCAAAGTAGCTCGAACTCAGGGATCCAAACAAAGAGGAGTAGTAATGTACATGCTATAGTCTGGACCGTAGCACATTGGTTTTTATGGCCATATTACCACATTGTTTTCTACTGCTAGTTCACTGGGCTACCGTGGTTCGCACTGCTGGTTCACTGGGCTGCCGTGGTTCGCACCCCTCCGACGTGAGTAGTAGTAGTAGTATATACCGCATCATTATTTAGTCCTTCTTACTACGCACTTCGCCGACATGTGGGAGAGCCAGCAGCCTGGTTGACGTATCATGCACCAGATTAGAGTGCAGAACGGAAGGGGGGCATCACCGCGGTCGTAGCGCCAGTAATTCATGACTATAGTGAGTAGTCATATCACAAGTCTTTCCAGCAGTAGCGCACTGTCAAATCGCATAGCCCGAACTTTCCAGCAGTAAGTTTGAATCTGCCACTGCCTCACCCTCCTCGCCTCTCTGTCAAACTGCCTACCCGAAAACTGCCGCGCGTACTGCCCCAGAAAAGCCCCGACCTCAACTTTTAACTACGCTAAAATAGTTCGCGCTTGTTCATTCTATACAAATACTAGTAATGTATGTTTATTCACCTATGGGGTTATTCAATGAATGGAGGGCTGGGGAGCACAAGTGAACAATACTAGTACTACTAGTAGTAAGTAGGAGTCATATAGTTAGTCACCTTAAATAGAGAGTTTATTTTCTTTAATGCCACGTACACAAATTGAAACGCTTGTTGTGCAGAGAAAAGATAATCACTCCACTATATATGTACGCAGGGGCCTGAGTGCTTGCTTTACTAGGGTTGCTCTCTTCATTCTCTCATCCTCTCCAGATCTAAAAAAGACAGCGGTAGCGACATTTTCTCCCTGCTCACCGCTGGTCACAGATCCGGCTGGATCCCTTCGGCCAGTGTGTGTAGAGGACTAAAAGGTGCATCTTTCACGCGGTCATCGCCGCCGAGGGAGGAAACCCACAGCTGCCGGCGGGGCCCGATCCTCTGCCCATGCCATTCTCTCTGACATAGAGACGGCTTAGGAGATCCTCCGACCCTTCTTCCTCCCTGCGGTATTGTGCACAGGTCAGACCAGCGGCCGCCGACATCCCAACGAACCTCAGGTACAAGTTCTTCGAAAGCGGCCTTGCTCTACTGCCCCAGCTCCCAACGTGTCTGCATGTGCATCTTTTTCTACTTCCATTAGCTCTTCCAAATCCACCTAAATTTTTAGTATTTTTAGAGGTAAAGCTACTTCATGCATTCCAATCTAGGACTTCGTTCAAACAACGAAGAAAGGGGGGGAATCGTAGCATGAATCTAGGACTTCATTCAAAGAGGAAATAACAGGGGGAAAGTAGTAGAGACCGATGTCGGTGTCAAAACCGGCGGATCTCAGGTAGGGGGTCCCGATCTGTGCGTCTTAGGCTAATGGTAACAGGAGGCAAGGAACACAATGTTTACCCAGGTTTGGGCCCTCTCGATGGAGGTAAAACCCTACATCCTGCTTGATTGATATTGATGATATGAGTAGTACAAGAGTTGATCTACCACGAGATCATAGAGGCTAAACCCTAGAAGCTAGCCTATGGTTGTTATGATTGTGATCATTCCTCTAAGGACCAAACTCTCCGGTTTATATAGACACCGAAGAGGGCTAGAGTTTACATGGAGTAGGTTACAAGGAAGGAAATATAATATCCGGATCGCCAAGCTTGTCTTCCATGCAAAGGAGAGTCCCATGCGGACACGGGATGGAGTCTTGATTCTTGTATCTTCACGCCCCAACAACCCGGACAAAGTATATAGTCTGGCTGTCCGGATACCCCCTAATCCAGGACTCCCTCAGTAGCCCTTGAACCAGGCTTCAATGACGATGAGTCCGGCGTGCAGTCTTGTCTTCGGCATTGCAAGGCGGGTTCCATCTCCGAATACTCCAAAGTAATCATCGAACACTTGAACCATGTCCGGATCTGCAAGATGATCTTCACATACCACCGTAGGGGGCATAACATAAGTCTGATCTGCTAGCAATATTTGTGCGTTGTGCCCTTGTATCATGGCCCGGCCCACCTCGATACACGTTGCGAGGCGCTTTTATTGGCACACCCTGCCAAAGCAGAGATCGTGCTCCCCTTATTACGGGATCTTCCATCAATACAGGGGTGCGCCACCCCACGACGACTGTTGGTATGACTCCGTCTTTTTACATAAGTCTCAAGCGGTCACGTTGAGGACTCTTGATATTCACCCCCTTTATAAAGGGGCCGAGGCCTATACCTCTTTTCCACCACCCTTGCGCCCTTTTGCATCTCGAGTTCTAACAACTGAGACCCAAACTCAAACACCCAAGATCCTCCAATATGTCCGGATCCAACCTTCAAGGCTGGTGGGTGGCTTCCTCGATTAAAGAGGAGGACATTGCGAGGCTTAGGGAGATCGGATATCTGACAGCCGACATCCAGCACAGGCTTCCTGCTCCAGGGCAGGCCATCCCTACTCCCGAGCCTAATGAGAGCGTCGTATTTGTTCCTCACTTCCTCCGCGGCTTGGGCCTCACCCTTGATTGCTTTGTGAGGGGCTCATGTTTTATTATGGTTTAGATTTTCACGATCTAGCTCTGGACGCTATCCTGCATATCTCGTTGTTCATCATTGTGTGCGAGGGTTTTCTCCACGTCACTCCACACTTCGGCTTATGGCTCAAGACCTTCAATGTGAAGCTGAAGATGATTGAGGGGCGACCCGCGGAGTGCGGAGGTGCAATAATAAGCAGGAACACCGATGCCCCATGACCAGAGGGTTCTTTCCCAGAGGTATCCGATTTCTGGCAGCAGAGGTGGTTTTACGTCACGGCTCCCAGAGGCACAAAGGGGGTGGCTGCCCCCGAGTTCCGCTCAGGCCCTCTGTCACAACTAGCGTCATGGACTAACGTGGGACGGGATTGGGGGTCTGCTAGTGATGTACCAACACTGCAGAGCCGTATCTAGGAGCTTCTTGAAAGGGACATTAACCTTGTCAGCATAATTCAGGTAATGCTAATCCGACGGATGTTGCCATGCAAACGACGGCCTCTCCGGATGTGGTAGTTCAATCCAGAGGGTCCGCGGACTATCAAGCATGAAGCTCGAAAGGATGTGTCAATTATTCTTCGGACCACAAGTAAGGTGTCCGGACAGCATCGAGGATGCGGGCCTAAGCTGCAATCGCCTAGATACCCAAGTAAGTAACCCCGAAACTAGACATTTCGTTCATATTAATCATAATCATCATTCTGAAAATCCTCCGTGGCCAGGAATGGCTTAGCAAAGCGGAGAGAATCAGGTTTCTAGCGCCACTTCCCAAAGGCTCGCCTAGTCCTACCATAGCCAAGATGCTTGACCGGGTGCTTAGCAAAATGCGCTCAGGGAAAGACGAAGGGAAGAACAGAGAAGCCGAACTTCACACACTGCTCATCCGAACCAGGGGAATTGCTACCTCCCCTAAGGAGGATAGTCGGGGAGGGGAATCCAAGGCCTCCTCCCTGCGTGGGAAGAAATGGGCCACCTCCGAAGACCTGGAGACGGAGATGCCCAAATAGGTGAAGAAAGCGTCACTAGTGGGCTTTGCCTTGACGGGCGCCCTCACCGTGTCATGCTCGCCAACGGGCCAACCCTCCACCAAGTTGTAAGTTAACCGTAAATTCGAAGGTACTACTTTTCTCCGAGTACAATAACCAGGATCCATTCTTTGCAGTTCGGCTAGCAGCTCTTCTCGACAGAGTTCGTCTTCGGGGGACCTCCCTCCAGAGATGATGGAGAGTGAGAGCCCAACAAACTCTCCACCTCAAGAGGCGGGCGACCCCGAGGTGTCGTCACGGAGGAGTCCGGATCTGCCGAAGCCAGAAGCTACTCCTTCGGCCGCCCTGAGCCCGGAGCGGTCGGCTCCCACGGGGGGCGATGAGAAGGGTCCGGCGCAGGTTGATGTTCGGCCGGACATACTGACGGGCCTTCTGGAATGAGCTGCACTATCAGAGGAGCACCGCTCATTAATGAGCATGGTGCTCAAGAAGATTTTATCTGCCACAAGCAGTTTGAATGAAGCATTTACGAGCTTGCTCAGAGGCTTTGAGGTATGTAATGAAAAATACATAATTTTTTGGCTGTGATGCACGCGCTAGGTGTGCTCCATATGGATAGTAGCCGATGAGACTCTCGTTGCCCGCCCTAGGCGGCAAACGGAGGATCATATTGTGTATGTAATGAATGCGCTGTATATATGCACAGGTGTCTAAGGATCTGGCAGCCGACCAGTCCGTTGAAGTTGCCGAACTAAGGAGGCAGATTGGAGCTATTGATGCCGATATTACGCTGGTGAGTGAGCGGCTGAACGGGTCACAAGGTATGTGCTCTGCTTTCCAAAATATGTTTTATAGGAAAATTTGAGAGGGGCATGATATTAATACGACATGCTTGGACTGCAGACGGTGCTGCTGCCATGGAAGCCCTGAGGGCGGAACTTGCGCAGGCCAAGGAACAAGCTCGGGCCAGCAATGCGGCTGCCCTAAAGGCGGCCGAAGAGTTGAGAGCCAAACAGGCTGCTCATCGCCGAAGCGAGGACAAGATAGCCGAAATGGCTGTAGAGTTGAAAAGTGTCGCTGACCGGTATGAGCTCCTTAAAAAGGAGAATCAGGTTAAGTTGGTTGATCCGAACAAGGCACTTAATGCAGCCAAGGAGATGCGGACCAAAATCAAGGATGTCCGGGAGGAGCTTCGACAGGCCGGGAAAATAACGGCTGGGAGCCCCTACTTATTGCGGATGAAGTTTTTGGATCCGAAGTATGCTCCCATGGATCGACGTTGGAGTCCTAATGACGCGTATGCGGACTTGGCAAAGAGTACAGCTGATGCGGCCAAGTTTTTCGAGGATCAAGGTGATAAAGAAGTGGAGAAGCTGTTCTGGTCGCAATTCAATGCTCCCGCCCACCCGTTGCCGTTGAGTGAAAAGATGGCTGCTGTGACGGAGCTTCATAGGCTGTCTGGGCTTGCAATGCGGTCTGTAATAGACCGTCTTTGGTCGAAGGGGCCTAAGCCGGACAGTTACTTCGGTTTGGTGCAACAATTCCTCGGTGCCGTATCACAGATCAATGCTATGAGGAGGTCGGCGTGTATATAGGGTGCACGGATGGCACTTGCTCGTGTTAAAGCTTATTGGACGGATATGGAGGCCACCATCATTGCGACCTAGAATCCGGCGGGAGGCCTTGATCCGGCCGAGCACTACTTGGAGCAGGTAACAGAAGGTGTACGCTTAATAGAGGCGCAGTGCTCGAAGAATGTCTTGTTCGAGTGACAAATCGTGTCATTGTTAAAACAATGTTATTTTGATTACAAGGCTATAATTATACTTTTTGCCCGAAAGTATTATTGTGTCTCCTGTGCGGCCGTTTTTATGTATATGTGTAATCTTAAAGTTAGCAGTCGTTGGCTTCAGCCCCCATGCATACAATGCGGGGGTGTTCGCGAAAAATATGCGTAATCACACTTGATCCAATGTCTTGGTCCATTAAGGAGGTGATCGCACATCGAACTAGGCAACCGGACTATATTGCTGTAACACTTTCGCTTAGCTATGAGAGTTTAACAGTGGGGCTACTATGTAGCCCCTGGTACCTTCGCATGCATCTGAATATGGGCGCGTGTTTACATGACCGGGAAACGGTCCTTCTTTAATGCGTAGGAATCCTAAAGATTCCGGTAAGTCTTCGAGTGGTTGAACAGTCTCTCGCTGTATCATGACAGTCAGTTTTCGGCTTTCTCTTCTGAGGTGCTCATCCAGAATAACCAGGGCACAATGGCAGTAGTTCTCCTTTGGCCGCCTTAGCCGGTAAGAACGGAACATAAGGCGGCAAACCCAGGAGCTGGGCAAACCCAACATTTGACCAAAGACATGATTCAGAGCTGATGCATATAAGGCCAAACTCGTGATGCCGAACACTCCCGAAGGTATTCGGACTTTGCAACATAAAATGGGCTGAAGTGTGCCCTTTCTTTATGAACCCTATAGTTCCAGGTACGTGCATTAATCTGTCGTGGAGAAATGGCAATAACTACAGTAACCTCTGTGGGTATAGTACCCATGGGATGTGACAAAAACAAGAGACAATAAAAAGGTTTACACAGGGGCTTAATCTAAAGAGAAGGGAAAATTTTGTTTTTGCCACTCTAGATTTTGCCAATTTTCCTTATGCCACTCTAGATTTTGACATTTCACTTCTGCCACTCTTAGTTTTTGACAATTATCACAATTGCCATTCCCGTCGTTGCCTTTGTCTACGTTGTGCCATTTCCTGGAAGGGTATCGCACGAATTGTGTCTATAAAAAAGAAAAAATCGTGTAGAAGAGTATAACGTAAGCGTGCGGTGGATAGTAAAAGTGTAATACATTGGCCTACTAATAAGGTCAAGCCAAGAGTGGGGCTGTATTAAATATCTAAAGCCCCTGGTGTCATGTATGGGATTACGTACATAGCGCCCTAGACCAGTTTTATCCGGGCTGCCGGACTCGTCTAACCGTGTCTGTGGTCTTAACGACTAGTCATGCTTTCTGGTATTGGAGGCCGCTTAGAATCCGGCCGATGGAGCCGTTGCGTATTCCTCCGCGCGTGAAGAGCGCTCTGTGTTTCCGTTAACGGTGATGACGCCTTGTGGACCGGGCATCTTGAATGTGAGGTAGGCGTAATGCGGTACTGCATTGAAGCGGGTGAAGGTCGTTCTCCCAAGCAATGCTTGATAGCCGCTCTAGAAGGGTGTGATGGTGAAGAGTAGTTCTTCGCTTCTGGAGTTTCCTGGGGAGCCGATTGTTACCTCCAGTATGATGGAGCCCCTGCCGTAGGCTTCAACGCCTGGTATCACACCTTCAAAGGTGGTGTTGCTTTGGTTGATTCTGGATGAGTCTATCCCCATCCTGCGGACAGTGTCCTGATATATTAAATTGAGACTACTGCCACCGTCCATGAGGACGCGAGTAAGATGGTATCCGTCAATTATTGGGTGAAGCACCAAGGCATCTGATTCTCCATGCTGAATACTAGTCAGGTAGTCCGTGTGATCAAGGTGATCGGACAAGCCAACCAGTGGTTAGGTGTGGGTACGACGGGCTCTATAGCGTATGCGTCTCTAAGTGCGCATTCATGCCTTCTCGTGGCTGTGTGAGTTGCGTGGATCATGTTTACTGTTTTTACCTCTGGTGGGAATTTTTTCTGTCCCCCAGTGTTCGGCTAGCGAGGCTCATCCTCGTCTTCACTTGGTGTGTCCCTTCCCTTGTGTTCGGCATTTAGTTTTTCGGCCTGCTTGAAGACCCAACATTCTCTATGAGTGTGGTTCGCAGGTTTGTTGGGCGTGCCATGAATTTGGCACAGTCTGTCCCGGACTCTGTTCAGACCGGACGGTCCCTCTTTACTGCCTTTAAATGGCTTCTTTTGATGACCGGGTCGAGAGCCCCTGAATCCGGTGTTGACCATTGTGTTGTCCGTGTTGGGGAACGTAGTAATTTCACAAAAATTCCTACGCACACACAAGATCATGGTGATGCATAGCAACGAGAGGGGAGAGTGTTATCCATGTACCCTCGTAGACCGAAAGCAGAAGCGTTAGAACAACGCGGTTGATGTAGTCGTACGTCTTCACGGCCCGACTGATCAAGCACCGAAACTACGACACCTCCGTGTTCTAGCACACGTTCAGCTCGATGACGATCCCCGGACTCCGATCCAGCAGGGTGTCGGGGAAGAGTTCCGTCAGCATGATGGCGTGGTGACGATCTTGATGTTCTACCATCGCAGGGCTTCGCCTAAGCACCGCTACAATATTATCGAGGCGGACTATGGTGGAGGGGGGCACCGCACACGGCTAAGAGATCAAGAGATCAAGTGTTGTGTCTTAGAGATGCCCCCCTCCTCAGTATATAAAGGAGGGGGAGGAGAGGGCCGGCCAAGGGGAGGGGCGCGCCCTAGGGGGCAATCCTACTCCAAGTTGGTTTGGCCCCCCCTTTCCTATTCCAAGTAGGAGAAGGGGGAAGGAGGAGGTGGAGAGAAGGAAGGAGAAGGGGGGCCCGCCGCCCCCTTCCCTTTCCCAATTCAGATTGGGGCAAGGTGTCACGCCCAATATGCGATACTATCCTAAAGAGACTCGAAGGTCCCACCAAGGATAGAACCGCATATTGAAACGCTTTTGCAAGGAGGATATCATTACATCAACATTACATAATAGATGGGGATACATACAAGAGGCATACAATGCCACACGAATACAACATCACAATACATAAGAGCATCATCCAACTACAGATGAAACACAAACAGAAACTCAAACGACATCCACCCTGCTAGCCCAGGCTGTCAACCTGGAACCTATCCCCTGATCGAAGAAGCAGAAGAAGAAATCAACGCAAGCAAGCATCGCTCTCGCGTCATGATCATCGCAAAACCTATACCTGCAACTGTTGTTGTATTAATCTGTGAGCCACAAGGACTCAGCAATCCCATTACCATGGGTATCAAGACTAGCAAAACCTAATGAGAAAGGAAGGGGTAAAGTGGTGAGGTTGCAGCAGCGACTAAACATATATGGTGGCTAACATACGCAAATAAGAGCGAGAAGAGAGTGAGCGGAACGGTCGTGAAGCTAGCAATGATCAAGAGGTGATCCTGAACTCCTACTTACGTCAAACATAACCCAAAACCGTTTTCACTTCCCGGACTCCGCTGAAAAGAGACCATCACGGCTACACACGCGGATGATGCATTTTAATTCGTATCTGGTGTCAAGTTATCTACAACCGGACATTAACAAATTCCCATCTGCCACATAACCGCGGGCACGGCTCTCGAAAGTTTATACCCTGCAGGGGTGTCCCAACTTAGCCCATGATAAGGTCTGGCGATCAACGAAGGATATACCTTCTCCCAGGAAGACCCGATCAGACTCGGAATCCCGGTTTACAAGACATTTCGACAATGGTAAAACAAGACCAGCAAAGCCGCCCGATGCACCGACAATCCCGATAGGAGCTGCACATATCTCGTTCTCAGGGCAACACCGGATGAGACATCCTACGACTAAAACCAGACCTCGAGTTTCCCCGAGGGGGCCCTGCAGTCTACTCGGTTCGGACCAACACTTTGACAAGCACTGGCCCGGGGGGGGGCTAAAATAAAGATGACCCTTGGGCTCCGGAAACCCAAGGAAAAAAGGGCTAGGTGAGGCAAAAGGTAAAACCAAGGTTGGGCCTCGCTGGAGGAGTTTTATTCAAAGCAAACTGTCAAGGGGGTCCCATAAATCACCCAACCGCGTAAGGAACGCAAAATCCGGGAACATAACACCTGTATGACGGAAACTAGGGCGACAAGAGTGGAACAAAACACCAGGCATAAGGCCGAGTCTTCCAATCTTTACCAAGTATATAGATGCATTAATAATATAAGAGATATTGTGATATCCCAACATAATCCTGTCCATCATGGAGCAATCTTCAAGTTCACCTGCAACTAACAACGCTATAAGAGGGCTGAGCAAAGCGGTAACATAGCCAAACAACGGTTTGCTAGGAAGGGTGAAAAGGTTAGATGCTGACATGGCAATTTGGGAGGCTTGATCAACAGGAGATAGGTAGCGCGGCAAAGCGATACAACAAAGAAACTAGCATAGCAATGATAGTAGTGAGATCTAAGGTGACGGTCATCTTGCCTGAAATCCCGCTAGTAAGAAGAACGAGTCCATGAAGTAGACGAACAGGAGTAGTCGAACGAATCCTCACAATCGCAACATTACTGGAACTAAGAAGCAACACCGGAAAGAAACAAACAACATGGTAAATGCACAAGCATAAACATGGCATGATGCACAAACAAGTATGATCCATGTCCGGTTTAATGAGGCATGGCATGGCAAGTGCAACAAACAATACTACAAGTTAAGTGGAGATCAATATGCAACGAGTTGCATATTGACAAAACACCACATTGACATATTTAGTTTAATCTCGTTTCAGCTACCAAACAATATTAAATGTTGTTAAACATGGCAAGGGGTGAAGTATATGAAAAACTACCTATCTAGACAAGTTTAAATGAGGCCGGAACAACAAACAACAATTCCGGAAAATCCTCATGAGCAATATTCGAATTTGGTACTGTTCTGCCCTAAACCATATTTTAGAATTGTTAAACATGCAAGATGAGTGCACCATGTTAAACTAGGCATTTTTCCACCCCATTTACATATAAAGTTTATTTAAAACCGAGCTACGGTTATTTAGTTATGAAATAAATCATTTTAACATGGCATTTGAACAAATTTAAACAGACAGCATTTAAACATTTTGATCTAAACAAAATTCTAAGCATTTTACATATATAAATTATTTACAAAAGATGCATGGTTTGTGAGTAATTAAATGCATGAACTAGGAGGGTTTTTCTGTAAAATAGTTAAGTTACTGGATAAAGCGAAATTCGCATAACTGAAAAAAAACAAGACATGGGCCAGAACTGCTGGGAGCTAGGCTGGGGTCTCATCAAGGGCCATGGCCCGACTGGAGCAGGCCGGCTGGGCGCTGGGGACTTGGCGCTCCCGAGGCCACGCGGCTGGGTCGGATCTAGCGAATGGGAGGTAGCTCAGGCGCGTGCGGTCGGTCGTGGGGCTTGACGCGGTCAACGCGAGCGAGGAGCGGGACGAGGCGCTGGTTCAGGCGAGCGAAGCAGAGGCCGGTGACGCCATGGACTTGCGAAGGCGAAGCCTCTCCGGCAAGGCGAGGATGGGGCGAAGGCGACGATGGGTGCAGGCGCAACGTTGAAGGAGGAAGGCCATGGTAGAGGAGGAGCGGCGCGGATCAGAGGCGAGCTGGCGCAGCGGCAAATATGGAAGGGCGAGGAAAGGTAGCCGCGGCAGGGGAGGCTACGGCCTCGGACGCCGGCAGGGAAGAAGCAGAGGACTCGGTGCTGCAACTGCTGTCTCCTGTGGGCGCGAACGACGACGGCTGCGGGCGGCAGGACGCGTCCAGGAGCAAGGGAGGAGGTGGCACCAGGCTGCGCTGGGATCTAACGAGGCTGGAGAAGGAGCTGCAGCTATGGCGAGCGTCGAAGGCCACGGGCGCGGGGAACAGGGGCCCCATGGGGATCGGGCGCGGGGCGCTCCTCTCCTGTGCAAAGCGTGTGAGTGGCGGCAGGATGAGGGGACGAGGGAGAGAAGAGGGGTCGGGCCTAGGGTTAGAGAAACTGGTGGGCCGCGGGGATGAGGTGGGCTGGCGCTGGGAGGAGGCCAAGTTGCAGTAGCTGGGAGGCCCAGCTGGGCTGGCTCTCTCCCTTCTCTTCTAAATAAAAAACAGAGAGAAGAAAGAAAAGAGAGAGAGGTTACGGGCTATTTGGTCCCTCCGATTTTTAATCGGATGGTCAAGAAATAAATAGATAGGGAGTCTAAATAAGAAAATGGAGATGTTTTGTAGATGTTTGGAGATGATCCGGACTCATCGGTAACAACAGCCAGGTTCGGGTTCGGAGCAGTTTCGGACGCGCGTGCGAGGGGGCTGCGGGCTGGCAAGAGAGGTTAGGTGGTCACAGTCAAGAGGGAAGCGAAAACCCGATTGGTTTCGGAACGGTCAACAAAGGCAACGGAGAGAAGCGAGGAACGCAACTACGAACGGTTACGAGTTTTGTGAAAACATGCGGATGCAAGTTAAAAAAAACGATGATGGCAACGAGTGCCGATGCAATGTAACTGATGCGATGATGAAATGCATGACATGAATAAAATGCAAAACAAAAGACAAAAACCCAACCACAAAGGAAATATCATATCGCATCTCCGGAAAAGGCAAGAGTTGGAGTTACGAATGTGGAAAGTTGTATCCGGGGCATTACAACACTCCACCACTACGAGAGGATCTCGTCCCGAGATCTAGGATGGCACCAGAGGGAAAACGGAAGAGGAAGATAAGAGGTAAACTAAATTGCTTCTTTGACAAACGAGTGAAACCATGAACCTTGAGAGGTTGAGCAAAATGAAAGAAAGAAAACAACGAAGATGAACAAAGTTGCAAACACTCCGTTAGAAAAGAGGAAGAAGGGATACGACGAGAACCAAGAGGTTTAGTGATAAGATAGATATTGAAAGCCACTCTAGTTGAAAAGAGAAGCAAGGTATACAAGAGAATTTGGGCAGCACTCCAGTAGAAAAGAGAAGGAAAACTTGATAAGATGAGAGAACTTGAATGAAAACACAACACTCCGGTTAAATGGATAAGCATGAAAAGAACACGATCCTCACAATTGGAGATGATGAGTGAAAAGAGCAACATCACAATGCCTCCGGAAGAAAGAATAGAAGATAGATCATTGGAATAATAGAATGGAGAAGAAAATGCCAACTTCTGTCACAACTGAGCTTGGAAAGCACCCTTCCAAGAAGGTTAAACGGGGTTGTTGGAAAACCCACAACAAAATGAATAAGCTTGTAGTGGGCTTATAGAAAACATCTCAAAATTATGAGGTGACAACCGGCCACTAACGAAAAAAAATTGCGTGTTTGAGATCAACGAAGGGATGAAAACTGCTTTTGCCAAGAGGATAGGAGAAAACTTGGATCATTGATAAGCACCACAATAGCAACATTCCTTAGGGAAGGCTTTAGGTGAAATATAACCCAAGATAATTCCAACGAAGAGATTGATGGATTTAAAATACCTCATTCTTGACAACATTTGAATCACGAAACATGAATAGAAATTTTCAAGAATGATATAACACCATCTCAAAAGATAAGGTAGGAGAATTGCACTTTGAAATGCAAGAAGAAGAATACTTGAACTCCTCCAACAAGAATCTTGAAGAACGCTTCGAGAATGAATTAAATCCTTGATGAACCCCCATGAGGAGCCTCTTGGAAGATCTCCGGAAAAGAAAATGATTATGAAGAAGAATTGGAGGTTGAAGAGAACCAGAATTGAAGCCTTGCAATGATTTAGAGGGAGCTACAAAATGAGTAAACTTTGAACTTCGGACAAGAAAGATGAATAATGTCACATCCCTAGCTGCTGGTAGTGCTCTAGGCTAGCTCATGTCTGCATCATGTTTAAATTCTGAAAATTTGAACTGAGGGAATTTTGGAAGCCTCAAAAACTTAAATAAAAGAGGGGCAAAAACCCTAGAAATCTCATTCATTGCTCCAAAATGCTCTTCTTAAATGTTTGATAATTTTTGGTAAGGGTTCTGGTCCCAACCAAAATATTGAACATTTTTAAGGAATTATTTTTGGGACTTTGGATTTAATTCATTAGCTATTTGAATTTGAATTATATTCATATAATTAGAATATAATTTCAAATACCCCTGATATATTTTCTAAGCTTTTGGAGAAGTCCATTTAGCAATATAAAATATTCAGAGGAGTTTTTGGCATTGTTTGAATTATTTTAAATTCAAAACAATGGCAAAAAAAATTAAATAAAACAAAACAGAAGAAAAAAATAAAAAGAACAGAAGCCTACCTGGGCCACTTACCTGTAGCCGGCCCAGCTGGCCAGCTCCTCCCGCTGGCCCAGCCCACCGCCGCCTCCCTCCCCTGTCGCCTTCCTCCTCTGCCAGGAGGACGGGCACGCGCCCGGCGCGCGCGGCCACGCGCCCCGGCCACCTCCTCCCTGCCTGGCTGCCTCCTCCTCCCCTGGTTCCTCCCGCGACGCCACGCAGCCCCCGACCCCCTCTCACTTCTCCCTCGCTCTCTGGACCCCCTCCTCCTCCTCTGCTCTCCCTCCCTCTCGTCACCGAACGCACCTGAGAGGGCCGCTCGCCGTAGCTATGACCACCGACCACCTCTCGTCCCGTGACCGTGCCCACCAGCTCCGCAATCGGGCACCACATCCCCAAGCCGAAGGAAACGAGCCGGAGGGCTTTGCTTCGTCGCCAACGTCGTCGTCTTCATCTCCGGTGCCCGGAGATCGCCGCCGTAAATTCGCGTCGTCCAGAGCTTCCCCGACCTCGTCGTCGACTCTGCTAGTCCCTACGTGAGCTCCTCTCCATTTCCCCCCTGTTTCCTTCCTCTAGCGTGTCCTCTAGCACCGATTCCGCCATGGCCGAAGCTCACCTCCGCCGAGCTCGCCGCCGGCGTAGCTCCGGTGACCATTTGGTCACCCCGGCGAGCCCTGCGCGTTCGTAGTTTCCCATAGAGCATGCCTAGCGCAAAAACTAGCCCGCTTGCTCTCTGCAGCATCAAACCCGTGGTCGCCCGAACTCCGGCCGCCGCCGTCGTCGTAGTTGCCGTCGCTTCGGGCCACCCCAGCTCCATTCGCCGCCACCGCTGGATGCGCACGAGTCCCAGCTCGCCGTAGGACCCATCCGCGCCCTAAACCGTGCCCTGTGGGCGATTCCCGAGCCTCCGCCGCGTCTGGTCGTTGCCGGCGGCTAGACGCCGGTGGGTTAGGCCCTGTTGACCAGGGGTTTGACCCCCCCTGGGTCGATGACAGGTGGGGCCAGCCCCCCTG